>NC_067140.1:45156803-45524928 GCF_903995435.1 Acomys russatus | reverse complement strand
AGCCCCCAAATCATTTCTTTCACTGCACATGAGAAGTGACTTCAAATGCATAGCAGTATCAAACATCAATACAAAGTGCCAGATAGATTTCCAAAGTGGTTATACAAGTTTGCATTTCCACCAGCAATGAAGGCGTATTCTGTTTATCCACATCTTTGCCAGAATTTGCTGTCACTTGAGTTTTTTATCTTAGCCATTCTGATGGGTATAAGATGGAATCTCAGAGTAATTTTGATTTGCCTTTCTCTGATGACTAAAGACGTTGAGCATTTATTTAAGTATTTCTCAGCCATTCAATATTCCTTTGCTGAGAATTCTCTGTTTAGTTCTGAGCCCCATTTCTTAATTGGGTTATTCGGTTTGGTGTGTTTAATTTCTTGAGCTCTTTATATATTTTGGATATTAGACCTTTTTCAGATGTAGGGTTGGTGAAGACCTTTTCCCAGCCTATTACTGTGCCAGTACTATGCTGTTTTAACTACTGTTGCTCTATAGTACAGCTTGAGATTAGGTATGCAGATTCCTCTGGAGGATATTATTTTATACAGGATTATTTTACCTATTCTTGGTTTTTTGTTTTTCCATATGAAGTTCAGAATTGATCTTTCAATGTCTTTAAAATTTGTGTAGGCATTTTGATAGGGATTGCATTAAATCTGTAAATTGATTTTGGTGAAATGGCCATTTTTACTATGTTAATTCTCCTGATCCATGAAAGAGGGAGATCTTTCAATCTTCTGATGTCATCTTCAATCTCTTTCTTTAGAGATTTGAAGATTTTTTTCAAACAAGTCCTTTACTTGTTTCGTTACAGTTACTCCTAGATATTTCATATTCCTTATGGATATCATGAAGGGTGTAGTTTCTCTAATTTCTTCCTCTGCACAATTGTCCTGCATATATAGAAAGGCTACTGACTTTTTTGAGTTAATTTTGTATCCAGCCATTTTTCTGAAGGTGTTTATCAGCTGTAAGAGTTTTCTGATGGAATTTTGGGGATCACTATCATATCATCTGAAAATAGACATAATTTGACTTCGTCTTTTCCCATTTGGATCCCCTTGATCTCCTTTTGCTGTCTTATTGCTCTGGCTGGAACTTAAAGTACTATATTGAAGAGATACAGAGAGAATGGGCAGTCTTGCCTGGTCCCCAGTTTCAGAGGAATTTCCTTGAATATATCTCCATTTAATTTGATTTTTGTAATTGGCTTGCTATATATAGCCTTTATTGTGTTGAGGTATGTGCCTTGTATCCTTGATCTCTCCAAAATTTTAAACATGAATTGGTGTTGGATTTTATCAAATGCTTTTTCTGAATCTAAGGAGATGATCATGTGTTTTTTCTTTCAGTTTTTTTTATATGGTGGATTACATTGATGGATTTCCATATATTAAACCCTCCCTGTATGCCTGGAATGAAGCCTATCTGGTCATGGTGTTTCTTATGTTCTTGTATTCGGTTTACAAGTATTTTATTGAGTATTTTTGCATCAATATTCATAAGAGAAATTGGCCTGAAATTCTCTTTCTTTGTTAGGTCTTTGTGAGCATTAGGTATCAAAGTGACTGGCCTCATAGAATGAATTTGGTAATGTTCCATCTGTTTCTATCTTTTGGAGTAGCTTGAAGAGTATCAGTATTAACTCGTCTTTGAAGGTCTGGTAGAATTCTGCACTGAAGCCAGCTTGTCCTGGGCTTTTTTGGTTGGGAGACTATCAATGATTGCTTCTATTTCTATAGGAGAAATAGGATCATTTAATTTGCTTACCTGATCTTGATTAAATTTTGGGAAGTGAAATCAATTGAAAAAATTGTCCATTTTCCTTAGATTTTCAAATTTTGTGGCATATATATTCTTTAAAATAGGTTCTTATGACTCTTTGTATTTCTTTAGTGTCTGTTGTTATGTCTCCCAATCTTCAAATTGGGGAGATTTTTTCCTGTGATTTTGTTGAAAGTATTTTCTGGGTCTTGGAGTCTGGCATCTTCTCTTTCCTCAATGCCTATTATCCTTAGGTTTCTTCTTTTCATGGTGTCTTTGATTTCTTGGATGTTTTGTGTCAGTAATTTTTCAGATTTAGTGTTTTCTTTAATGGCTGCTTCAAGATCTATGATTGTATCTTCTAGGCCCGAGATTTCTTCCTCCATCTCTTGGATTCTCTTAGAGAAGCTCTCTCTATGATGTCTGCCTTCCTCTCTAAGCTCTCTCATTCCTGTTTTTCTTCTGTGTCTTTATCATTTTATCTTCAGATCTTGAACTGTTTTATTGATTTCTTTCATTTTATTATTTGTATATTTCTGAGTTTCTTCCATTGCCTCTTTATAGGCCTTCAGAACTTGAACTGTTTTATTGATTTCTTTCATCTGGTTGTTTGCATTTTCTTGATTTTTTCCAGTTCCTCTCTATAGGCCTCTTTTATGTCTTCCATCTGTTTGGCTGCATCTTACTGCATTTGATTATGAATTTTCTTTGTTTCCTCCATTATCATCTTCATTACTAAGGATCTGAGGTCATTTTCTTGTATTTCCATTGTATTACAGTTCCCTAGGTTGCTTTCTTTGGGAGAGCTGGGATCAGCACATGCCATATTGTTTTGGGCTTTTTGTGTGTATGATTTTACACTGGCTTTTAGTCATCTTGCCATCTCTGTTTTTGGGAGTTATCCTCTGGAGTCAGGTGGAGGGAGTCTGAGGACAGATCCACCCAATCTTCAAGATTTTCTAGGCTCCGATGCTTCACTGCTGGGATCATTTCAGTCCCATTGACCGATTTCATACTTCCCAACAAGGCCACAGCTCCAAGCTTGCAGGCAGGCCTCTGACCAGGCTCTGGGGACTGGTCTGCCTTTGTCCGTGTGTGTCTGACTGGCAGAAGGTCAGACCTGCCCATGAGGGTCTCTCTCAGGCAGTGATCTCCAGATTCCCTGGTCTGTGTCTCTTGGTAGTGTCTCCAGTCTTAGACTGTGCTCTGAGTCTGGTCAATGTGTGCACAGCCTTCTGTGCCCCTGGGTGACACCTGGGCTTTCTGTGAACTGGTGTGGGGCAGATGCAGAGGGTTTCAGGACAGACCCACCCAATTTCCCAAGATTTTCCTAGGCCAGGAGCTCTGATGCTTCACTGCTGGGATGATTTCAGTCCCAGTTACCGAATTTGCACTGCTGAACAAGGCCACAGCATGCAGCTTGCAGTCAGGCTCTTAAGAGATTGGTCTGCCTTCCTCTGTGTATCACTGGATGGCAGGAGGTCAGACTCACCAGTAGGCCCATGGTCTGCACTGTGCAGATATCTCTCACCCAGTGATCTCCAACTCCTCCAGTGGACCATGGCTCCCAGTAGCTTCTGTGGTATCTTCCCTGTAGATCAGACACTGCACCTCCTCATCACCACTCTCTTGGAATCTTTTATGTTTTTTAAATTTTTAATAATTATAATTTATTCACATTACATTCTCATATTTTCCCATTCCCACCATCTCTCCCTCTTTGTTTCTATTCCTCTGCCCTATACCTCTGACAGAGAGGGCCTTCCTCCCCTACTTACTGACCATAACCTATCAGGGGTTATCAGGATAAGTTTCATTCTCTTCCTCCGTGTGCCCAAAAGGCTGCCGAGCCAAGGGGACGTGAACAAATCACCAGCATCAGAGTTCATACCAGAGGCAGTCTGTCTCCCCCTCTCCCATATGAAGAATGAGCTGTCCATGGGCTATACCAGAACTGGGGGTCTAGTTCTCTGTATGCATTGACCTTGGTTGGTGCATCAATTAGTGTCCCTGGGTCCAGATTCTCTAACTTGATGGTCTCCCTGAGGAGCTCCTGACCTGTTGGTGTCCTTCCATCTCCCAACTCTTCCATACTACTCCAATCCCTCCCGCCTGAGTCTGGTTGCAAAACCCATCATCTGTCCTGATTCAGAAAAATCAGTAGTCCTATTGTAGACAAACGAAAAAGCGGCAGAGCCAGAAATTAGGGAAACCACACAGCTCACAGTAGCCACAAGTAATATAAAAGTATCTTAGTGAAGCTCTAATCATGAATATAAAAGACTTGTATGAAAAAAAGGCAAGTGTCTGAATAAAGAAATTGGAGAAGATATCAGAAGATGGAAAGATCTCTCATGCTTGTGAGTGGGAGCATCACCATAGCAAAAATGGCCACCTTACCCAAAGCAATATACAGAGTCAATGCAACCTCTATCAAAATTCCTATACAATTCTTTTTAAACCTTGAAAGATCAATTCTCAACTTCATACAGAAAAAACAAAAAATGCAGAATAGTTAAAATAATCCTGTACAATAAAAGATCTTCTGGAGGAATCTCTATTCTAGATCTCAAGTTGTGCTATAGAGTAACAGTAATAAAAATGCAACAGAAATAGGATGATTGACCAATGGAATCCAATTGAAGACCCAGAAATAAACCCACACACCTATGGACACTTGATTTTTGACAAAAAAGCCAAATCCATATAATGGACAAAAGATAGTATCTTGAAAAAGTGCATTTTAAATCCATTGTTGTTGATTTTTCCTTTGAAAGGCTAATCTTTACATTTAGTTCATGGGTAGTGTGATCAAAAATTTTTATACTTTATTCTTTAGTGCATTTCCTACCATATGCTAGATTACCATAAAAGAAAATTTGGGGAAAGTATTACCGGATATTAACACATTGAGTTTCAGTGACATTCTGGGACACCAGTTGTAGGAACAAAGTCTAGATACTAGAATTTAATTAATATATAATTGTCACTTAAATATGCACGTTGGTAATATTAGTGGCAATGAACACATCTTTACATATTTATTCATTTGAAATTCACTGCTGTTTGAATTTTTTATGTCAACCTCTTTTGTTCTATTTAACTATAAGCACTATTGAATATTATTAATATTAACCTATTTTCTTTTACTTCACTTTTTTAGAACAGTTATATATACTTTTATTTTTAATATGTTAATGACATAATTTTGCCTCTCTCTATATATATAAACATATAGATAGATAGATAGATAGATAGATATAGATCGATAGATAGATCTAGATATACAAATGTCTTTTATTTTACAGTACCAATGATTAGTCTGGAAGAATCTCCCTAATTCATATATTTACTTAGAGTTCCTTCAATCTCATTGATTTTCATTGCTATTGAAAACCATTTTATTTGGCTTAATTACATTTTAGAAAAAGAAAAACTCCATTGTGTCTACTGGCATACCACCATGCTTCCTGCCATGACAGTAATGGGATAAACCTCTGAAACTATAAGCCAGCCTTAATAAATGTTTTTCTTTATAAGAGTTGTGGTGGTCATGGTGGCTCTTTACAGCAATGGAAACCCTAATTAAGATGTCCAAATGACTAGGGTTAAAGGCTAATGATAGGCTCTAAGGATTAATTTTCTACGGGTTGTATTAGAAAGCTGTGACTGTAAAATAAGTTTTCTTTAAATTTTGAGTGTCTTTATATTGACTTAGATTTCCCATCAGCATTGTCTCACATACATTTAATCTATATACAACAGCTCATCCTAAGTTTCTAGTACATGTCATGGAGGCCAGTGATTCTGCCAACTATATGGGAGGGATGTGGAACATGTAAGTGCTTCACTCCAAATTATTTCATACAACCTTGAAAAAAACATCTTTCCAATCTTGGTGCATTTAAAATTCTGAATGTAAAACAATATTTATCATATCTTGTTATTATCAACTTGAAACGTGTATATAGACCTAAAAACATCTTAATCCCTAATCAACTAAGCTTAATTGTAAAACTAAGCTATATGGTCTTCAAACCCATCAGAGACTTGAGAAGGAATAAAATTAATTACCTGATTATACAGGGAGTGCTGGTTAGCAGCTTCCCAAATGAGATGACAGACACAGTATGCTTCCTGAACAGTCACCCAAAACTCTCTATAATGTTGGAGCATCATCTTCAGCCTTCTGGTCATATATATCTGACAGGCATATTTGTGAGTCAGGAAATAGCCAAAACACTATGAATGTAAAATTCCTTATTTTTTCATGGGTCTTCTTGCTATAGCTAGCTTATTGTATATATGTGTAATAATATAAATGTATATGTAGAAGTGTTAATAAAATTTGTAAAAAGCAAACAGGCAAACAAACAGAAAACCCAACTGCTTTAAATAGAAAAAAAAAGGGTTCTTTTCTGAGAGTCTGAGGCTCTATTTGTAACACTCTCATACATGTAAAATAAATGTCTTTAGAAAACTGTTGTTTAACATTAGTAACTTCCATGCCCATTTGTTAGCTTTCTTTGTACTTGGGTTTCTAATGTAAAAGAATAAATACATTTCTGTAGTTGGAAAGCAAAACAGTGTGGGGGTTGGGGGGCCTAAAGAAATATCTTTGATTACAATGAAAAGGATAAATAAAATATTAAAAGATGGACAAAAATTACTTCATACAAGATTTCCTTATGTGCTGCCTGCTGCTCTTGACTTATAGTTGGTTCATTGTAAAACAAAATTGAAGGTTTTTTAAAAAATAAAATAATGACTGCTTACTTACTGTAATTTTTTTTAGTTTTTGTCTGTATTTACAGTTTTAATTTTCAAAAATAAATGTTTTATGAGTTATAATTGAGTGTGATGTTAAATTGTAATTAAAATATTTTATTACTTAATTATTGTTTCTGATATTTTTAATACTAATATTTGTTTATTAAAATTTTTCTGACCATCCAATGTGCTGATATTTCTGTTTCTTCTTAGCCTTGGGAAACCTGGGCCTATTGTCCTCAGATGAAATATACACAATTCCTGCTAAGAAGTTTCTCATTTTTTAAAAGTAGAAATAATGCAATAAAACATCTTGTTTTGTTTTTAAAGATATTTGAAGATGGCAATGCATAGAAAAATTTTAGCTGATGGAATTTCTGATTGGATGAAATACAATTAATTGTAACCTAGAGAGACAACAAGCATAGAAATAAGAAAATCCAAAACTCAGAGCAATTAGACACATAAAACTAGAAGCTATTTTTAGATGGGTATTATGTTTTCTAAGCAGAAAAAAAGATTTTCTTTTTTAAAAGTTGTGTTCTGTCAAAAGCCTCAGTAATCAAGATATTTTCATAACTAAACTTATTACTCAGAGAAGGAAAAAAGTCATACAGCAGGTGAGAAATGAATGTCACATGTAAAATTAAAATATTGAGACAACTTATAGTGTGAGATATTGACAGTTTTATTTTCATGCATTACAGTGAGTGATGTATCAATGACATGTCATGTCGCCATGGAGAGATTTCTGTATAATACAGGAAAAGCAACACTCTCCCTCTAGCTTGATGAGTCGACAGGTTTTGCCAATAAATGTCATGATGTTGCATTGAATATTGTAAAATATGGTAAAAATTAAGAAAAAAAGTTTTTACTGTTGCAAAAGGCTATGCCTAGTAACCAAGTTTCAGGGTAAATGTAATTATTTGGTTTTTAATGTCTAGAAACCAATGTTTTAGGTTCAATTGATCTCTGTGTTGACGCTGCTCAATTATTTGTTCACGGCAGAGATTTCATTTCTTTTACATGATGTAACTTTACAATCCAGCAATCTCTTCAGAGACTGATGGTGTCAAATGTTTTGGCAGCGGAATTTTTAAAATGTCTCCAAAATCACATTGACATCATTGTCTTAATTGTGTGATAATCCACACAATCCCACTTTAAATACAGCCATCAAATTTTTCTAAGAGCATATGACATGAAATAATTTTCAAGCTTTTTACCAACTTAGAACAAATGACATGTCAGTGGTATTTTTGGATGTCTGGATAAGGAGGATCAATGTTAATTTGGATCTGAATGATAAAATCAAATTCCTAGTAATAACTTTCTCAGTAATTTTATTTACCAGGTAGGTGGTAAGCCATAAACTCTTGACAAGGATGGAAACAGAAACATTTGCAGTTTGAGGATCCACTTTCCTTCCTGTGTGATTTGTTCCCATTTATCCCTAGCAAGGAGCGACACGTGGCATGTGTGGCTGCTCACCTCATCCCAACCTCCTTGACCCTATGCATCCCCATAATCACTTGACAGTAATGTTCAGAGTTTTTGTTTCTTTCTTGAAAGATTCCTTGGGACAACATTTTTTAAAAATCGTGTTTTTTTTTTTTTTTGTTGTTTTTTTGTTTTTTTTTTTTTTTTTCATTTCTAACAAGGTAAAATCTTATTGGACATATCCATTTGGAAAAACTCTTAACAAGAACAAATTGCATTTCTGTTAGACAACTCAACTTTCATTTCCTGGCATCAACAATGACTTTGTCTTGGAATTTAGGAAGCTAGAAATGTGAGGTCTACATGATCTTCTTGCCACAAATTATTAAAATTAAGGTGAGGTAAAAACATATATAATGGTGTCTTAATCACATTTTAAAATCAGATGTATTGAAATAAAATAACAGAGCATGAACATTTACTAAATAGGAATAGGTTCTACATTTGCCAAACCAGTAATTACTAGGTATCATTATTATAACCAAATCGTAAACAACACATATCAGTGTTCTTTCCTGAAAACTTCCTAAGTAATGCTTTGAAATGAAACCCTTATCTCAATCTTATTTACTCTCAAGTAATGGTTTAATTTGTATAGCTAAAATTATGCTCTTTGCAGCCTCTAAATTTGCACTAAACATATTGATATTTATAGTTTAACATAAAAATATGTTGTCTACATAGTATACTATTCATCAAAATAATTCGTTTCAAGAATTTCAAGAATATATAGAATGTCTGTGTTTTCTAAATAGTATCCTATTTATCAAAATAATTCATTTTTAAAACTTCAAGAATATATAGAATGTCATGTCATAAGTGTGTAACAATGTGGCCTTAAATCAAACTTACTTTATATTAAAAAAAATGTTGACTTATTCTACAGTCAGTCAACTGTCATCAGTCTATACTGTTTTTCTGCAACAATGGATTGTAGTTTGTTAATAAATGTACTACTTGATAGTTGGCTGTTGCTAAATGTGGCAGATCATGCTCAATCTCTTAAATATGGTACCAAAGAAAAGTAAGTCTATTTCTGCCTTGTTCCCATCATTAGTGAGATTTCAATAGTCAAACTTTTATATATTATTAGCTACAGATATGTTTTATAGACTTGCTCTGTCAGGTTTATCATACATTTTGTATACAGAGAAAGTTTTAAATAATTAATGAGTGTTGAAATTTATCAAAACTAAATTAGATATTCTGAGAAAATTAAGGATTTTGTATCTTAGACTGTTAATTATAATAAATTAATGTGATTCACTTGATCATGGTGTATCAATGTTTATACTTTTCCATATTGAGTATGACTATTTGAAAGATTTGGTGTACAAATAGTCTCTAGGCCCCCATCTTGTATTGTCTGGGAAAGTTTATGTGCAATTGATTTTACATTCTACTGTGTTTGTTGAAATTACTATTGAAGTACCTGAAGAAATGGCTCAGCAGTTAAGAGCAATTCCTGCTCTTCCAGAGGGCCCAGGTGCAATTAGTAGGTATACATGGTGAATCATAACTTTCTGTAACTTCAGACCCACGGTATCTGATGCTGTGTTCTGGCCTCTACAGTCACTGTAGAACATGCTGAAAAACTCAAGCAGAAAAAATATCCACACACAGAAGATAAAGAAATGAATAGGTTAAAAATATTACTGCTGATTTCATGTAAGCCTGAAGTTTTTTTTGTTTTGAGAGACTTTTAGTTAAGGCATGCATGTTTTTCAATCCTACAAAATTATTATAGTTATACATTACTTCCTGTCTGATCTTAGTAGGTTTTTGTATTTTAAAATATTTGTCATTTTATTAGCTGTGAAATTTATTAATATGCTATTGCTCACGTACTCCTTTGGAGACTTTTTACTGTCTCTAAGGTCTGGATTCATAACCTTTTGCCTCACCTGCGGTTGCTGCTCTGAGCATTCTCTTTGGCCTTAGTCATCATAGAGATTTGATAATCATTGATTTTTTTTTATAACAAAAACTTATTTGTTAAAAATTTTCATTGTGTTCAACAGTGATTCACAATTTGTGCTATCAGGGAGCACACTCTAACTTATCATTTGAAGTCATCCATTGTGGCACTGCCAGTGCCACCTTTCCCCTTCCTTCCATTCTCTCTCTTGTCCTACCTTGTCTTCCTCCTCCTCCTCCTTTTATTTATTTATTTTTTTTTTACTTTTCACTGCTAGGAATGAATGGGAACCTTTGCATGTATTAATCACATTCTCTTCCACTGAGCTGTATCCACAGCCCTTGGGTTGTGGGTTTTTTGTTGTTGTTGTTGTTGGTGGTGGTGATGATGGTGGTTTGTGGCTTAAATTTCACATTTAACATTCATTTTAATTCATTTTGCTAATTTCCAGTGCTTTATTTCCTGGTGTTTGATTTGGAGCTAGAATGCAGTTTACATCCATTAATGCTATTGTGTACTTATAACACATCCCTTTACCTGAAAAGTACAGAATACTGCACAAAACTGCATTTCTTTTATCTAGACCCCTGCTGGAGAACATGTACTTTTAGCATATTTGTCTGTCTTTGGACAGGCTGGTTTTTCTTTGAATTCAGGTTATTTGGGTTTACCCACAGCTCTGCCTCTGATAGAATCCAGAAAAGTTCTGATTTTTTCAACTAACTCTTATTGCTGATAAGAGTGTGATTGCTTTCACTATGCAAGTGGATGATTTTCTAGGAAAAATGTCATCATTTTTAATGAATGCTATTTATATAATACAAATAAACTAAAAATTACTCCTAGACTAGAATTTGAACATAATTGCTTTATATAAATTAAGAATTCCTCTTTTGAAAATAATTTATTTAAAAGTTTTTAAATTTGAGATGTAATATCCAATATTTATTTTCAACTTGATTCAATTTTGAATTACAGAGCAGACCTGCCTCTGAAAGTGTCTGTGATTTAATTCCAGAAGAATTTGACCTAAAAAAGATGACATGCTCTATATGTTAATGACATCATCCTAGGATCTGAGATCCTAGACTGAATAGAACAGGAAAAGGAACAATGCTAATTATGCATGGGTATTTCTTGTATTCTGCCTCCTGGTGGACACAGCAATTCAAGCCTGCCCTGCCTCCATGATTTCTTTTCTCTGATGGAATGATTTCCATGGAAATGTAAATCAAAATAAACTCTTCATGTTGAAGTTGATTTTTGACAGGAATTTGTCCACCATAATAAGAAAAGTAGCCAATCAGAAGTTAAACAATGCCTTTGGATATTTGAGATTCTTAAGTTGATTTTTAAAAATATAAAATATGTCTTGGAGGTTATTCTGCAACAGCACCAGAGTTCATTACAAATAAACTCAATTATTTAATAGTTTATATTTAGTATATCAATGGGAGGGAAGGATTTCTGGATAGGTACTGACCATGCTATTGGTATAATATGCATGCCTAGGAAGGAGAAGGACCACTAAACAATACTAGAACAGTACAGTGCTAAGACTCAAGAAGCTTGTGCTATGGGAAAATTTTTCTAGAAAAGTGAAAATTATATGCTCAAATCATGAAGACATTACTTAAATTAATTGGTATAAATCTGCCCAGAAGAGGACTAATGAGGTCAGAACAAGTCAACTTCACGCCTGAACTGCTTGCACTTTTGGAAAACCACTAACCACTGTGGGAGCTTCATCCTTCTCTCATGAGTTCTGGAGACATCCATGCGAGACAGTTACCCAAAGATACACACTTCCGGGCTTTTTCTCTTAGGAGATGGCCTCACTTTCTGTTTTTTGATATAGCAATTCAAGATGATAACAATGACTAATCCGTGAATATGTTTATAACTGAGGACTTGGGAACTGAAGATCCAAGAAAATTCATAAATCCTTATTAGTAAGCTGGATTGATCACAGACTCATTTTAATTTTATAATAATATTCACTTGAGCACTCAACCTTGTAAGACACAAAAGATGCTTAAAAATAATAAATCTATACAGAGATTCCAAAACCCTTCCTGGACTTTGGCTTCTTCCCAGAGAATGATAGCATTTGGATTATAATTACATCAAATCCATACCTGAGGTGAAAACATTTTTAATCAAATCATTTCTCAAGTGAACTGAATGAGAATAAACATAAGATTGCAAAGTGCTCTTTTGATAATAGTTATTAAACAGATTTTTCTTAAACATAGTAAAAACATTTTGTAATTTAAATATCAGTATTTATAAGAGGACCTATTCTTTATACAAATATGTTTTTAAAGAAGTAGATTATCACATTCTTTATGCTACCCAAACATTAATGGCTATTATTCAGAATATAATTTCTAACTTTCTTTAGTTTCACTAGTCAATAATGTGCTTTTTTTGTTTTTGTTTTTGTTTTGTTTTGTTATACTCAACAAATCAAACCCAACTCAGGCTTTCAGGGTACTGTTAGATATTTACACACAAGATATTCAACAGAAATAGAAACAATGAATCGTAGGATAAAATAAAAGGACTGCATGTAAAGAAGAATAAATTTCTTATATATATATATATATATATATATATATATATATATATATATATATATATATTAAAATATTTCAGGCTACTGTTTGCTCTTTATTTTAAATGTAGATTTTAAATGTAGATTCAATAGTCTAACCTGTTATCCTGTCATTCCTATATTCCCCCTTTTCTTTTCCTTCCTTCTCCCCCTTCCAACCCTCTAGGACTAGATAGAAGAGAAAGAATGATAGAAGAAAGAAAAAGATCCCTGAATCTAACTTCTTTTAATTTTGTTTCCTCCCTCACTAAAACTGTGGGAAAGCTTAAGCTTTGTCACAGGTGGAAGCAATCTTGGCGGGCTTTACCCTTAGGGCACCCCATGAATACCTTGTGACAGACTGAGTGGAGCCATCCTGGGTCTGGAATTCAGGAAGTAGACCTGGGAACCCCACCTGGACTATTGTCTTTCTAATTGACCCTCACCGGGAGAAGGAGAGGGCCCTTCCCACGTGACTCAGGCAGTTGGGGAGGAGAGAACAACAAGTTGAGCCTGGGGGAGAGAGCTTTGGGAGCAGCAGACTGGCTGGACCAGCAGGTGGACCAGAGAGACACCTAAGGACCCGTCCTGTGGAACGGCTACCAGAAGGTTCACTCTTTTGTCCCTTTAACCTTTTTCCCTTCTTGTGTAAGCTAGTTGGGTTGTATAATAAAGTTTAATTATTAAGAAACAGAACCAACAAAAACCATTAATATCTTGTGACTAACTCCTTTTAAATGACAGGAAACACCCATCACCACTGAATAGCAAAAAACCATCCAGCCCACCTCTTGGGAAAGAGGCATTATTCTTTTAAAATTACTTTCTACTCTTTATGGGTGACATTCTTTTTTGGGGTCCCTAAGAAAATTAGAATAATGGTCAAGTCCTAAGAAAACTAGCTGTAACATTTTTTATCCAGCCTCTGTGTGATGGGAAAATGCACGGCTTACCTGAAGTCCTGACTGGAACAGTCTGTGAGGCTGGACCATCATCTTAGCTAGTTGTTTTGAAGTTGTTCTGGATGCAGATTTTTGAGGATATAGCCATTGCGGCAGTTTGTGAGACTGTATCAGGATCAAATGGTCTACTTGTCTTGTTTTCTTTGATGTCTAGTCATTTTGCTATGTATATACACAAACTTTTAAAGGCAATATATAATTCTGTATTAACGCATGTATGGAATGTACCATGTGCATAATTCAACTAAAGAAGAGTCTCTGTCCTTTGCTTGAATAGATGGAAGGCATCAAACTTCATAAGTCAGCTTGGACTGTCTAATATAAATTTCCATGCATATCATACGAAAGGATGGAAGCCTCTGTAGCCACCAAGATATATTTCCTATTCAAAGACTATTTCACTGTTCAGCCAGTTTCATAGATGTTCCCATGTAGAGAGATCAGCATTCATGTTATCAGTTTTGTTGTTCTTCCTGGTTTCTTCCTTTATGTCTGCAGCCAAGATTTTCAGGAGGTCTTTATAATATAATCTATATTATAATCTTTGTAATTAATAAAGACTCCATAGCTTTTCTTCTCGTGAAAACAAAGACAAAATCTCTTCCCCAACACATTTCCTGACTTCCATTCTGAAGTTAAGACATCTTTAAAATAAATAAACAGTCTTGTCCAGCAGTTTTCTTCAAAACCCATTGTCTCTCAGCAGCTGTTGTTTTTGCACATTAACATTTAAAAAATTAAGTTAATAAAGCTTTATATAATCTGTCTCTTAGTGTCTTGTTAACCTTTTCTGTTTTATGAGCATTTCCTTTAAAGTCCTATTAGATGTTTAATGTAAAAAAATGTTTAAATCTTTTTCTGTTGTTTGCAACTTAGCATGGATGTTTTTCATTTCTTTTCTCATCTAAGTCTGACTCATTATGATCTCTCTTTAAAAGGATTTATAAATCAAGATCATTACTAAAAATATAATTATTTCTGTGCTGATAAGCATAACAAAATTATACAATATTTGAATGCCCTCTGTCATTGTGTTTTGCATGTTTCTTGTTATATTCTTCTTAATTTTACTTAACTCTTTTTTAAAGGACTTCCCAAGCATCAGTCATGTATGGTGACTCTTCAGCTCTTACTGCCATATCTGTGTCCATACCTGGCATCAGCCAAGTGTCGCGGCAGGTCAGCTAGCATAGGTCACTGGCTCCATCTGCCTCTGGCTGGTCCCTCTTTCTGCCTGACTCTGGGTGGCTGAAAGCTTTTTCCATGTGGACCCAAATCGGGTTGTGGCCTCTGGGAAGAATTTCCTACGGCCCCAGTAGTATATCTGCAGAGGGACACACCTGAGTGCTGCTCATTCTGCCCTGCCACCTTAGGAAATGCCTGAGACTCCAGTAGAGGAGGGGCCTTCCTCACTATGCCTCTCATGGTTTAAAGTTTCCGTCATTACCCATAGGCGGGTTTTGCTGTTCACAGGGCCTCCAGAGCAACAAAGGCAGTCTATGAATGGGGAGGGTTTTTTTTTTTTTTCTATGCCCACCTTTTCTCTAAGTAATGACTCAGAGATACATTATATTTATTAAATGCTTTAGGCAGTGTAGCTGGCCATATACCTAGCTATTCTTCTAAACCGATAATATCCACCTAGCCTACTTCCCAGGCATGTGGCCCACAATTGCCTTCTTATTCTTGCCCTGAGACCCCTTCATCTCTCTCTCTCTCTCTCTCTCTCTCTCTCACACACACACACACACACACACACACACACACACACACACACACACACACACACAAATTCTGCCTTATGCCATCCTGCCCAGCTCTTTATTTAACCAACCAAAAGGTGATGGAGAACGATGTTTACAGTATATCAAGGCAGGAGATGCTTCGTGATAATGACAGTTCCAAAGTCCAGACCATGACCAGATCTCTGGAAAGAGAAATCAGAACTTGAGCACACAGTGTACAAACCATCCTCCAACTGTTTCTTTTTTTCCTTTTCTTTGGTTTCATGTTTCTTATACAAGTAAGAACTTATTCATTATAAATACTTAATCTTGTCTTATCTTGTAAATTCAACAATCTTTACTGGAGTTGATGCTTTATTAGAATAGAAGTTCTCTTCTGCTAATTTTTCTGTCTTGTATCCTGGATGTTATAATATTATATGTAATCAATACATTTTTGCTATATAGGTGATTATATTAGTGAGAAGTTATGAAGGCCAAGCAGAGATTAGAAACAGATTCATAAATACTAATCCTGTTTCACAACTTTAGGCCTGGCATATTACTACACTTTTTGCTAAAAATACCCAATGTGAATATATAATCATTTTACCACCTATCTTAGTTTTATTGTAATGGGTCATAAGAAGAATCTTTGAAAAGAAAGTTTTGCATATGATACCAGAGGAATCATAAAACATTTCTTCTCTAAATTGAGTTATAATGCTAAGCAAATGTGATGATAGAAGCATGAGATATGCGTAGACAATGAAGGAATTATATGCAAAGGCCTTTGTAAAATTTGTGGCCAGCACAGCTGATTTAGAGGCTCAGACATGGAGATTACCAATCTGATGTCCTCTGTTAATTATAATGTAAATTAGGATACAATGTCCTCATTTCAGTGAAGGATTGGTTTTCATCCAATTTTGGTAAATGTTGAGTGAAGTGGTAATGCTGAACAGGGCTATTTGTCCCTTAGCCTATGTTGAAAGGAGACAACCTAAACAAAATTCATCAGTTTTTTTGGAATGCTCTTTTAGAGGTCAATGTGTGGAGGAGTTTACTCGAGGAGGTTACATCTGATGGCAGTGCCCCATGCCACAGCTCTTTTGGAAGAGATATGACAAGCCCATATGTTTCCTGAAATATTTGAGACACATTTGCAATAGTGGATTGGGCCTGTTTGAAGTCAAAGCAGTGTGGAAATCCCATATAATATTTAATCAGTTAGTCTGCAAATACAGGTCTTAATACTAACTTGATCATTAAGCTTACACAGGACAGTGCATTTTAATGTTGAAATATGTAAATAAACAGCAAGAAAAAGCAACCTCACAATAGGTTCAGACTGATAATATGTTCTTTGAGAGAACTTCACATGCTTTTAAGTTATTACTATAAATAAGGGTTCAAGGTATTCACATGTATTTGATCAAATAATAATAAACGTACTTCAATAGTGTGATTCTCTATAAGCCAAACAGAAGAAAAATGTCAATTGGAGGTGGCAGAGAAACTAAGCAGAAAAACAGCAGTAGACAGTGCTCTAGAACGTAGATGAGAGGAATTATTTTTCGCTGTTGTTTTTCAGTGAAATGAAAATGCGCATCCCGGTTTCTCTATGGCAAAGGATAGGGGCCCATCTATCTTGTCAGAACCTGATACTATTTTGCTGGCGGACTTTAATTAGATAGGCTAGACAGCTTGCAAGAGAGAGAGAGAGAGAAAAAAAAAAAAGCCGAGAATCTCTATTCTGGGTTAAATTTTCTAAGCAGTGTGTGAGAGGTGTATGCAGAAATCCTGTTGGCAAAATATTTTGTGTAAGTGCCTCCCACACACAGCTTTAAAATGTTACTCCTATGTGTTTTCCACTCATGCTGCTGTTCAAATAACAAATGTCTGCAGCGTCTTCGTCTGCTGCCTTTCCTCCCTTGCCCCATGACTCCTCAAAGAAACAGCAGCCATGATTGCCTTTGTCTTCGTATGTCGTTTCATATAATTTGGAAGTAAATTTAAAACTAAATCTAGTTTTCACTCTCTCTTTTTTTTTTAGAACACTGTTTAGGAGGTAAATGAAATGAAAGGAAATGTAAATATTCCTTAGTAGGATAAAAGGTTCGAGATCAAAGTCTTTGCAAAAGTTATGAAGTCCCTTCTAATATCTTGCGTCTGTTAAATGTTTTCAAGGCGCACTGAAGAAACACAGCACTGAATTTATAGCGATGGAAATGTTTGTCTTCTAATGCTCTGAACATTTTAATGACGTTGTTACTCTTCAGCAACTCCAACAGTTTTGTTGCCCGCACTGTGAAACAGACGATCATATACAGCTGAGTATTATTCGAATTCAGGGACATTGTCTGTAAATGTGTGTGCAAAGCCTGTCTAAGCATCAGCTACCTCAACACAAGAACAAAGAGAATCTGCCAAGTTTTTTTTTTTTTTTTTTTTGATCTCCATATGTTCCACAAACTTTTATTGAGTATGTATTGTGTCCATATTAAAATGAGAAATGAGTATTTTAGTCCAATGAAGGCACTATGGATCCAGCAACGCCCACAGAGAGCTGTATTTTCTACTTTGTGGCTGTGGGTACCATGTTTAACATTGCTCAATGCAGTTTCCTGTAAATGTAGGTTTGAAAATCAGGAGAGCCTGTTTCATAGAGGATAAGACCTGGTGGAAACCCAGTTTAGAAAAATTACATTCCTCTGGTTCTTTTTTTCACCGTAGAACCAATTTTAGGAAGGGGGAAATGACGTGTGTGGGTTTGAATCCAGGTTTTAGCTACTTCAGAGTCTAGTACATTCAGAAAATGGTTAGTTTTAATAGTATTACAGAGAAAAAGTAGAGTCATCTGACCTATAACTAGTTAATGGTTAGATAAGAGAGCCAGTGTCAAATGCATAATTTCATTTAACTATATAGTTCAGCCAGGTAGTATAATTAAAATATCCCCATTAGCTCTCAAATTATATACACATAGCAATCACCAAGAGGTTTTAAAAATTAACATTCCTTAAAAGTCTCCTGTAGAATTTCTGCTTCAGTGGGTCTGGGGAGGGTCATGGTATCCTCTTTTTAAATTATTTTTTTTATTAAGTTTCTGCATGATGCTTAATAGTGCCCTTCAGGGTGCTCATGCTCATGCACAAACTCTGCCTTGGTGAATGTCTAGTCTTTAAGGAATAATTTTATTTGTCTCTCAGTTTTCCTTTTTCTTTTGAATCTCAACAAAATTTGACTGATAGAGCACAAAAAAATGAATATGCTAATCCTGTGTTCTGGTCTTTGTGTAATAAAGATGTAAATGTGTAACACAGATATTACAATTTTTAAAAGTTAAAATTAGCAGTCACAAAAGCTGAAAAATGATTCTAAGATAATTTGGTGTAATCAGTAAAAAAAAAGTAAGAATATTTGTAACATCTGATTTTAACATAACTTTTTTACATTATATATAATTTGAGTGACATCACAGACACTGCAGTTTAAGCTTCCTGCAAAGGAATATAATTACTTTTTATTTGTTTTCATTGTTGTCTACATACTCTTGCCATTGTTATCACATTCTAGATATCTTTGTTGTTAAACTTTTTATTTTTGAAATTATAATTGTGCCATTTTTCTTTCTTGTTCTTTCATCCAAATTTTCCATGTATTTTCCTTTCTGTCTTTCAAAATTGTGTTCCATTTTTCTTTTATTTTTGATGCATATATATGTATGTATGTATATATAAACTCTAAATATATATAAAGTTAAGGATGACAGAGATAGTATCATGATAAATAAAACAGAAATAATACTGGCATGTAACTTTTATCTTTCACTCTCATCTTCCTTTGCCTTAGTTAACTCCTTAGTCAAAGAACCACCTTGCAGCCAAGAGAATAAATTAAGAATAAGATGATTTATGATTTTTATGATGGTATTGGGCTGTACATGTTCCTATGCTATCCCTAAGTTATCTTATAAGTATAAACCTCTAAAAAAAAAAAGGAGGATTTCTGTTTTCATTTGAATACATTTATAGAAGGTCTAGTTTCAATTCTCTTATTGTGCCAACTGAAAGACAAGCATGATTTTTTCCTTATGGTTTACCTGTATAACGTTGACTATACAGTTTTAAATGTAAATAATGTTTCCCTTGAAGAAAAATACAAAATACAAAAAGTTAAATATATGAATGAGCTATTATTATAGATCAAATGCTTACAACTGAGCTTGTGAAATAGAACATTTGCAGAAACCTAGAGCACACATTTACTCCTTTCTTGTCTGCTGACCTCTCCCATCCTGTACAATAACAATGTTAACAAAGGTCAGCTACACTTCACATGCCTTGAACTTATTTAAATATTCTTAGGTTATATATTTTGTATTTTGTGTAATTGATCTAAGTAGAAATCTTATATTGAGAGAGGTTATCTAAAACCAGAAGGATAAGCCTCATGTGATCTCATTTATTTGGAGATCCTAGCTCTAATTCTTCAGATGTTGAGTCTATAACCTGGAACAACTGCAGAAACCAAGAAAGTAAGAAGATGCCACAGTTGAGGAGGGGTGACAGAGATCTATAGAGTGGAATAGTAAGCAGGATACGGTTACTCTGAAATGGAAATTTGGAAAAAAGCAAGGGACTTACCAGGGGTCAGGGAGAGGAAGAGTACTGCAGAGCAAAATAGAGAGAAGAGAGATAAATAACACTAAAGATGCTTGAAAAGCCCATAGTAATTTATATTATTTTTTGCTTACTTTAATCATATATAATATGTATAATTATAATTATATATGGTGTGTGTGTGTGTGTGTGTGTGTGTGTGTGTGTGTGTGTGTGTATCTAAAAGTTACACCACCAAGTGTTATTATTTTTCCCTGAAGAACCACAGACTAACAAAAAATCCCAACAACAGGCATAGGAAACCTGTTTGAGTTGTTGCTCAGGGGAGTCCAAGTGATTACCAAAACAATATAAGCTACTGATATTGTCTTTGGTGTCTCCACAAAGAAAATTGAGACCGTTCTGCTGAAAACACAACATGTTTGGACACAGGACTTTGATGAATCAAGCTGGATTGGACCTGAAGATCTTCTTATTGAGGACCAGCTCTCACAGTACTAGATGGTGCCAAGAAAGAAAATTAACCAAGGGTCTTACTTACCTGTCACTCCTATGAACCACAATAATGACTAGAACAGTGAGATATTCCCAGAGATATAATAGTGATATTTATATCTCAAGGGGCGGGGGGGGGGGGGGGAATCAACAGCTACCTACTGCTCAACAGGAAGATATTCATATTAAATACTATAAGCTTATTCCACTACCTATGTGTCCATGGTGAGAGCATGGACTCTAAACAGGAACAAACTAATGACTACGGGTTGTCTAGACCCAACTGATACATGTACAGCACAGTATGTACACCTAGGACTTGGAGAACGTCTTGGAAGAGGGAGCAGAAGAAGTCAGATGCCCAAGATAGCTTCTGCAAGAAATATCTTCTATATGTGACAAGAAGTTGCCTCAATGAAATCTCAAAAATATCATTGCCTAAAACAAGATTACCCACAATGAAAACACTAATTGACATACAAAAGTATATGTGGGAAATCTTACATTACTATAGAAGAGACATAGACTGCTGAAAAAGAGAAAAAAAATCAGTCTTCTTCAGGCCATTAGCCTGTTGGTAGGTTATCCATCCCAAGTAGTCAGCCCAAGACACATAAATATATAAGCAAAATTAAGTGAATTCATCAGGTTATATTTATAAACTTATAAAAACTCATATATGGTATATATCTATCACTAATTATTATAAAGTAAAAGGGTCAAAAAATAAGTAGTATCTTAGACTGAATGCAATATAATATCATTCTTGGTTGGTCATATTATTTCCAAGGATAGAGCATACCACAATATATTAAAATAATAAAACCTTTGTTATAAAGATGATAGAGACTGACAGGCTTTAAAAAGCAAGAAATGTTTAAACATAGAGTTGATTACAGGTTTTGACCCAGTAAAAGGCATGGATCTAATTTCATTCTTTGCAGGTACATATCCAGTCCTTCCAGTATCATTTGTTAAATATGATAATGTTTTTTCATTGTACCTTTTGATACATTTGTCAAAGATAAGCTAGATATAGCTTTTTTGACTTACTTCCTGGTCCTTTATTCTGTTCCATTGATTACCTTTCTGTTTTTATGTCAATACCAGACTCTTTATCACTTTAGTTAGGTTTATAGTTTGAGCTCAGGTAGCAGGATACTTTCAGCTGTGTTCTTATTCCTTAGGATTATTTTGGTTACTTGTGTTCTTTTATTGTTTGTTGTGCTAAAATTATTATTTTATCTAGATCTATGAAATATATCATTGGTGATTTATGGATATTGCATTAAATCTGAAAATTAATTTTTGTCATAAAGTCTTTTTCATGGTATCAGTTCTGTCAACCAGGAACATGAAAGCTCTCTCCATTGTAAGCTAGTATCCACTTTGATTTCCTTTGTAAATATTGTGAAATGTTCATTTGTAATGGTCTCTCATGCCTTTGTCTAGGTTATCAAATACCCACATAATTTATTTGCCTTTTTCCTATTTAAATTAAGATACTTTTTCTAATTTCTTTTCTCTGTATGTTCATTCTGTATTTTTTAATTGATTTTGAATCCCGTGACTTTAATATGCTTACTGGATCCAAATTTTTTCATTTGACTCTATAAGGTCTTTAAATTATAAAATTGTATCATAAGCAAATAAATATATTTAAGTTTCCTCCGTATATATGTATATATATATATTAAAGATTTATTTATTTAATGGAATGAGTAATGCCTATAGGCTAGAAGAGGACATCAGATCACATTATAGATGGTTATGAGCCACCACGTGGTTGCTAGGAATAGAACTCAGGACCTCTGGAAGAGCAGTCAGTGCTCTTAACCACTGAGCCATCTCTCCAGCCCCTCCTCCTTTTATATTTACATTCCCTTTTTAGCTTCTTGTATACTGTCTACACCTAAGACTTCAAGCAGTGTAATCAGTAATAATGGGGAGAGTGGGCCTCTTTGTCTTATTCCTGGTTTTAGAAGAAATGCTCAGTTTTCTCTATGTAGTAGAATGTTGTCTGCATGTGTGTTGCATATAGCCTCTACTATTTGGATGTTAGGTCCATCTAGTCTTTACGTCCCCAGAACTTTATCATGAAAACCATTTAACTTGGAAAATGTCTTTTTGACATCAATAGAGATAATTATGTGAGTTATAGAAAGAATAAAGCGTTATTTCAGAAAGTTGGGATACATCCCTGAATTACATATGTGAATTTGAATTCATGATATTCAGCTAAAATTTTCAGTCAATTTACTTAAACTAATACATATTTCTAAACTGCAAAATTTTGGTTGCTAAAATCACTGTTCATTAACAGTAGTAATATTTGTGGCTTGGATCAGAATACTTTGGTGTTAGACTGAAAGACTTCCTTCAAAGAGGTCCAGATAAACAACAGGTGTGCTGTTCCCTATAAAGAATGAGCACATGGAATAACAAAATATAACGAAGGGGCAGAAATGTAAAAGAGGTCTGAAATGGGAAATATGTAAACCAACCAGTGTGTCTTATCATACACATGAAAGTGAAGTCAGCTAGATATTCCTTGGAAAAGCACTACCACTGACAAGGGAAAGTATGTGTAAATTTAAGAGTTTTACTATATGGCTTTGTTGGAGACATGGGTTTTCTCTACTCCAATTACAGTGAGGTGTTCTCAAAAGTTTCTCCACATTTTTATGTGTAATAGGCATACTGTGAATCTCAAAGACTACTAAGCTGCAAAGAAATTTATCGTATAGACACTTAATGGTAAGTGCCTGGGCTCTTCTGGCAACACTGTGGTCCCTTTGTTATTTAATAATTTGGTATAAGTAACACAGTGGTAGTCAACTTAATTTTATGTATAAATGTTCTGATGCCTTTTAAATAGGCATTCAGATACACAGTTTCTTCAATAAAGCAATTAAAGAAGAAAATGCTGTTGAATAGAAAAAGTAAAATAATCTATTGATCGGTTAGCCTTCAATAGTCTGGAGTGAAGTTCCTGTCCATTTTTGAACTATTAAAATGGACACACAGTCACTCAATGACAAGTTATGCCCCTCTTGTGCCTGATCTTCTAATATGATGCAACATAATTTAGTGTACTTAATCTGTTTAATTTCTCTAAATTCTTTGAAATTTCATAAATGGTTGAGTTTCAGATGGCTTTAAAAATAAGTCCATATTGAGCAGTGTATTTTGAAACTCTCTAATCAGAAATGAGACTCTTGACTACAGGGCCCCATATTTTCTTTCTGTCAGAAAGATTTGCAGTAAACTTGATTCCTACACTAGTGGTTGACTACTCCTAGTCATCTTCACACATGATTCTAACTGATTAGATAAAACTAGCAGGTCACAACTCTAACATGAATACATTTTTGTGCTTTTTCTTTTCTTTCGTTTTTTTTTTATTAATTTATTCTTGTTACATCTCAAGGGTTACCCCATCCCTTTTATCCTCCCTCCCATTTTCCCCTTATTCCCCTCCCCTATGACTGTTCCTGAGGTGGATACCTCATAGGGTATCAAGTCTCTTCTTGGTAACCTGCTGTCCTTCCTCTGAGTGCCACCAGGTCTCCCCCTCAAGGGGACATGGTCAAATGTGAGGCACCAGAGTACGTGAAAAAGTCATATCCCACTCTCCACTCAACTGTGGAGAATGTATATACTCACTTATATCTGCATACAATCCCAAGGGGCATGTCCCATGAAAGCCTTCACTTACCAGGAAGGTGGGACAGAAGGGAGGACATCCTACTGGGACTCTAGATGAGAGAATAGCAAAGCAGAAGGATCCAGAGGGTCCTAGAAACCTACACTTAGAACATTATGATAGGCAGATTTGGGCCCTGGGGTCCTGCTCACTTTTGTGCTTTTTCAAATAGTATTTGTATACTGTAGGCAATAGGTTCAAAGGCGACTGATATTAAAATGAGTAAACAATCCTAAGATATGTTTGGTTTGTGGAGGCCTAGATATATTGTGTGCAAAATGAACTGCCTTGATATGTTATTTAGTAAATTGAGAAAACTTTGAAGTATATAATTCTTTTTTGTTCCTTTTTTATACTTTTTATTAATTTATTCATAATCATCTCAATTGTTATCCCATCCCCTGTATCCTCCTCTTCCTCCCTCCCTCCCTCTTTCACTCTATTCTCCCCCTTTGTCTGTGACTGAGGGGGACCTCCTCCCCCTCTATATGATCATAGGGTATCAAGTCTCTTTTTGATAGCCTGTTATCCCTCTCTGAGTGTCAACGGGCCTCCCCATGAAGGGGACTTGGTCAAATATGGGGCACCAGAGTTTGTGTGAAAGTCAATCCTAGCTCTCCGCTCAACTGTGGAGAGTGTCCTGTCCATTGGCTAGATCTGGGTAGGGGTTTGATGTTTACTGCACATATTGCCCTTGATTGGTGCCATAGTTTGAGCAGAATGCCTGAGAAATGAGAGAGTTAACCCAGAAGCAGAAAGACTCAAATGGTATATACTCACTTAAATTGGACACTAGCCCAAGGGGCATGTCCCATGAAACTCTTCACTTACAAGGAAATTGAGGTGGATGTGAGGACATCCTATTGGGACTCTAGGTGAGAGAAGTATGGGAGAATGGGGAAATAGAAGGATCCAGAGGGTCCTAGAAACCTACAAGAAGTAAATAATTCATATATTAAAAATAAAACAAATAGAAAGAAGGAACTTTCTAGAAGCTTTATACTCATTACTTAGTCTTGGCTTAATTAATTCTGATTGTAATTGGGAGTTCAGCCGGAGCATCACCTCGGTTCAATGCTGTACCTGGAGATGGATATTTCATTTAACTTACTTAACACAGTAAATCCATTTTCTTGTTGTTATTTTATTTTTGAAGATTTTGGCTTTTCCTAAATTAACAATTGATGCAAAAGTGCTCCAGCTGCAATTAAAATAGAAACTTGAGAAAATAAAGTACTACTGAGAATATTTAAAAATAGAATAATTTTGTTCTCACAAGCTGATGATCTCATGTGAGTGACTCAAAGGGAAATTAGACTATGTGTACTTCAGTGCCTTTCTTTACATTTCAGCAACTGAGGCAGAATTCTCAGCATCCCCGAACATACACTTCACTGGGTTTTAATTAATTGTACATTAGGGTCTACACAGAGTATTTCACTTTCATTGTCCTTGTTCAAATGCCATACATGAAAGTGTTTGTATATTACTTTAAGCAACTGATAAATAATTAATATTCTATGGGCTGAGCTTATCTACTTTTCTTTAAAGCTTCAGGCAAAATACATGGCTTGCATTTCAATGCAAAGACTGAGTCCACTCTTAAAAGAAAAGCAAAGGAAGGTTACCAAGATGAGACTTAATAGTCTGTGACCATATAGTGGGGCAGGAGGTCCCCTTTTGTCACAGACCTAGGGAATGGGAATAGGGTGAAAGAGGGAAGGAGGAATGGGAGGAGACAAGCAAGGGGATAGAAATTTAGATGTAATCTGAATAAATTAATAAAAATGAAGAAAAGGAAAGAAAAGATAATTTTAATATGATTTTCTCCAGAGTAAACTAGCTTAGAATAAATATAACTAGAATAAGCATAGCCCCTTGTTTGGGAAATGGGAAAGACGTGTGTGTGTGTGTGTGTGTGTGTGTGTGTGTGTGTGTGTGTGTGTATTGCAGATGATGGAAAATCCCTGTTAGTAGTTAATGGAATTTGTCTCAGGTAGGTGGCATTTGGTGACTCACAAGAAGTGAACTGAACTGCAAATTAATTATTTTTTGGCTATAAAATGATGCTGGTTTGTTTTGTGCTAATCATGGATTAGTTAATAAATGTCATTCAAGTCATTAAAACTGAAGCTTCTGATGCTGTTGGAAACTAATTATAGTATGGTTTTAGAGAGTGAGCATCTAGTAGTCTACTTCAACTAATACAATCTACTGTTAATTAATAATCTTCAGTAAATGTATTTTTTTACTCAGCCGTGGATAACTTCCCTCGTGGATAACTTCCCTCACAATTTTATTTAAACAAATAATATTATCAACATTAACACAGTAGTAAATTTTCCTTCCTAAACATGGGTATAGCATCATAAAATAGTTTTAAAATATATCATCAATTTGGCCCAGTGTGGATGAGGAGGTTAGAAAATGGACATCTTCTTATATTGCTTGTGGGAGTAAACCAGTGCAGTATTTCCAGAGAACAATATTTATCAAAAGGGTACTGTCTTTGAACTGGAACCAATTCTGCAACTCTACTCCAAAGACTTACTCAAGCAAACTGGAAAGATTTTTTTTTTTACCACAATGTTATTTACAACAGGAAAATAAGATAAAATGATTATACAAACTTTTAGTTTTTTCCCTGTGAAGAGGGAAATGGTTGTCAAGTCTCTATTGGTCTCCATGTCTACCTTTAAAAAAAAATATGTGTATGTATTTGTACTTAGGCATCTATGCTTCATGGGCCCAGAATAATTATAGTGAGATAATAGTCAATAGTACCTTTAATATTTTACCATCAAATGAGTGGATTAAAATTATTATAATATTAAGATATTTATTCCCAGTTTTATACATCATTTAAAACATACTATGTAGATCATTTTTTATATTTAATTTTAGAGAAATAACTATGAGAAGTTGGATAGTTACAATTAATCTACCAAAATATATAATGTTCATGAATTTCTTCTCTGTCTTTCCTCTGGAATGTCTCCAGGCTCTGGGATAGAATGCTAGGGCAGAAAGAATAGTCTATGCTATGAGCTTTCTAGATTATTCTTACACAAATAAGGACTCAGTCATGATATGTGGATTCCTAGTTCTCTCAATCATTGTGTACATCCTACAGGAATGGGTATTACACTGGACCTCTTAGCAGTGAGGTCTAATTCCTCCATCATTTTCTTGATGATTTTGTCTGCTGGTGTTTCCCCTCTTTTTGAGTTTGAAACATTTTTATTTTGCTATTATGTTTTTGCTCATTCAGAGTTTGAATCCTCGTTATCGGTAGGTCACATTTTCTAATGTAGCTCTAACACTTAGTGAAAGACTTCTGATCCTTTTCACTCTCTTTCCTCTTTCACAGTATTAAAAAGAATTACCTTGTCCAACATTTCCAGATGTGAAAAGTCCCTAGGGACAGAACATCAAGTCTTCAGAAATGCTTTCCTTCATTTCAGACACGGTTTCAGCTTGTCTGTGTAATACAGCCTGGGTCAGCATGGAAAATAGTTCATGGAGAAGGAAGCAGGGAGACCATGACATTTAGTGGTTGGCAGCACAAGCTATGGTGTTATACTCACCTTGACTTCATTTTTAATTCTTGTGCTTTTGGTGAGAGACATTAGGGTGATTCACTTATGCTTCCCAAGACTCAATTTATGCAGGTATAAAGCTAGCACACAAATATATCTTCTAGTATGAAAAAGAAACAAGACTAATACTTGGTTTAAAGTAAGAATATAATATGCTCAGGTTGAAATGATGATAATGTTAATTCATGTGCTATATCCTTATCAATGTTATTATTATCATATGGAGTCCACCTGAAGAAGCATAGCAGAAAGGAACATTGGTTAAAAATAATAACATCCAGGTTGTGTGTGTGTGTGTGTGTGTGTGTGTGTGTGTTGTGTTGTGTAAAACAATAATAGTGGGTTGCTTCATCTTTCCACTGGCAAGGTTTGCTATTACCTACCTCTCATTAATCTGGTTAAAGGATATATACACTTCCTACAAGTTCAAATGTGAAAACAATATAAAAAGACTGCAGGCAGGACATCCTGCTGGCCTATGCGAAGTTAATCTCCTTGCTACAAATTTGAACAACAAGATATGAATATATTGTTTTCTTTCAGCAGTAGAGATAGGAATATTTTCCTAAATTCATGGCCAGCTGAATTGTGTAGTGAGTCTGAGAACATCCTGGGCTATAATGAGAGAGTCTCTCTTAGGAGACATGGTGACACTCAGAGGAAGGACAGCAGGTAGCCAAGAAGAGACTTGATACCCTATGAGCATATACAGGGGGAGGTAATCCCCCTCAGGAACAGTCATAGGGGAGGGGAATAATGGGAAAATTGTGGGGGGGGGAGGAATGGGAGGATACAAGGGATGGGAAAAACATTGAAATGTAACAAGAATAAATTAATAAAAATAATATAAATTTAAAAAAAAAGAAAAAACAACAGCAATATCAACCACTGCAAGAATGCAACAGAGAAACAAAATAGAAGTCTCATCACTTTTTCATCCTTTGCAACTTTCAAGTACATCTTCCTACCTTTGTTCAGTAGTTGCTTAAAGTTGATCTCATCTTTTTTGTCAGCCTGTCTATTTGATCATCTCTTAGTAATTGCCATGAACAGAACAGAAATGTATTCTCCCTAGTTCTGGAAACTAGAAATATGAATTCAAGATGTCAAAGAAAATTCCTACATCTGAAGACTACAGGAAATAATTCTCCCATGCTTTAGGTTTTAATGGTGGCCAGCAATCACTGAGAATCTCTCCGGTGTGTTTTTATGAGTTTCTTCACTTTGTATTTGTTAAGATTTCTGTAGTTTTTCATTTTATAAGCCCGACAGTAACCAGATTCCGTGACTATTTTCATATTGTCTGATCTCCTTTTTTCTTTATTACTCATTCAAAGACTTATTCTCAAAACAATGTCACATTTACAGGTACTGGAGTTGAGAAATTTAATATATTTTTGTGGGAGATACCACTGCACCTATAGCAACCACCCAAGGCCTACGTATCAGTGTTGTAGAATTTACCTTCTAAATGATAGTTGCAATCATGTCTATTTTGCCATCTCTTAATTATAATTTGCTTTCTCTATTGTGTTGATAGATAGAACTTTCTTTTGAGATATTACTTTTATCAATATGAAAGAAATGGAAGACAAAAATGAAGAAAGTACTGAATCTCTTAATGAGAAAATGGATAGTTGTCTACATAATGGTTTGTTCAACTTAGCAGTTAAAATGCTTTATAGTATATGAGGGGAAATGTATATTTCCACAAAAACTCTAACTCACAGGTACCTGGGGCCACCCTGAGATCTATATCAAGACAATTTATTCAGAGGAGTCTCTCATTTAGGACAGAATGACAAGGACAGAAAATCATGCGTTTTTCATGAGCTGCAGAATATCTGAACTCAGAAAGCTTAGCAATGAAGTACTTTTTTTCATTTTTAAAAAGAGTAATAATGACCTCTAAAACTCTTAATTTCCCATTTAAGATCATCAGTTGTTTCTAAATTTGCAAATATAGTTCCAGAATTTTTCTTCAGTCTTAGTAGCAGAATTAGTGATTTAAAAAGTTTTATTTTTATTTGTTCATTTTACATCCCAATTGCAGCCCCTTCTCCTACCCTCCCTCCCTCCCTCCCCTAGTCCTCACAAAGAGGGAGCCTTCCTTCCATAGTATCTGACCTTAGCCTATCAAGTCTCATCTGGACTGCCTGTATCTTCTTCCTCTGTGGCCTGCCAATGCTGCCCCAGCAGGGGGAAGTGACCAATGAGTGGGCATCAGTGTCCATGCCAGAAGTAGCCACTACTCCTCATATTATGGGACCCACAAGAAAATTGTGTTACCTATCTACTACATCTGAGCAGGGTGCCTACGTCCTTACCATGCACGGTCCTTCATTTGTAGCCATTTCGAAATGATAAGGAAGGGGTCAGTAGTGATAACATTTGATGATCGGGATAAGATATAGTTGATTTTCTGAGTTAAATTGGCACGATGAGCTGATGTTTATAACAGAAAGATATGGTGCTCATTGTTTTCTGATGAAGAGCTATTAATGTCTATTCTATTTTAATGAACAGAAATAAAATAGCAATACTGTACATACAATGAATAAATGCTCTGAAATTAAAACTTAAGGGAAAAGGGCAAGCACAAACAGATATAAGCATGTATATAATCCAAACTTGGGGATGGCATTGAACTAACCACATGGTACATCTGTGAAGCTGTCAACCTCAATATTTTTTTCTTTCTTTTTTGTTTTAGTATCTTTCCTGAGACCATTTATTTGAATTTTTAAAATGATAAATGACATTTCTCTGAAGATTTCTAAGATGAAGTTTGTTTGAACACAGAGTAAGTTGAATGCATCTACCCCCATTGACTATGAATAAAATAATAAAACTCATATTTGCAATGATATTGTCAATAAGACTGTCAGAAAATGTATGTTTGTTGAATACACAAATATAAGAAAACTGTGATAAATGGAATTGCCAATACCATTCTTTTCAAAGGATCATGATGTCAATAGAGACTGTATCACAAGTGCACACTTGGTGTATATTTACATATATGATACCTACTGGAGGCTGAAGACCAGCAATAATAATCCAGAGCTGCTGTATTTCATTCCAATTTCAATATTTCATTTGAAGAAATCCAAACCCAGGAAGTTGGACACTGGGGACAGGCCTGAGAAAAAAGTCAATTTGGCACTTGACAGTTTTATTATTGCCTTTCATTTCAGAGGGTGATTTGTCGTTAGAGGAAGAGCCAAGCTGAACAACTTCAATATGAATAGGATAATTTATCTTTGTGGATTCATGCACGTATTTTAGTAGTCAGAATGTGCCAATAATTTTGAGGACTTCATTTCAACCCCTGAGAAGAACAGATTACTTAAGTGATTGAACAATTAATGTTATGCTTTAAATGAACTAGACAGTTATTCTATTAATATGAGAAATAATCTTAATTGTTCAATGATAAACTTAAGTAGATTAAGATGATCAGTACATCAGTTAACTCATTTTATTTTATATGAAATATTAATTGTGGACTAAGAAAGGTGAGGAAAATTTAGTGTTTCCTTGAAAAATGCATTGAAATTTCAAATTGCATGTGCATGTGTGCTCATTTAAAGAGGTTGGCGTATTCTTTGAAAAGAACATTTAAACTGCTCTCCTGGGTTGCATAGCAACCTGAAATCATCAGAATTCAAGGATAGTATTGGCTTAGTGAAATGTCGGTTTCTTTTTGAATGATAAGCTTGAAGCTACACTTTTGAATTAGGATATATTTTTACAGGCAAATACTGCAGACCAGGGTCAGACTTTAGATGACCAATGAAGCATCACAATATTTAACCACAAGAATAAAATTTTATTTTAAATCCTTAGAGGTTTGCTGGAGAACATTTCATTTCCATTGCAGAGTCCTTATCTCATTGGCACAAAAAAATCTAGAGAAGCCAGGCTTGGTAGTATATGACTGTAATCCAAATACTCTGAGGAGACAAGAATTCAAGGCCAATCTCAGCTACATAATAAGCTTGGGTTAGACAAGGCTAAGAGAAATACAAAATAAACATTAACAGATCAGCTATATAGACTGTTGTTGTCTTTGTTTTTCTGTTGCTAGACACCATGATCAAACAACAACTTGGGAGGAAGAAATTTATTTCATCTAAAAGTTATAGTCCATCATCTAGGCAGGACAAGAATGGTGGCTTAGTTGACAATGGCCTCCATAGGCTCCTTATATTTAAATATGCCACCTCCAGTTGGTGAAAGCTTTGAAAAGGATTAGGAGGTATGCTCCTGTTGGAGGTGCTGTGTCATTGGGACAACTAGGGCCATGGCTTTGAGGATTCAAAGTCTCAAGACAGTTAATTTGACTAGTTTCCTCTCTCATGCCCACAAGCATGTGGATCAAGACAGAAGCTCTGATCCACTACTCCAGTGTCATATACACTGCTGCCTGCTGCATGTTTTGCACTATAATGGTCATAAATTCTAACCCTCTGAAACTATAAGACCCAAACTAAATGCTTGGTTTTAGAAATTGCCTCGGTCATGGAGTTTCATCACAGCAGTAGGGAAAAAATGACTCAGATTACAGGACAAACCTTGAAGCAGAAACCACAGAGGAATTCTGCTTACTCTTTTGTTCCCATTGGTTTGCAGAGCTAGCACTCTTATAAGGCCTGGCTCCAATTGTCTATGGATAACAGTGCCCATAGTGGGCTGAGCCCTCCTACATCAATTAATAATTAATAAACTGCTTCACAGCATTGGCTCAGGACAACATCTAGAAGGCAATTCCTTCTATGTGTCTATGTAGCCACACCTTTCTTCACACTCCCTCAATATAAGCCTATTTGGTACCCAAATTTTCTTCCTCTGATTTATTATGTAGACTGTGCACAGTTTGGATAATTTCTTTCTGGGGTAGTTTTTTTTACTATGTAGCTCATGCTAACTTGAGCCCCTTACTTAGCTAGCCTTGAACTTGTTATCTTCCTTGCCTTGGGCTTCTCCTGCTGGCATTATAGGTAAGTGGTACTTCTACTGGCTACCGATAATGTGCTCAATCCTCCATTCCTAGTTTCTTCTAAACATGTTTGAAACTTTTTTCATTAGCTTTAGGATAAACTGTTGGGTTCCTTTTCCCCAAGCTCCTCTTGCTTCTCCAGCTCTAAGCAAGTAGTTCTCCTAGATTTTAGCGGTTCCAGAATATTCCACTGCTTTTTATCTGCTTAGCAAAGAGAACTACTAGAGAAAAACATATTTTCTTTCCCCTTTCCAAAGCATCCACCATATCTATAAATTTACATTGATGTACTTGATTGCTTTATTAGCTTTTTCCTCCCAGCAGTGTATGAGCTCTCTAATCACAGAAACAAAATCTGGAGTTAATTATCATTGACTTTTCTACTCTGAGCCAAGCAGAAAACACCAAAATCCTAACACTTGGTAGGTAGCTATAATTGTTTTATTGAATGTAGAAAAGAAGGGATATAGTGTATTCTTTGTGTTTTTATCTTCTGAAGAGCAATGCTGTATGAACACTATTAACCTCTATTGCTTTTAACATACCCTTTGGGTAATTATTTTCAACAGTTTAGCCCCAATAAATTTATTTTCATTAATAAGAATTAAAAACAATTTGAAGGTTCTGTGGCTGTAGTTCAGTGACAGATGATGTGTTTTGCATGCAGAAAAAGCCGCCTGAGGTAAACCTTCCCCCATATTAAACACATAGAAAGATATAAATAAACAAATAAGTAAACAAATAAATGTCATTTACCTAGTATTGTTCTAGCTCAGAGAAATAGCAAATACTTATATTTCAATAAAGTCATAACTGATATATTTCTGTATTTTCATATTTTATATTGCACATGTACTGTTATAAGCCTCATGCATGCCATCAGTAATACACTATATTGTATTGAAAAAAATACATTCTTTTCTGAGCTGAAATATATGTGTACTTATTTAAAAACCTGCAAAAATAGACTTCTCTGTGTTGTAAGAGACAAAATATATAGAGATGTATTAAATAACCATTTTAGCTCAAGGAATTGTTAGTGAATATTTTTGAGAATCAATGATCCAAAACCAAACTTAATCAGTAGTGTGGGAGGGATTACTAATGAAATTTCTAAAATTACCTTCTCTATTTATATTTTGAAATTCTCTTCTGAATTTGGTTAGGTGGCATTACGTAAAAGAAGGAAACTGAAGTGCTAAACCAAAGACCCACATTAGCAGTAGACTTTACTGGCATTTAGAACTTCTAAATTAAAAAAAAAAATTCACAGACATAAATTGTATCTTTGTAGTGTATAAATTAGTAATGTAATGATGACTTCATCCTCAAGCTTAATCATTCCATAATAAAATCAATTTATGATTAATTTCATTATCTTAAGTTAAGAGCTATTGAGTTTTCTCATAAATCAAAATTACTTCCACAAAGTGTCAGATGAAGATGTAATTATCTTTGTAGCTAGGTCTTAACATGCTGCAGCTACAAAAAAATACAGTAACTTTCCATGGAATATCCAAATGTAGTGTATCCGCAGAATTTGTAAGTTTATAATTTTGTTTATGTTGAATGAGTTCTTTTGAGGTTATGAATATTTAGATTTTGTGATTTTCTTTCAACAATTGGATTTATATGGTACAATGGCTATTTCAGGCTGTCATAGGGAAATTCCATAGACAGGATGTCAGCTATTTTTTAAAGTTTTCTCACATGGAGTGTAGGTCTGAAGTCAGGGTGCCAATAGGGTCTATTGTTCTGTTTTCTGAAAGTAATTGTAAGTTTTTCTAGGAGTGAATACATGGGAAGAATTTTCTCTTTTCTATTTAATAAAGCCATTTGTCTTAGGGTCAGAGCCCCACTGCTCCTTATTATCTCATTTAGCCATGCTTTCTATCTAAGTTGGTCCCATTGAAATTTACTACTTTAGCAAATAAATTTTGGAGGAAACAGTACTGTTATAGGAGCATAGGGTAAAAACATTAAAGATTCAGTCACATTTCAAATGTTCATTTTATAAAAATATTTATTTCTATAGCTGAAAGGTTCCTTGAAGCAAAGACTTTAAAGGTAAAACCAATTCTCTGAAGTCAGTTATAAAAGGGATTCGACCTGTGGTTTCTGTAGGATGCACTCAATCATTTTTCACCAGCTTTACAGGTTAATACAGTTGCTAAAGATATGATTCACACAACAAGTTTCCTGTCTTGCTGTGTTCCTATAAAGATCTGACTCAAGTGTGAGGATCCAATTTAAAACAACCTTCTTGCCTGGATTAGAGTTGAGAAAGAGGGGGAGGTTGGTAGTATTTTTGTTTTCCTAAAGTAAAAATTGAGTTTTATGGAACAAGTCATACCTGTTTTGGACAGGTCTGATCAATATGATTTTGCTAGGTACTTAGAAATACAGTCACAGATCCTAAAGCCCCGCAACATAGAGAGGCTCAAGGACTTGAGTGTGTTGCTTTGTTCTGTGACTCTATTCAGTAAAGGCTAACTAGCACTTCATCTTAGTTACTTCAACTGACCTCACCTAAAACCTGAAAAGACTTAATTTCAGTTACCCAATAGTTTGTAATAAAAGCTGACTAGAGAATTTAAAACCAGAATCCTCAAAAACATGTCATGGACTCTCTCAGTAAAAGGATCCCACTATTTGTATGTTTAAGGTTCCTTAACTACCTGGCTCTTTTACCCTAGGACTAATATCAATTGACATGAAGATATTTGAGCTGATACTTTAAGAAATACTTATTGAAGGATGTTTGTTCTGAGCAACCCAAATGATATGCCATGGGCTACAAAAAAAAAAAAAAAAAAAAAAAAAAAAAAAACACAAAAAACAAACAAACAAACAACAACAACAACAAACAAGCCACCTAACTGACAAAAAAGTAGAGAGGAAGGGACTGGGGATTGGATTGGAAAAGAGTGAGGATCAGTTTGTCATCTGAACTGAGAAGAGAAAATGAATATAATGTGGAGTACATTATATGCATGCAGAAACTGTCAATATAAAGCCAATTATTATATATAATCAGTGTGTGCTATTACTAATTAAAAACTTAAACACAACCCTTTGCTTCAAACATTCAATTTGAGCACTGTCTCCATTCCACGTTCTTGATGGAGTGCCCTTTCTTTTTTCTGTTGACATATACTCTTTGTAGCTGAGGCTGACTTTGGACTCATTTTGTCATGTAGATTGGCCTTGATTAAGCTGATGGCTATCTGCCTGCCTCAGATATTCCAAGTCCTGTTATATGCAAGTACACTGAAGCCTGATTTCTTTCTGAAATTCTTTGCTATAAGAAATGTTTAGTCATACTTCAAAAGCCTATATGCCACAGAATTTAAAATCTTAAATGAAATGGACAATTTTCTTGATAGATACCAACTACCAAAATTGAATCAAGATCAGGTAAACAAATTAAATAGTCCTATATCTCCTAAGGAAATTGAGGCAGTCATCAAAATCTCCTAACCAAAAAGCCCAGGGCCCAATGGATTCAGCTCAGAATTCTACCAGACCTTCAAAGATGAGATAATGCCAAATACAATAGCCATTTCACTATGAATGTAACATTTATATAATTCCTGATTGTTCTGTGGTTCTCCTGCTGCACGTAGTTTACTTTATTTATGTGTAATAATATGATTGTATATATTATAAAAATATAATACTAAAAATTTATTTCAAAGAAAAAATTTCCTTCAAGAAAAAAAGAATATTAAATGTTTTCCTCACACAAATCCTTCTCGAAGAAGCTTGCATTTATCTCCCTGGGGGAAAATCACCCAGATTCTAAGGTGTAGGGAGTTTGGATAGAGAGAAAGTAATGCGGCTAACTGAAGTTGGTTCTATGCTTGCAGAAAGCAAGACAACGAAGTAGCTAAAGAGAAGCCATCCAGCCTTGAAGGAGACACACAGCAAAAACAAAATTAGAAGATAATTCTGAGAAAGAAAAAGGAATATATTTACACTGGTGGATTTTAAGGTTCTTGGCTTGGCTTATGCTATCTATCTTCTTTACTTTCTTAATCATGAATTAACATGAGTGACTATTCTATATCTACAAAACATATTTTCCCTTGAAATTATTATGTGTTTGTTTATTTTTGCAGCCATCATGTCTACAAAAGCTGCATCATTTGCTTTCCTTTTTGAGTTCATTTCTGTCTCCCACAGAGTACAGTTTGTTTGTAATTTGGGACTAAAGAGAATGGAAAAGATTATGCATGTCTACTGTCATTCAGTCTCTGTTCCTAGGAGACCTTGTTCTACTTTTCATCTTGGTATTAAGGATTCTGCTTAGGGTCCTTCCCCAGGAACACCTGGAGAAGAAGCCAAACAAGAGTAGCAAATCCCACGTTAGAATGTTAACCCTGCAGTCAACTTCTATTTTGATCCCTTAAGACACTTTGTAAGAACTAGCAGACACCATAATAAGAAGAGGCAGAACTTCTTAAGCAGGCTTGAAGCTGTGTTTCACTTCCGGAATATACCATTGAGATCTTTATCATAATTGTATCGTTCGTATTTGTTATTTATATATAGCAGTTGAGGTTCATTAAGGAAAGTTTTTAATATGGGTTTAAGCACGGACATCAAGAGAGAGAAAAGGGAAGGAGACAGAAGATGGAGAAACAGCCTTAGGGAAAAGAGAATACATCTCCAAGACGTGTACGTAGGCTTTACAAGAAAAAGTCACAGCTAGGGTGTTGTTAAACAGTAGTCACTGTTGTAGTGTCTGTTATATTGCCTTGAAAAGGCACCATTATCATGGCAATTCTTATAAAATAAAGCACCTAACTGGGGATTTACTTACCTTTTCAGAAATTAGTTTATTATGATTATGGCAGGAAGGGTGGTGGCAAGCATGCAGGCGTAGTGCTGAAGAAAAAGCTGAGCCCTTTCCATCTGAGACACTTGGCCCAGCAACAGCTTTTGAAAACCTAGATTCTACTCCCAGTGAACACCCCCTCTAACAACACCACATCTTAATCCTTCCTAAACAGTTCAACAACTGGGGACTAAGTATTCAAGTACATGGGGCCATTGTTATTCAAATCATTTCAGTTGCATATGCAAAATTTGTGAATTCTAATATTACAGCGTTTAAACCATTTCGAAGGACCGTTTCTTTGTTTCTTACTTGCTTTGACTATAAACACAATAATATTTAACAGGTTCTCAATGGAAAAGTACAAGGCTTGTCACATGTGAAAGCACAAGGGTTGATTCAGAGGTCATGCACTGAAGATAAAAGAGTGTGTATAAAAATAAAAAAGAGAGAGAGAGAGAGAGAGAGTGTATGTGTGTGTGTGTGTGTGTGTGTGTGCGTGCGTGTGTAATCTGATAACCATGCTTCCAGTAAATCATTAAAGATTAAAGCAGAATCTGACATAGATTTAATTTGGGTATGTAAATTTCAGAAAATGGAAGACAAATTGCCACAGTTGTCATACATAGAACAGCACTCTACTTTAATAATGGCACTGGTTTCCCTTTGTGCTTTTGTCACCATCACAAGGCCATTCAGTATAGTAGGATGGCTGTCCTCATTATTTTAACATTTGAGTTTAAAAATGAGACAGTGAAAAGGACATATACTAATGGTTATGTAGTGAGAATATCGTAAAACATTGAAAGAATAATTCAGAAAATTATCCATTGGTGGAGCAGATTAAAAGGGAAATAGTGTGCTATTGTCTTCACTGAGTATATGTGATTATACTAACAGAATCTAAAAAAACTGAAGCCATTTAAATCATCATGTAAATTACAATTTATGATAGTCTTATAAATGGGACTTATCTTTGTACATAAAAAGATGTCTTTTCTTTTGCTTAAAGAGACTCTTTTAAATCTTTTAACGGTTTACAGCTACAAGCAGGCTTAACCTCAGCCTATTCTTGAGGCAGTGGGGACCTCAGATATACAAGTTTTATTATAGGAAATCATTTTAGGTTTTGTTAGTCAGTGTAGGCCAGCCCTCTATTCACACTGAGATGGTGTCAGGGAACACCAAAGTTATTTATATCTTTGAGAGCTAGGCGTATGTTTATGCTAATCTCTCTCTTTTCTCCTGAGGAGTGTTTCTCTTTTCTATTAGGTTCAATGAAGGCAATGGCTTGGTTCTGCTTTCTCAATTACGGAAACAGGAGATAGGTTTCACTACTCATGTAACTGTCTACTTTAGTTCTTTTTCCCCAAGGCACAGGTTTCTAGAATAGTTAATGTCTGTCATCCCATATGACATGAGTCACAAAGTTCTTTAATAATTCTTTATTGATCTGCTTTGGGCAACAGACTCATGTTTCCTTGGGTCTGTCAGTCACGTTAAGAGTCCATACCCCTGTTGGGTGCAGCACTCCTTTCTTGCTTCTGTGTAAGGCAGAATTAACATTTATTTTGGTAATAGAGGTATCAGAGCCAGTCTGTAGTCCAATCACTCACCACTGCTGTTGCTACTGAAGCTTGTAAACTTCTTGGCCATCCATACACTACAGAGCTTAGCAAGGGAAGCAAAATGTGATCTCAGAATATTCTCCAACTATTAACTGAGGACTCCCTATGTCATATCTTATCATTTGTCCTTAAAAGTTTTCTGATCAGGGATTCTAGAGATCTATTATTTCTCAGGAAAGAAGTCTCTGAACATAGCTATGAGAGATAATTGCCTAGGTTATATTAGCCTCTGGGAATCCCTATGCAGGACTGCTTTGATTATATTAGTTGAGGTAAGAATACTCTCCCACTGTGGGTGGCAACCCTCCCTGGGATGTCATGTTGGATTCTCTCAGAAGGAAAACATCAGCTTTGTACAGCCTTTATTGCTCTCTTCTTCCTGACTGTTGATCTATCGTAACCAGTTACTTCAAGGTCCTGCCGGCTTCGCATCCTGCCATGATAAAATAACTTCACCTTGAACTATGAGCCCGAATAACCAGTTCCTTTAACTTGTTTTTGTCAGAGTATTTTGTTATACCATCAGACAAGTTAGACAGTTCTTACACAAGACCACTTACATGGGACCTCTGGTTTAATCACAGAGCAAAATCCCAATGAAGAAAATAAAATTAATTTTTCAGAGTGCTACTTTAAGCTTTGATGCTATCTTCTTGAGGGGAAGTGTCACTAGGACTCCCTGAGCAGCTTTCCTCTTTAAGTGCAACAAACAAAGGGATTAAAGTCCTTCCTTCTCTTGAAGGGTAGGATACTGCCTCTTGCAGAGGTTTCCCGTTTACAGAGAAAAATAATGCGTCTGCTTCTTATGACCTCACTGAGGGCACTTCCCTCAGTTTCCAGCATTTGTACAGCCACAACAAGCCTTATCTCTAAAAAGCTCCTCTCTTCTGGCAATGGTGTGTTTGTGTGTGTGTGTGTGTGTGTGTGTGTGTGTGTGTGTGTGTGTGTGTGTGTTCATTTGCTTAGGGAAATAGGCAGTTCTACATGTCTTGTCTTGTCCCTAGATTAGGCTTATTCTTGTGCCTTTAGTCACTCTGTAGAGCTTTTGTGGACAGCCTCTATTTTATGACTATTGTTGAAACTCCAAAATTTGAATTTATATTTACATTTAGGAATGTTTGGGGCTCTGTTGTCTGTTTTTGGAGTTTTCTCTTAAAGGTAGAGAGTAGATAAAAAGGTGACATAAGTATTTAGTAAAATCTAACCTAGGAGTTACGCATACCACTTTCTGTCCTGTTTCTCTGATATTTATTTACTTTCTACCTTCTCTCATTAAAATATTTTTTTTAACATTTTGGTTATTTCCTCCCTGTCAACACCTGAATCCGACTTTCTCTACTTATCTCACTTAATATTCTTTCTTAAAATTAAAACAAAACAAATTACAAAGAGAAAGTACAGAACAACACAATAAGCATATGTAGAGTCTGTCACGTTGGCCAACAATTCCTGAGTGTGCTGCCTTCCCTGAGGTGTGGTTGACATGCTACAATGTCTCTCAATTTCCATCTCCCCTGTAACTACTAATTACAACAGCCTCTTCATGCCCTTCCCCTTCCCCTTCTTTGTTCTGGGACTGTGTCGAGTTTGGACTTGTGAAGGTCTTGTATGTGCTGTCAGTCTGTGGTTTCCTTTGGGCATCATCCCTATTAAATATGGAAAACAACATGTCCCTGAGTTTTTTACCATCTCTGATTCTTGGAATTTTTCCACTTGCCCTGAGGTTAGATCCTTGAAACTTGAGGGGGAGGGTGTGATACAGATATATTCTTTAGGGTGAGCACTCTTAAGTCTCTCACTCTCTGAATGTGGTGCAGTTGTAGTCTCTGTGTTCACTGGCATCTACAGGAAGAAGCAACTTCTCCACTGAGGAGTCAACAATGCAGTGATATATGACTATGCCAATATGTCCTTAAAAGTTGTATAATTTATCTTTATGGGATGCTTAAAAGTGTTGACTTTTGTACCAACTTATCTATTTACATTTTAAAACAATCCTTTAGCTTTTAGACAAAATTGTCTTTCGGTACAAAACATTTCTAACCTTGTGTATTAGAAGGCTGTAACCAGGGCCAATGGGTAAGAACATGTTCTACCCTTACAAAGGACCTGTGTTTATTTTCTAGTACCTAAGTTTTCCAACTCTCAGTCACCTATAATTCCAAATCCAGAGAGTATCTAATGTCATCTTGTTGTCTCCATGGATAACTGTACTCAGGTGCACAGACACCCCCACACACTTAGAAATAAATTAAAAATACCATTTTTATTAAAAACATATTCCCATTACTAAAGCTTTATACTGCTTTTCCCTACTTGATTATGATTCTTGTCATATTTCCTTTATTATAGTTCCTTTACACTGTTTATATTTTCAAACAAAACAGGGTTTCTCTATATATTTCAGTGGAAACACAGGAGGCTATCTTTGAGACAAAGGAAACATACTTTATCTTAAATATCTAACGGTCATAAACACAAATTCTGTCAATAATTGTAGAGACTATCTTCCCTAAGCTAAAATTTTAAATTTACTAGTCTTAGAGTTAAGATCTATTATAACAGGAATGAAAAACCAACCTGGGGCAGCATGGCCATAGGGAAAGAGGGACAGGAGATGAGAAGATAAAGAACACAGAATGCTGGGGTTGGAAGGTCTTGCACAAGCTACATCTCACACCAAGAAAAGTTATTGAGAAGTACAGCATCTTATTTATTATTTGCTGAAGACATATAGGGCAGAGTCAACAAAAAAGCCATCATACAATATGAGAAAAGTCAGAGGGAAGCTATCTAAGCAATGTTGACCAAGGGAAACCCAGGATAACTCAAAGACATCACAGACCCACACGGAGTAGCCTTCAGAGGAAAATGCCAAGCCCCTAGGAAGCAAAATGTTAACTTAGTCCAAGCCCCCACACTGGGTTTTGCCAAATCTTTGCCTGGACTAGGACACAGACCTAGGTTCCTTTTGTTTTATCATCAGAACCTCAAAGAGAGCTTTGGATTGGTCTGGCTCTCAAAAAAAAAAAAAAAAAAAAAAAAAAAAAATCAACTTTTGTTAAGAGAACTGACTCACTTGGGATCACAAGGTAGCTCAAGCCAGGATGAAAGGCTAACATATTAACTTTCCTTTCATTTCTGTCTCCTTTATTTTGGATACACTCTTGTTTGCCTCTGCATAGGCATGCTATCATGTAGAGAATGCCTGTCTGACTTATCTTCCTCCAAGGCTGAAGGCACAAAGAGAAATCAGAATCCTTAGAGAAAGAAGAATCCACATTGAAGATGTGAGTGTAAGCTTCCAAGGAAAGATTTATGCCTATCATTCATCTTGAAAGCACTTTATTCTAATGCTCTTCATTATAAAGCAGAATTACTCTGCTGTACTTTGCTTTATTTATGTATGTGGTCTAACTTTAAACTACTCCATTTTCCTTTTAATCCTCAAAGATGCTACTCACTTCCTATACCTCACCTCTGAGCATCTATATTCTGTTTTTGCTGTCAGGTGATAGGAAGCAAATGTAAGGAGTCACATAGAAGTGAAAAAGTTGCAGACTCAGTCTATAGGTTTGCATCATGAACTACCTGTTATCAGAGCAACTTTTTCATTTAGCCATCAAACATCACCAACCTCTTCTGGTTAATTTTTTTTTCTCCTTAAAACATGTAACTACCTTCCATTTTTACCTCTTTTATTCTGAAAAATATGTCGCTTATTGTTGTTTCAAACTGACTCTTGCTTTCACGTCTCTGATATTACCTCAGTGTTATCTTCAGTTCCATGTTGGTTCATGTTTCAGTTCAAATCTTTAGAGAAAAGCCTGTTTGGTTATGAGCTCCTTGAAGGTTGTCAGCATAATTTGTTCAGCTTTTATATCCAATTAATTTCCTTTATTATGGAATTTACTTCCAGGCTTACTCAAATATATGCATTATTAAGACATCTAGCCCTATTATTCATTCTACTACTTTTTAACATTACTAGTTATACCAAAACCTTGTAGAATCATCTCTATAGCTATAAAGTGCTGCTTTAACGATGTATAGAAATTCCCTTTCTTCCATGCTTTTGTACTCCTGAAAATACTGTAAAAAGACTACAAGGGTTAGGGTTAGGGTAAGTATAACCCAACTTTATATTTTAGGGTTCCCTGATGTTTTCTGTTTATGTTGGCCATTCTTTGGGCATATCCATATTCATCTTTAAACACATCCTTTATTTATAATTTTTAGCAATAAGATTATCTAATTTCATACCAGACCCCTGGTGTTCTTAAAAGCATGCCTACAAGTTCAGATCTGATCTCTACCTATAAAAATCCCCAGTACCATCTCATCCTTCATCTTCTGCATCCATTCTTTCTGTGCTTATTCTCCACCCAGAAATGCACGCTGAACTAACTAGCTATAATCTATAGCTAAATTGAATGGTAAATCCACTGGACTCCTAATAAATCAAGAATTTTCTTCCTTAAAATATTTTTTCAATTCTAAATGTAACCACATAATGTAGTTTTTTCATGCTTCTGAACTAAATTATAGAACCTCTTTTCACTGTGCTATCCATAGGATTCAATATGTCACTGTGGGGCTTTATAATATTATTTTTAATATCTGGAATCAGTTTTCTAATTTTATCATTCATTGTTCATTAAAGACTTGCAGTTCTCACCACCCAGATCCCAGACACTGGTCCACTGATTTTAGTGTTCGTTCTACTGTTTGACTGTCACTGAATCTTTGTCTTACCTTAAGTATTAAATGATGCAGTCATTTGAACCTATCACTGTCAGGACTGACTTGTTTATAGTCTAAGGCTCACACTTCAGTTGGCACTAGCATTCCCGTGGTTTCCCTTTCTTTATTTAGAAAAAGAGAGGGAGAGAGAGGCAAGGTGAAGGATGGGTAGAGGGAAAAAAGAAAGAGAGAGACAAGAAGGGGGAGAAATAGAGGGAGGGAGAGGGAGAAGGAGAGGGAGAGAGGGGGAGGCAAAGAGTAGGTTGGATGATAGGTGCCTATGGATGCTAGAAGAGCCTGTTGGGTGTCTTGAAGCTAGAACTTCAGTTATAAGCAGCCTTGAGCAGCCTGTCATGGGTCCTAAGAACTCAGTCATCTTCAAGAGCATCAGACTCTGTTAACCACCTATCATCTTTGTAGGAGCCCATGCTTCTACCAGTAGTTTATGACTTTTGTGCCTTGATTCTAAATAAGGCTGTTGTTCAATGTATTTAGATAAAACAAGAGTTAATATGCTGGTATTTTTATTAAGTGCTTGTACTCTGAAGAATTTAAGTACATCATTGCTCTTAAAGATGTGCCTAGAACACTGATTTATGTCTTTTTAATCTACAGTACTCTAAGTTATTCTGCATTGAATTCATGGTCCCAAACTTCCTGTTTAGATATCAGTGCATTTGTGAACATGTCTCATTACAGCAATGCAAAATCATTAACAATTTAATATAGGCTTAAATGGATTTCTAATTTGCTCTGTTGACTCTAAATTATTTAGGGTTCTGGGCCCATCCATCCTAAGTAATTTAGAGTCAACATAGAAAAATGAGAAATCCATTTAAACATATTCTATGGGAGTGAACCTTGGTGAGTCTCCTAGTAGCAAGGGATAAGGAACCCAAAAAAGGACACTGCCTGTAGCCAGGTGGGACTTCCAAAGAGGGAAAGGGACACCAATCCACCTATAAAACTTTTGATCCAAAATTTGTCCTGCCTATAAGAAGTGTGCGTATGATGATGGAACAGAGATTGAGGGAATGACCAACTAATGACTGGCCCAACTTAAGGCCCACTGCATGGTAGAGAGCTAACTTCTGACTATTAATGATATTCTGCTGTGCTTGAAGACAGTAGCCTAGACCAACTGTCTTCTAAGAGGTTTCATCCCACAGATGATGAAAGCAGATGCAGAGACCCACACAGCCAAACAATAGATGGAGCCCAGGAAATCCAGTGGAAGAGTGGGAGGAAAGATTGAGGGAGCCAGAGGGGTCAAGGGTACCACAAGAAGACCTACAGAATAAACTACCTGGGGGTTCAGAGAGACTGAACCACCAACCAGTATGGGCTAGACTTAGACTTATTTACAATGCTGAAGTGCAGCTTATGCTTCATGTAGGTATCCTAACAATTGGGCCATGGCTTATCTCTGAAGCAAACAATCAAAAATCCCCAACAAACAACAACAACAACAACATTAAATTACTTAGTGTGATCAGTCAAATAAAAAAAGTTAACATTTGCATAAAATGGCTATGATTTCTTTAACACAGAATCCTGAGTAACAGCTCAATTACAGACACGATACAGCTAACGTAAAGCAAGAGAGGGCAGATGCTGCTTGAACTTAATTATGAAAGAAGAAAGGAATAGAGAGAAATACACTAAATATATAAACATAAACTTATGATTTGTTTTTTAAAAACTTATATGTAAACTTCAGTTTTGTTGCTTTTTAGAGAGGACACTTGATGAGTTTCTTTTTACAAATTCTGTAAATATTACTTTCATGTATAACAATGTGGGCAAATGTGACTTATGCATTAACCATAGGTTAAAATAACAGAGGAAGTAACACCTCATAATACCTCATCCCACTGTGACTGAAGAACTAGAACTGAGAGTCTCTCTTTTGCCTGGAGGCCTTCCCCTCTGTCACCTGCCACCCACTTGTGACCTATGAGTCACTCACTATTCCAACTTCATTTAAAATCTTTATTAAATTAATGTGACTCCTAAGCTTCTGTATTAAGAGAAGATATATTGGATTTTACATCTTAAAATAAAGAACTGTAATGAAAATTGTAGAACTACTGGTAAGATTGTGAGTTGTGGAATCTTGGGACACACATATATTTGCACAGGGACTGTGTGTGTATACACAAACATAAATGTAACTTAATTTACAATTAACTCTTTCCCTCTCTATTTTAGGGCAGCATGATCTATTAATGTATTTTACAAAGTAATATTGACACCAATATTGATAAACAATAACCATCCTTTATAAAGACTTTCCTTAAATGTTTTAAGCAATAAAATATTTTCAAATAATAAATATGGGAGCCTGTGAATTTCTTTTTTCCCAGGAAATAATTTTATTATATCCTGCACATTTAGCAGATATTAGGTGAATAAGGGAATGAGTATTATTTAAATCTTTATAAGCTATACATAACTTTATTATGTTTTAAAATGTCTCCACTTATAAAAGCACTTCCAAAGTTTCTTCTGTGTTTAAAAACCACAGGTTTATGCACTCAATAATTTAGTGGAAATATCCATCAGAGAAAAGCTTTTTTTTTAGACTGGATTTTCAGGTAAGAATATTTTTATGGAATAAAAATTCAAATATTACCACACCATTATTTATTCTTTTGAGAAATTGTAACCTACTAAAATTCCTTAAGTGAACACATCTAGACTGTCTTACAGCGGTTCCTGTTGAATATTGTTGGTAAATGGTTTCAAATTCAAAAATATTATGACGCTTTAAATTATATTCACTGATAACATATAACTACGTATGCTTTGAAAAAACACAACAACTAGGAGAAAAGTATCATCACATAGTAGACTTCAAAGGGTCAACCCTGTGCCCCCTGCCTTTTCTCCACCACACCCTCCTTCTGTGTCACTTTACAAAACAAACAGCTATGGCATTTAAAATCTTAATAGTATTAAATGACATTTTGTATAGTCCTGGTATGATATTATGCCTGTCATAGATGGTGTAACAAGTCATATTTCTTGGTTCATAATCTACTAACAGGTTGTGCTAGTAGCAAAAGCAGGTTTCCTCTGTAAAAATAAAAGCTTTGAAACCATGTATTACTGTTTCTGCCCTGTGATGGTGATATCTGATGTAATATTATCAAGAATACTACCATAGGGCTTTCTTGTAAAATACAATAATGAACTGCTATTTATATGAACTCCAGCCTTCTATGTAAAAAAAAAATGGAAGTAAATATAAGTTTTAACTTCAATGTATTGCTTAAGTTTACACTATTTTATAGAATAGCATGAGACCTTTATTGCATCTATGGAAAAACATAAACCCATATCCACAAGCCACCACATTTTTTTTCTTTTTTTATTTTGATTAAACATAGATTATTTTCTCATACAATATAATTTAATTACAGCTTCCCCTCCCTTTATTCCTATGAGTTTCTATAATCTGAATTCACTCTTTTTAGGTTTCCCAATAGAAAAGAACAGTCTTGGAAGAGATAAGAAAACATAACAATATAAAAAATATTAAGATATAACAATCATTGAATTTGGGCAAGACAAGCCAATAGAAAAATAAAAGAGCCCCAAGAGCTGCCACAAGAATCAGACAACCACACACATTTCATAGAAGCCTTTCTCAGTTGTTTTACCATCCCATTTTTCTGTACTCCATCTGACTCCTCTTCTAGGCGTGTTCCTTGAACTCTGAGGGGAGGAATTTGTTGGAGACATTTCATTCAGTGCTGTGTGTTCCAAGGTCTTTCTGACTCTGGATTACATTTGTTCACATCTGCGAGGAAGCTTCTCTGTTCATGATTGAATAAGGCACCAATCTATATGAGTATAGAAGTATATGAAGTGTACCAATCTATGAATATAGCAGAATATCATGAGAAGTCACTGTTTTGTTACTCTCTTTTGTAGACTAAGAGTATTTTACTTTACTCTAGGTCAGTGGGATGTTTAGTCTCTGGTTCTTCGTCATTAAAGCAGTATCAGGTATAGCATATCATGGAATGAGCCTTAAGTCAAATCAGACATTGGTTGGTTACTTCCCCAGGGTTTGTATTACTATTGCCATAGAATATTTTACAGGCTGGACAGGTTGCAGATCAAATATTTTTTGCTTAGGTTAGCATTTACATTTCTCTTTGGTAGCCTACACAGTAATATCTCATGTCAAAGACACTAGAATATGGGGGTGAAGTTTCAATATAGGCACAAGCTCAACCTCTTCTTGTTCAATGAGTTGTAGATTAACATAATTTTATAGCAATTTTTTCCTATTGTTTCATGTTGAGACACTTCCAGTAATAATATAGGTATTGCTACAACTAAATTAATTGGATATCTACCACCTATTACAAATAAGCTTTTTGAAAATGTTTCTTGGTTAATTTCATCGTTTTGTGATAAAGCTGATTCTCTACTTCACTTCCTTGACTCTGTTCATTTATCTCACCCTTCAGTATGTTTCAGTTTATAAGTATTAATGTAAGCATTACATCTGCTGTAGTATCTAAGACTCAATAGTGGCCTTTGTGAAAAGAGCCTATGTTCTGAGCACTCCCTGAGGATTCATTAACTTTTGCCCCATTGTTTGTACAGCAGCGTAATTATAACATTTCTTCCCTCTGTACCTACTATTCCCAGATCTTTAAGCAATTCCACTCTATTCTTTTTCCCTTGGGTTTCCAAAACATAAGCCAGATGTGATTCATGGACACATGTGGAAGTATGATGACCGGAGGCAGGGCCACCACCCGACACTCAAAGCTCCTTGCTTTCTATCACTTTGCTATAGTGAAGCTCACAATTGGAAGGTAGCTGCTCTATCCTAAGTGTAATTCTTGGCCTCTGGCCAATGGAACAATCAACAGTAAAAATACATATCAGCTGTTATTATACTCTTCTTAATTATCTGCCCCTTCTGTTTGTTTTATATGGCCAAATGCTGGCTGGCTGCTTGGCAAGCTCACAAAAACATAAGCCCAGAAGTTTGATGCTTCCTCTTTATTTCAGAAATTAATCCACATACATCTAATTAGATTCTCAATCAAGCCTCTTAGGAAGAGACTTGTGGTGCATAGTTAGTGATAATTCATATTTTATGATGATCAGGCTTCCTATAGCTCCTAAATAAACTTCATATTATGTCACTCAACCATGTTGTCTGATATATTTTTCATCTTCATTTGAGCCATTTAAACTCTTTCAAACAAAACCTAGCCAGGAAAACCTGTTCATATTCTAAGACAAAGTGTAAACTTCATGATAGAATTTATATTCTAAAGTTCCCTCTTTTGGTTATCAAACAATTGAAATTATAGGCTCCAAATAAGTATGATTTCTCCAGGAATTTTTCAACCTAATGCAGAGAGAGAGAGAGAGAAAGAGAGAGAGAGAGAGAGAGAGAGAGAGAGAGAGAGAGAGAGAGAGAGAGAGAGAGAGAGAGACAGAGACAGAGACAGAGACAGAGAGAGACAGAGAAAGAGAGAAAGAGAGAGTGGGGGAGAGAGGGGGAGAGAGAGGGGGAGAAAGGGGGGGGGGAGAGAGAGAGAAATCCTGTTGCTAGCCATATAGGAAGACTGCCCTCCAGAAAACAGATATCACTCAGTTCTGACAATTTGTCAAACCACCTTTCAGGAAAGAGCAGAGCCCATTCAATGATCCGATAATGACGGGTAGAACCACGCTAGGCCCAAGGTTGCTCAGCTACACATGTTTCACGTCTCTAAATCAAAGACTCATATCAGGCCTCCAAAAATGAACCATGGAATAATTCAAGTTCTTTTATTCTTTTTTTGTCTGTTCCTTTTCACAGTATACCCACGTTGTGTAAACTTTCTCCACTTTTATTTATCTGGCTTTTAAGTGAGAGAAACTTACCATCTAGTACAGCCATGGCCCAAGCTTTGACTTGACCTAATCCAATAATAAAAGCCTGGTAATTATTTATTTTTGGAAAGTAATTATACCATACCATTTGTACATGGAAGTACATGTCCTTATACATAGAAGAGAAAAATTTATCATAGTTACATTATTTTTATTGTGTTTATGTTGCCCTTAGTAGGCACTAAGTAAGTGAATATACTTTTTAAATTATGCTAAACAATTTATAATTTAACTTTCAAAATAGCCTTAAGCAAAAGACGTGTCTCTATTTGCTATATCTGCTAGATATAGCAAAACAAAACAAAACAGAACCCGAAAAACAAACAGACAAAAAAAAAACCCAAACCAATACAACAACAAAACCCAAAAACTCACACATCACTGTAAATGGAAATCACCTATGGGATATGACACAGATATAGTTCATAGAACTGATAATAAAACTACTGTCATGGAGGGCATACATTAGTAGGTTTCTACTCTGTGTTCTTAGTTCTCAAAATGACTAAAGAAACTGGTTGTACATGAAGTATTGTACAAATTGTTCTACATTTATAATAATTGTTATGTTATATTTAAGCTCAGATTCTGTTGCTTAAACTTATCTGAAATCAGTCACTAAACCTCTTTAGAATTCTGTTAAAACATCTAATAAGATAATTTTGTAAATAAAAAGCTGTATGTCATTCATTCTAATGTGTTGAGAACTATTTTTCCTTTGTACTATTTTCTTTTTTTCCTTTTATAGTAACCATTTTTCTTATTTTACATATATATTTATCTTATTACACATAAATATAATAAACAACATACACCAAGAACAACCATGAATCAATCAGGAATTATAAAAATGTAAAATTCATCATGTGTTGGCTAATTGAATTTGACAGTCTTGAAGAAAACATCTTTTCTTTCTTTCTTTCTTTCCTTCTTTCTCCTTCTTTCTTTCTTTTCTTTCTTTCTTTCTTTCTTTCTTTCTTTCTTTTTTTAAGAGACTTGATACCCTATGAGCATATACAGGGGGAGGAAGTCCCCCTCAGTCTTCATATGGAAGACTACCCCCTTCATATGGAAAGGGAGTAAGGGGAAAATGGGAGGGAGGGAGGATGGGAGGATACAAGGGATGAGATGTAATATGAATAAATTAATAAAATAAAAAAGGCCTCAAAAAAAAGAAAGAAAGGCCTCAAAAAAAAAGAAAGAAAGAAAGAAAGAAAGAAAGAAAGAAAGAAAGAAAGAAAACATCTTATCTATCTTGGGAGTCTAAAATTCTGAATGTAAATCCACATTTATCATATCTCATCTCTATCAACTTAAAACTTAAAAACATCTTAACCCCTAAACAACTAAGCTTAATTGTAAAACTAAACTATCATGGTCTTCAACCCCATCAGAGACTTGAGAAAGCATAAAACTAATTACCTGAGTATACAACGAGTGCAGGTTAGTAGCTTCCCAAATGTAAGATGACAGAGATGATTTGCTGCCTGAACAATCACATTTGAAGCCATCTCCATAAGGATGTTTCTTGATGCTTATCGTCTTCTTTGAGGTAGGCTGAGTGTTGCCAGGAGTTAACCTGTCATGTTGCCAAAGAATCTTAAAAATAATAAAAAACATCTTTAAATTCCATATTCTGTAGGTCTCTGAGGTTTTTTAAAGGACCGTATCTAATTATTTTACCTTATCTACCTATAGAATCATATCTATCTGTTAAGCTTAATATATATATATATATATATATATATATATATATATATATATATATATATATATATATATTCTTGTGATAAAAATAGACTAGTAGTTGACATGACCATGACTTGATCAACTAACAATTAACTTGAATTAATTATCCTAAACAGCCTGTAATTGCACTTTCAAAGTATTGGGAGCAAACCTTGTATTGTAATTGAGTTGTATGGGTACAATACCTTATATAGGGTAGAAATATATATAATGTCTGTGAAGAATGAGCTTAAATTTGAATTCTATATCAATATATCAAAATAAACTTATTTTGCGTCAGCATAAAAAATTCTATACTAATCAATTCAAAATTATCTTGTGAGTAACAATTAAAGCCTTAAGTTCAGGAGAAGTTTCAATAATCAACTTTTTATCTTATCATCCCTATATATTTCTATATTCTCCTTCTTTCTTTTCAACACCTATCTCCATACCTATGAAAGAAAGATAAAAGAAAAGAGAAATAGCCCTGAGTCCAACCTCGTTTTCTTTCTGAATAAGACCAATAATAACTTTTAACTAACTGCCTATGAAAATAAACGTCTGTAGCCCAAGAGAATAACCAAAAAACCACCCAATACCCCTTAGGGAAAATGGCGTATTGTTTTCTTACAGTTTCCTCTGGCTGATTTGTGGGGAATAATACCTTTGTAGGGACCTGAATAAAATTGGGGAAAATTGTTAAACAGCATTTGCGGTGCAGTTTCTAAATGTTGAGAAATTCTAAGCATAATAGAAGTCCTGTGTAGGACCGTCTGAAATGCTGTACCAATTGGGATTGGAAGCTTTCATTGAAGCTGTCCTGGGAGCCATCCTGTTCTGATGAGGAACCGCAACTGAAGCACTTGGGGCTGGATCATGAGCTCTAAAGTCATTAAAAATCATTATTTTAAAAAATAATTTATTCAGATCATGTCCTGATTGTTATACCCTCAGTTGTATCTTTCTATTCTGCTCCCCTAGCCCTGTGACAGAAGGGGGCCTAATAACCCACAGCCTACAAGGTGTCATCTGGATAACTTACTTCCCCTCCCTCTGAGTGCCATCAGGCATCCCCACCTAGGGGAAGTAGTCAAATACAGGACACCAAAGTTCATGTCAGAGTCAGTCCCTGGGGTTGACTGATGACATCTCTGTATCCTTACTGAATAGACCAAAGTCTGAGTTGGTACTTATCATGGTCTATGAACTTATTTGAGGTCTGGCTTAACATTTCTACAGAACTCTATTGTGCTAGTTTTGAAACCCTGTATATGCTTCCTAGTAGTTGTGATATTTTTTCTCACCACACAAAACATTGGGGCTGGCTGTACATGTCTGTCATCCGGCACTAACCCAAGTACTGGGGGATAAAGACAAGTGGATTACTGGAGTTCATTAGCCAGACATTCTATATGAAAGTGTCACCTCTATGTTCAGTGAGATTTTGTTTCCAAAATTTAGGCAGAGGATGTTTGAGGAAGATATCTTATTGTCAATCTCTGTCCTCCATACCTGCAAGCATGGAAGAACAGATCCACATCTATCTGTGCTACTTTATATTATATGCACACATGCATGCATACATAATTGAAATGAAAAAAACCTAAAGCAAGCAATTATAAGTGAATGATACTGTAACTGTACAGAAGCTTAGTAATTTTTAGACAAATTTGGAATTGAATGAGTCTAGTACCTAGTTCTTATTGAAATTTTAATGGAGACCTGTGAAGACCAATACAATTTAAGATAAATGGGAATTAAGAACCAGAATAGAGTCAGGCAGCAATGGTTCACACTTTTAATCTCAGCACTCAAAAAGACAAAAAGAAGAGGATCTCTATGAGTTTTAGGCCAGTCTGGTCTACAAACAGAGTCTAGGACGGCCAAGGCTACACAAACAAACTGTCCCAACAAAACAAAGAACCAAATACAAGCAAACAAAAAGAACCAGAAAGGTCCTCACAGATTAATATAAGCAATCAACATAAGGATGGTTCAAGTTAGGGAAGAGCTTGAAACTGATACCTAGAATTTTGTCTTTAAACCCTACACCAAATGGAATTCCTCTTAATGCATGATCATATGTGAATTGTATGGCAAAGGCTATATAAATAATATTTGGAAAACTGTAATTTGCCTTGATAGTCACTGAATGTTCAGAAACAAGCTAAAGATTTATTGGAAGCTGTGAGTCGGCTCAGAAAGTAAAGGTATTTGTTGCCAAGCATGACAATGTGAATTGATTCCTGAGGCCTGCATGGTGAAAAGAGAGAACCAATTACTTGATGTTTTCCTCTGATCTACATAGATACCCATAGTCATGGATAAACACACACACACACACACACACACACACACACACAGAGAGAGAGAGAAAGAGAGAGAGAGAGAGAGAGAGAGAGAGAGAGAGAGAGAGAGAGAGAGAGAGAGAATAAAAGCTGTAAAAGAAGCTATGTGTTTTACATCTCCATGAATAAATACAGCTATCATTAGAAAACTGTAGATGTAAGACACTGACATCATAGCATATTCATATAAAGACAATTTTGAGATCATTAGGAACCTGAATTTTATTTTACACACTGTTGTGCCCCTTAAACATTGCAATCCTTTTTTGTTAGATCCTCCCTGTTGTATCTGTGCCTATTGGTCAGTTCGTCAACTTTCAACAATGGAATTCAATAAATTTGGCCTTGAACTATTCATTTAACTTTACCAGGAGAGAGATTTACATAAAAATTCCAGACTAAATTTACATAAAAATCAGATAGTACAGCACTCCTAGAAATATCAAATAACATAGATCACGAAATTGCTGACCTTCAAAAGACCATGTTTGACGTCACCCAGCAGTCCTGAAATAACTCCTTCCTTCGCAGATTTGTTACACAATGCACTTTTCTTTGATCACACCTGGGGAGATCGCTGTTCTTTCATAGGCAGCTGCCCTTTTTCTTTACAAGGGAAGTAGCATTTTATCACCCATAAAAGATCATTGTTGAGAAAATAAGTGTTATCAGTCTGTCAATGGTATTTTTACTACTTCCCTTGAATTGTGGGCAAGATAGGCTAAATAAAAAGAAACTGAAAGCATTTCAAACAAATTTTCTAATAGTAGAGAAGCAGCAGCAAGTCAGTACCAGTTCTTTAACTAGTTTATCATTATATTGGAAAATATATATTGGAAAATAATATACTTTGAGACTCTATAAAGTAAGGAATAGATTGAAAATAGCACATGATAATTTAGCGAAGAGTACAAAAATGGCATTGGTGTGATTTTGACTGTGTTCCTTCTGTAGGACTTATTAGATATCTTTATCGGTAAAATTTTGTAGAACCTGCTGCTATAAATTTCCCTTCAAGAATCTTCTTTTCACCTGAGGCTCCATAGCTGTGTTTGCTTCTTTCTTAGGGTGATCTGTTAACATATACATTCTGCAACACCACAGAAAGACAATTGACTCCAGTCGTTGTTTACTTGCCTCAGCCTTTACCCAGATTACCCAGATTACTGTTTCCTACATAGAGGACTTCCTTAGTAAAGGAAAATTCTAAGTGAAGATACAATGAATTGCAAGTAGGCTGTCTAATGAATACATTCCTATTTTAAAAAAATAGCTCAAATTGGAGTGCCCTGGATTCCTGGGAATCCAGTGTAACTGATGGGTTAATACTATAAAGTTACAAATGAGAAATGATCTAAGGATTAGCCAGAGGGGCACATTACTTTAAAATGAATCATATATCCCTCATAAGGAATGTATGTATTTGTAAATACAGAGTATATATTGAATAATAAAATAATATGCATATATGGAATATATGATATGTTTGCATATATGTAAAGAGAATCATATGAAATTTGCATAGTTAATTTCCTTAAAAATGAAGAAACATATAAGAGTGCTAATAACGATCAGGAACATTGATGACAGAAGCACATTAATATATTTTTTAAAGTGCCTAATTTTGGTATGGAAACATAAAATCAATTATAGAATATAAGTCATGTACATTGTGTCTAATAGTATCTAAATGGAGACATAATGAACAACTGAAAACATTTCACTGTCAGTGTAGAGACATGAGCAAATAGAATAGATTATGTAGCCACCAATAAATAATTGGCAACCCTTAACCTGAGAATGGATATATCATAGGAAGTGTTTGTGGGACATGGGCCCTGGAAATGCCATTAAAACAGATGTAAAATCTTCTTAATTTAGATACTGGAAGTGAAAAAATGCAGGCATAGCTTGAAAGCATGTGATTGAAAACAGTAAAAAGAACTGGAAAAGAAATTTCATAGAGAAAGAAAATAGAAGGTCGAAACTTTCAAAAGTGACATGTATTCGTTTTAATTGTTAGTTAGATATTATTGATGGTTATTTCTGGAGAAAATCTTGATATTTATAGTGTATTATTGGGAAATGATCTTGAACAGCTAGATAAAAGATAAAGAGAGCAGTAATGTACGATAGACAATGTACTGTGGTCCTCTGGGACCTCAGGCTATGGCAGTCTATAAATGGTTTCAACAAAGGGCAGTTCAGTTCAGCATTACCATGGCTAGTGGTTGTAGATTGTTCCTGGCAGTGAAGACTCTGGGAAGATTCCTTGCAGTCACCAGAGGTCATAGGAATTGTGAAGCAGAAAGATTAAGACCTGGCTGGCACGTCAGGCATCTTACTGCCATCATGTACTGAAGCCATTCACCTATTTTCCACTTAGGTCATGTGAGTCATGGCCATATGTATGACACATAGAAGGATCTGCTAAGGGCATCCTGCATAAGCCCAGAGAACAGTCTCTAACAATATCAGAAACTGAGTACAAAACTAAGACATCACTACTGAGAGGGAAGGAGGTTAAGATATTGGGTGGGCAATGTTGTACACTGAGACTGGATCAAGAGAGGGTAGAGATATCCAAGTAATCAGTTAAAGTCAGTTAAGGAAGCAGATATATAATTAGGCTCTATCAACACCATGGAGGCATGTGGATTATAATTGTTTCTAGGATATAAGTAGTAGGGGGATTTTAGCATAAGGATTAGTAGAAATAAGTTTTATTAATGTATTTTAATACATTGATTCATTTAATATTCCATGTGTGTATTTGTTTGGGGTTGTGTGTGGGTACACATGCTTAGCATATGTACAGAAGTTGCAAAAATATTGAAGGGTTTGTTTGATCCTTCCATCATTTGAGTTTTAGGTTTCAAATTACAATGATTGCTCATCTGGAAGTGGCACTATCTGCTGAGCCATCTTATTAGAATAATGAAAATGTTTGTTAGTCAAACATTATTCAGGATATAATATTACATGTAGTATTACAGAGCACCTCTTTTTATGTTTTCTGAGTGAATGCCCCCTAAGAATTCATATTATATTATCAATCTTGGTTTTTTTCTTTTTCTATAGAAATCACTTGTACAGCTTTCACATGCTTCCTCTATGTACTGACAAGCATGTATATTATAAACATTTCACTCTACTTTAGGAATATCTGGACACTGTAGTGAATATCATAGAATCATACTTTCTTCATGGAGCTTGAGTTTAATTTAAGAAGACAAATCTCCTGTACAGATTTGGACTTCATGTCTTGACTTCTCTCTCTTCTGGCATGACAGTAAAAGCAACATGCTGGACAAACCTGCATGTGGAAAAGATGAAGGAAGTCCTTGGGTATCTCCATCCCACAGCACTACCCGTTAAGCCAGGATTAGGAAGAAGCAGATACCAAGAGGATTTCTACAACAGGAGAACATTATATGGAGCCACATCTCTAAAACTAAATGTCCTGCTTCCTGCTAAGAGACAGAGATTCAGACAACCATGTGAATACCCCACAGCACCTAACCTAAAGTAAAAGTAGAAGATCAAGCTGAAATGATGGGCAGAAGTAGCCTCAAGTTCTGGTAAGGCAAAAATATCTATTTAAAACAAAAGCTTGGGGGACTGGAGAGATGGCTCAGAGGTTAAGAGTGCTGCCTGCTCTTCCAAAGGTCCTGAGTTCAATTCCCAGCAGCCACATGATGGCTCGCAACCATCTATAATGAGATCTGGTGCCCTCTTCTGGTGTACATGTAGGCAAAACACTGTATATATGATAAATAAATAAATCTTAAAAAATAAAATAAAATATAAAGAATAAATAAAACAAAAGCCTGGGCGGGTCTACATCAGAGACTCTCTCTAAATGTGAAAATAAACATGGATAGAACAATAGTAGAGCATCAGATATTGAAATCCTTATGGAGAAAGACCACCTACCATTTTTTTAAAGGAGCTATTGGAATAGGAAGTTCTATGAGAAAGTTCTTTGCTGAAGGCTGAAATTCAACCTCATAGGCTGCTGTGACACTACATCTGCTCAAAAACCCTACCTCAAAAAAGCAAAACAAAACAAAAGAAAAATTTAACCTCTATGTTTTAACTCTTAATTGCACTATCCCTCTAGATTTTCTTTCACTCTTTCCCCATTCACTCCTTTTATAGTAGTTGTTTAGATGTAAATTATCCTAGCATGAGATAAGTATGAACTTTCATCAAGAATAAAAAAGAAATAGTTTATAACCCAGCAATACTACTGTGGCACACAACTAAAAAACTAAATGGATGTACCATGAAAATATTCAGCCATCTGTTTTTATTGTGGCACTATTCTCTATGGTCTACTTGTAGACTCGTTCCACATGTCTATCAGTCGATGAATGCATAAATAATCTGTAGTACATAAAAGGTCATGGAGATTTTTCTTTTTTACCATTAGAAAGAATGGGAGTTTTTTATTTCTAGAGAAGGACATGCAATTTTAGATCATCCTATTAAGCAAAACAAGTTACAATTAAACAACAACAGCAGCACATAGTTAATGCATATTTTAATTTGTGGAGCCTAGATTTCATAGATACATAAATACATAAAATATATAGGTACATAGGTAGGTATAGTGGTGATATAAAATTAGAAACAAGACTGTCGAGAAGAATGAGTAGGACTACAGAGGGGTGGGAGTACATCAATAGGGGAGGGTGAGAGATGGCAATATTCAGTGTGAATGACGCAAGTGAATAAAAGTATCTTTGCCAAACCTAACACAATATTAAATATTCAACCAAGCTTTTTTTGAGACAGGGTTTCTCTGTGTAGCCTTGGCTATCCTGGACTCACTTTGTAGACCAGGCTGCCCTTGAACTCACAGCGATCCATCTGCCTCTGCCTCCTGAGTGCTGGAATTAAAGGTGTGAGCCACCACCCCCGGCCTTTAACCAAATATTTTTTCACAGAAATTTCTAGAATTGTGTATTCAACTAGAGACATAGCTAACACTTCACCCACTAGTGAAGTTAACTGTATTGAGGAATTTGACAAAAATTAGTTGACTTTACAAAGATGCAATATCATTTGTGGTTCAGTTTCCAAATGTTAAGAGCTTCCGGGCTTAATAAAAGTACTGTGTGTGACAGTCTGAAATGCTGGACCAATTGGGTACAGAAGCTTTCTTCGAAGCTGTCTTGGAAGCTGTCCTGTTATGATGGATAACAGCAACAAATTATTAAACATAGAATTCTGGAGGCTGAGGCAGGTGGATCCCTGAGCTCCAGGCATCCTGGTCTACAAAACGAGTTCCATGACAGATAGGGATTTCCACAGAAATTCTTAGAATTTCCTAAATTCCCCACGGTGAGATCAAGGAAAGGCTAAGCATTGGTACCAGCTAAAGGAGGTTCTTGCCTTCTAGAAAGAGTTTTCACAGAATTATTGCAGCTTACTTCACAGTTCATTTAACACATGCATAATTTCTGAACTATTTTTCAGATTCTATATAAAATTGTAAGAGTGCTACAAAAACATAAAAAGAAAATTGGAGTCTTTCTCTCCATTGTTTAGCCAAAGCCTAAGTAAATCCATTTTCTTTTACCAATCACTCTTTTCTAATTTCTTTTAAAATACAAGGTCACTGAAAGCTAGTTAGTTAGCTTAATTGCCTTCTAGCTATTTGTATGTGGTTTCGTTACACATGTAGTTACGATGTATACATTTTCTTCTTCTTCAAGAGTCAGTTTTACTTCTCTAGGAATTACCCACCATTATGTAAATGTTTAGGGTTGGAAAAGCCTAAATTTGTGGTAGTCTTCCTCAACATCATTACACTTTTATATATTGCTTACATCCTCACTTTAATTCTGCTGCTGTTTATGCTATTTCTCTCTTCTTCGAATAAGTCTGCAAAAGATTTGTAAACTTTCAATCTTTTTTATAATCAAGATATTTTTCCAAAACAGTTCTTATTTATTTTTTGGATTATTTATTCTCTGATACTCTTTTGTGGAATTTTATTTTAATGTGTCCTGTTCTGACTCTGTTCTTCATAGCTCCTATGGGTGAGTGCTCATGGTAGAATACTTCCTTGAGTGTATGTATTTATGTGATGTGATGTGTTTATTTTGAGTTGACTTTTATTACATCTGATTTTTTTTCTGTTCAGAATTGGGTCCACGAAGCTTTATTTCAAGACAAGTGTTTTCTTTGCTTCTGTTTGGTATCTGTGGTTTTCAGTCAAACTTGTATCCACAATTTTGGCTTGAAAAATGAATAGCAAATATAAAGTTAGTTTCTAAACCCTTATTTACAATAGGTAGTCACTGGAAGTTCAAATAGAAGGTTTTGGATCGTTGCTAAAGAAACTTGTCAAGATGACTAGCTCCTGCCTGCTTCAGGGGACAGTTTGCTTTTCTTTTCTTTATTTTTAATACCTAGCTTTGTAACTTCTAGTAGATTCTTCTCTGGTCTCTGCTTTTCAAGATGTTTGCAGGGTTCAGGCTCAGTCTCTGTAGCTATCCCAGATAATGTGGCAACTTCAAGGACACACTACTTACCATTGGCTTTCTTTTATGTCTAGTTACAAATAGTTACTCTTATTTTCTTGCAGACTATCCACTAAGATAGTTTCATGAGTCTCAACATCATGAAATACTTTTACTGAATGGATAGTAAAAATATATTTAGCAAACTCTTGTTTTCAAGAGAAATAAATACCCATCTTATGCTTGCCTTTTTTTTTCTCAGTCTGCTCTGCTTTTACAGAGTGGACTCTGAAAAACACAGTTTATTGCACCAGGCTTTTATGTTATCCCAAACATGGTTATTATCATTTTGACTTAATTGTTTATTTTGCTCTCCAAATGATCTTTTTTTCTCCTCTCCTGGAGTCCTCAGTCTGCTGTTCATCTGATCTCTCATCCCCTTCTCTCTTAAATGCACCTTGTATTCTCAGATCTCTGGATGTCCTTATTTTCTTTTCGTATTTATGAACATGGTCTATATGAATCCCACATAAGAAGCATCTTTAAATCTGTTATTATGGTGTATACATATAAAAAGTTGTTTGTGTGTTATATAAAATGAAGTTGATTTCATTTTTAGGCAAGTACTTGAACTGGGCTTCATTTTATGTCATGTGCTTCCTAATATAGAGTGCATTTGTTTGCATCTGTGAGGAGACCCACTGCTAAATACCATTACATACCCTGAAAACCTTCATATTATATTTTGTTTATTGGTTAATATTGCTTATGTGCTTATTTTGTACTCAGTTTTGGAAAATATTGATATTTATAGCATTTCTGATCACAATTCCAAAACTTCCTAATATCAGGTTAAAAGTCTCTGGAAGCACTGGTTCCAAATCTGTGGAATGCATTAGCTCTGTGGTTTCTGGGTTATAGTAACTTGCATTTGCCTTATCTTTCTACTGCTTTATTTTACTCTCAAACTGTGAGAATTTTTATTTCTGGTTTCATCCTATTTGTGATACTCTTTAAGATGAGTGTGGGGAAAGGATGAGATTTAACTAGTTATTGCAGCAAAATTCAGTCTCTGGCAGTCCCAATATGCTAGGCTAAACTGCCCCATCCATTGAATTACGGAGAAAAGCAGAGAGATGTAGTCATTGTAGATACTCTGGAACAGGAACAGACGATGGAATCTAGCACCCACCTCCCAAGACAGGTTTAGACTAATGACATTAGGGCAAAGGGTGAAAGGCATGATCAGGGGAGCAGACTTGATATAGGCTTGTTCTTTTTAAGCATAATCTCTATAATCTCAGCCCTAGCTATGCAAGATTGGCTGAAAAATTATTGTGTGCTTGAAAGCATGAGGCAGTTCTTAGAAGATGGCTAAAATATTAGTTGCTTTTATGTTACTGTAATGAAATATTATGACAAATGTAACTAGTGGAAAAAAAGTTTATTTAGGCTTAGGGTACCAGAGGGTAAAAGTCTATGATGGTGGGGAAAGCATACAGCATGGAAACAAGTGGTCCACATGGCTGCTGGAGCAGCAAGCTGGGAGTTCACTACCTGAACCTCAAGCATGAAGCAGAGAACAAGCTACAGTTAGGCTAATGATGTTTTCTTCCAGCAAAGTCATACCACATATACCTATCCAAAGAGTGCTACCAATTGGGGACCAAGTAGTTATGTGCCTAATACTATGGGGGCATTTCTCATTCAAATATTTAAATAAACACGCATAAGCATACAGTGCTTATTTTTATTAGGACACCATGCCAATTTGTCCATTTTCTCATTTGATTTTCATGAACCCACAAGAGTCTGGAAATAAGATACTATTGTAGAAAGGCAAAAATGAGGTTTCTGAGATGTTGTAGGCATTTTACAAAGTGTCAAAGCTAGAATGCTTTCTAGAAGTGGAATTTTCAAAGAGGAATGTGTGTATATCACAGTTAACTGAACCATCACATAGGTCCGACTGAACAAGTTATTGTTAATGGTTGAATATTAAGTAAAAAAAAAAAACAAAACTATTACTCACACAAGCATAGTTAGTACCTGTACATTGCCACTTAGACAGGAAAAAACTCCTAAACATTTATTTGGTAATTTGAAATTATTAACTAAAGTATAAACAAGATGTATTCATGTAGGGTCTTATTTATGTTGGAATAAAAAATGAGTACTACTCCTTGAAAAGATTTGCATAGTATTAGATTTTTAAGTAAATTGTTCTATTTAATGAGGGTGTGTTTAAAGCTACAAAAATAATTTATTTTTTAGAAAAACTTGGTTTCAAATCAGTGTTGTCTGAAAATCCTTCAAATTGTGTTTTTCTAGAAATTGTACCTAATACAATATTACATCACTAGAATATTTTAATTTTGAAATGATTAAATCTATCAGCAAATTTGATATTTAATAGGCACCTGAGTGGATATTTAAGAAGGAAAAAGAGAAGTGAAAGACGGTAAGGGAGAAGAAAGGACACCCACACACACGCACACACACACACACACACACACACACACACAGAGAGAGAGAGAGAGAGAGAGAGAGAGAGAGAGAGAGAGAGAGGAGGAGAGAGAGGAGAAGAGGAGAGGAGAGGAGAGAGAGAGAGAGAGAGAGAGAGAGAGAGAGAGAGAGAGAGAGAGAGAGAAATATTCCATTTTTCTTATTTCAGTGGTGTTTAAAAAACTGCATATTTCTGCTATGATTGGCTCCATTATGAGGTAAGATTAACAGACACTTCTTTGTCTGAATACACACACATGTAGGCAGATGTGCAAAGTGCATATATGTAAACTTATCACCAAAGAAAACTGTTGAGAAAGCTCTCAAACAGGAAGAAAATAAATCATGTTTGTTAGCTATACCTAGCACTACTATGGTCATATATGCATCCATTATGTATGCATTCCAATGCACTCAGCCCAAGGCAGTTCCTAACAGCAAGAGTACAAATTCTGCATCTAGATCATGGGGATTGGAGTCTGCTTTTATTTGTCATACAATATGTCTTTGGTTAGTTACTAACCCTTCCTATTCTGGAAAGAGGGCAGTGTGATGCACCCATAGGGTGGTTATATATTTTAACTATGTCAATATCTCAAATATTTGCTTTAAATCTGGATAATCAGAAGTTGTTTTATATACATACTTTCAGTTGTTATTATTGACAAGTACAATGAATGTTTCAATATGTTTTATAGGTTCTCTAGGGATTTGCATTTAATATATATCCTTGTAGGCCACTTTGGTGATGACAGTTTAGGAAAATGAAATACTATAATTTTAATATTGCTTTGCATATAACAGTTTACTGAATTGGATGTCAACATTAGTTCCTCTGTGTCTAGTAGGTATTTTCAATCCTAGGACAATACTTCAAACATGTGATCATGTGATTTTTTTTTTTTTTCTGATTGCTTCCAATGTCAGGAAGACATCCTTTAGAGGCATGTACTTTATTTTTGAACATATAGAGAGCCTCTTTTTCATATTGAATACATGCCTTTTCATACTGTGTACTGGTCATTCTTGGTTCTGTTCTTATAACCTAATAAAAAGGGTAATGGATGGGTATTACATGAATTTTTAAGGACTAAGAATTCTAAATGTAACAGCTTTGAATTGATGTTACATTTTCCTTGTAGTTTTGTATGTGAGAAATTTGAGGCTTCCCTGCATTCATCCTTTGCTTGTTAAGTACCTGTTGAGTCCGGGGAGTGGGTGATGAATCAGTCTGGAAGTCCAGACTTAAGGTCATTTTTGAAGATGAGCTTTCTACCTGAGGATGTGTATAGCCTCTCATGCATCTTGACCTCAAGGTAGAGTTGGGTTTCTGGAGTGGCACCATAAAACAGAAAAATTCAGTGGAGCTTTTTGACCTAACATTTAACAACATTCTATTGTTTTCCTGTTGGGAGAAATAGTCACCAATTTCCACTAGCATTAGAAAGAAAGGATAGAAATCTTGTGTGTGTGTGTGTGTGTGTGTGTATACATGTTCTCTGTTTAAGTATGCACATGTACAGATGTGAACAGTCCTTTGGAGGCCAGAAGTTGTTGGTAGGTTTCATATTCAACGGTTCTTCACCTGCCAAGCTCTGACACAGAAGCTGGTGCTCACCAACATGGCTGGATCGGCTACACAAGGAATGACATGTATCCTTTTCCTGTCTTCCAAGAGTGGGGATTATAGATACAAATCACTCACTATGATGGCTTTTTTACAAAGATACTGGGCATTCAAACCTAGGTCCTCAGGCTTGTGCAGCAAGTACTTTACCAGCTGAGCCATTGCTTCAGCCCCAAAACATTACTCTTGATAAGAGGAACATATAAAGTTGTCTGGGGGAAATGTTTGTTAATATTCTATATTGAATGTTTCAGCAAGTCTTTGCCTGAATGACATGATCCCCAGACAGAACAAATCTCTGTATGTGGCAAGCTTTACTAAACAAACTTTCCCAGCCATATTTTACTTTTTGATAACTTCATATATGAGTAATACAGTACTCCTGCCCTTATCACCCCTCTAACTCCTCCAGTGTAACTCCACCTGCTCCCAAATTCATGAGTTCTTCTTCTTTAATTATTATTGCTACATGCATACACAGCATAGTGATTAAATTCCAAGTTGAAACCTGAGAGCCGGCGCTAGCTGAATACTGACTCGTCTGCTCGAGCTGAGTCATTTCCTGTTTCTGGGATTCCAGAGAGATAAAGCCATAGTTCTTAGCCATCTATTGTTTAATGAAATCTTCAGAGATAATTTATTATATTACAGCATTGTTCACTAAGTGCATGACATTCAAAAACCTGATTTGAATCTACAGTGTTAAGAGAATTGTGATGGTTAGTAGTGATTGTCAGGTTGACAAGATCTAGAATAAACTAGAAGACAAATTTTATGCGTGTTTGTGAAAGACTTTCTAGATTGCATTAATGGCTGGTGGGTGGGAGTGGGTGAGCAGACCTAACTCTCAGTAGTACTGTTGTACTGGCAGGGAACTAGGCTCAATAAAAAGGAGCAAAGAAGCAGGGTATCAGTGTTCCTCTGCTTTGCTTCCAACTGTGGATGAACTGACACCAGCTGTCTCAGGCTCCTGCTGCCACTGCTTGCCCATCATGGTGGACTTCATCGCCTGGAAATGTAAGATCGAATAAACCTTTCCTTTTGTGATTTGCTGTTGTCAGGCATTTTGTCACTGCAATGAGAAAAATAACGAATGAAATTATATATACCAATCCAGTGACAGGTGAACATAAAGACACAGGCTCATTTTTCTAAGGATAGCTGACACATGCTCGTACCATCTCAAACACTTCCAACATTTTAAGCAGAGCTGCCAGGTGGGTGATCAGTAGTAGCAAGATTTGGTATTGTGGGTGCTGGTTAGAATTTTAGACTGCTCAGAATTTAGGAATCCAACAATCAAATCTAGAAAGATTTGTGTCCTAGAACATAAAGAAATCAATGTTGTTACTGAGTGAGAGGAGTGACTGACAGCTGTGCTGTCTAGATTCCTGATCTCCTGGGGATATTAGTGTAATCCGACTGCCATTTTTAGAGATATGAATTATATTACTGGTTTGGAATTAGAATCTGAAAAAATACATTTAGTTGGTTTCATTGACAGTAAATGTGAACATTATAAATATCAGAGATTCATATTCAGACCATTCTTATAGTGTTTCAAGAGTATACATAAAACTTTTATAATAAAAAAAACAGAAATGAATCAATCCAAAGGAGTGATAGCAATATATATAGAATAAAAGAGAAAATGAAATAAGGAAGAAAATTTTCTTGACTGACTCCTGGTTGTCAGTAGAAGGATCTATAAACTCACTTGCCTTCAATTTCCTTGAAAAAAATTTTTCTTCCTTCCTAAAACTATCTTTTGACTTAACAAGAGAAAATTTGTTCTGTTTCCTGCCCACATTTCCTTTTCTATTTATTCAAATGCAATTAAAATATCTATGACAAGCCCTCTTTTTTTAAAGCAAACTCTTAAGTGACCCTGCTTTAGAATGACAAACCTCCTCTTCTATGCCAAGGCATCTTTCCTTTAAAATGATGGGTGTTTAGTTATTTTTGTGTATTTGTGGAATAGCAGTTAGGCCTCCTCTCCTCTGTATGTTTGACAGATCTTCAGAGATGCTGAAGGTCAGACTTTGTGTGATTCACTTATTATTAAATGATGGTTTAATTAAAAGAAAGAATTGGCAGTGTGTTATTTAAAATAAATCTACAGCTCAATTGGATTCAGTTTTCAACTTTGGGAACTTTGGAACATCTTGTGAGTTAAAAAATGTCAAATTAAAAGTTGTGAATGAGCCCTTCATCCCTTTCCTTCCCTATAACCCATCTTGACTACCTGTGTGGCCTTCTGCTCCCATGAACATATAAGCTGCTTTCCCATCCTGGGATTGGGGAATCAGTCTCAGTATTTACGAACTCTAGCCATGCATCTCAGTGGGCCACACACTAGTGAGTCTCACGAGGGACTTGCTCATGCCATGTGTTGCATATGGAATATAAACATCTGTCTAGATGGAAACAGACCACAGTCACTTCCTTTATGCCCTTCATTAACTTTCTGAAGGAGGGTTGATTATCTTGGGAGCTTTTGTTAACACAGATATTATGCATGCTGATTTCACGCATATGGAGTGTAACTTAATATGCCCACTTCACATCTATATTATCATACACTTTCTAGTCAGTCCATGGACATTTAAGCTATCTCTGTTATTTACTGATGCTTGTGGTTCTGTGTTTGGTGTTCTAATCAATAACTTGTAAGAAGGAGGGATGAGGCATGGACACATACCTAGCATGTGTCAAGCAAGACCTATTCTTTCTTCAACTCATTTCATAAATAAGCAATAATTTACGATAGGAGATGGCAGCAAACGCAATGCCTCTGTGAAGAGAAATCATGGGGAATTTGAAGGATTGACATTTTAGAATTGACTTGGATAAACAATAGAGGTATCTCCTTATTGGATCTTATATGAGTCATAAGAAGTTAGAAAACAGGATTTCTCTTTTCCAAAGAGATATCTTTATCAAATAATCATGCAGTTGGAAATACATTTCTAAAAATGAGAGAGAGAGAGAGAGAGAGAGAGAGAGAGAGAGAGAGAGAGAGAGAGAGAGAGAGAGAGAGAGAGAGAAAGGGAGAATAAAAAAGAGAGAATAAAATAGAGATCATGTGTCAGAAAGTATGCTTCAGAAAATATGGTTCAGTGAGTAAAGGAGCTTACAGAACTTAAGTTCCTTCCCAGGACTCACAGGGTGACAGGACAGACTGACTTACCTAAATTGTCTTCTGGCTTCCACATGGTTCATCAGGGTGTTTGCATATGTGTACATGTACACACATATAAATGAATGAATACAAATGTAATTAACCAAGCAGTTGTCTGTAGACCAAAAGGAGCAATAAGCTAATGATAAGTTATAGATGCTGGTGGGACTCCAAAATGACTGTCCCACCTATCCTTACCTGCTGAGACTGCTACCCTGCCTGGCTTTCCACATATTGAGTCACATCTGGTCTGTTTGATGTAAAGTGTGATGAATGTGATGAATGTGATTCTAAGTCATAAGTAGAATCACAGCTTCCTGCTGGCATCACAAAGGCACTTCAGCATGTGCCTTGGCTTTGGAATCACTCATTCAGGGGAAGTCATTCATCATCTTATAAAGACTCCTATGTAGCCCAATGTGGAGAAACATGTGGGGGAAAGACAGAGGGCTCTCACTGAGAGCCAGCACTGACTCCTGTGTGGGAAATACCTCCACAAAGCCTGCCATCCCAAGAGAGGCTCATAATGATAGATCTTCTGCTCTTTCCTTAACTGGCTGGACTGCGCTGTCTCAGTGGTGTCTAGACAAGCGATTTCTGAGCTCTGTACCTTCCTAAAGTATTCCATGAACCACCCCAAGCACTGGCCTAGGAAGCCACATAACCTAGACCTACAATCGGAGAGGGAAAATGGGGCAGCAATCAATTTTTATCTATATCATATTCTTTACAGGAACATCTCTTTAAGTCATGTGAGTCATGGAGGGAGGATTTTGCTTCTACTTCAAGTCTGTATAACTCATTTTAGAACAGGATATTGCAGGGGTGAGGAGCAATAGAGAGATTATTTCCAGGGAGTACCAGTAAAGATACTAAGCATGAAAATGATGAAACGGGACAAAGAAGTGCCTCAAACAGTTCAATTGAGCAGAGAACTGGTGTACATTTAAAAGAGTTACTATCTGGTAAACAGAGAGCTTGAGTTCTAAAGAAACTGTAGGACCTAGCCAGACACTATGTCTCATGCAAAAGGACCCAGTGATGGAAGGAACAGGAAGTGTCATAAAAATCTAATGAGACTATCAGTTTCTGCTAGAATTAGAAGAAAGACTGATTCATTTTTAGGGGACAGGCCTAGTTAAAAGAGGAGGAGCCAGAAAAGAGTATTGAGAATTGGATGTATAAGACAGTTTTTAAACTCCTCTCTTATTTGCCTACGCACACTAAGTAAGAACCATAACTTCAAAGAGTCAGACAATCTAGAATGGTGGACACATCTCTTTGGAGAATGATGGATACAAAAGTTTCTGTGTAACCAAGTCCAAAGGGCAAACTTTACTTGGATCACATTTAATTTGGTACATTGATGCCTTTCTGGGCACTAACAATGGAAGACAATTTCAAAGACAAAAAAATCAAAGCAGATGTGTATATATCTATGTGTATGTAAGTTTCACCTACTCACTTTCTTTCTAAGCACACTTGAAAATATTTCTGATGAGAGACTAAAGTAGAAGCTATCATATTATACTTCCAAATTAAAAGATACAGGTTTTTTTTATTTTTTAAATAGAATTTGTTCATCCAATATATTTTTATGACAGTTTCAATTCCTCCAAGATCCTAACCACCTTCTCTCTTCTTTGAATCTACACACTTCTCTCTCTCCTTAGAAAACACACAGTCATCTAAGGAATAATAATAAAACAAAACAATAAAAGTAATAAGACAAAATTAGCAAATTGCCAAGAAAAAAGTCAAAGGAAAGAACAAGAAGCATATATACTAAGACATGTTTGTCCACACAGGTACCCCCATGAAGACACAAAAAAGACGCCATGATATATATGTAAAGGAATTATAAGAAGAAAAAACACTCTGAGAAAACATTATGAGAAAAAAGAGTCTTCACACATGTCAGAGTTTGTTTGGTCTTGGCCATTTACCGCCAGGGACAGGGCCAACTGCTAAGGGATTTTTTGTTTTTGTTTTTGTTTTTGTTTTTGTTTTTGTTTTGTCTCCAGTGACAATCTGTAGGGGAGAACGAACTTTTCATTTGTGAGTGATTATCAGTTGTGAGTATCGTCTGGATTAAAGATAGAGGCTTGTGCCCACTTCTTCTCTCACTGCTGGAGCCCCATCTGGCTCAGACCTGGGCAGACCAAGATATGCTGCTACAGTATCTGTGATTTCATATGTGCACCAGTCCTGCTGTGTCAAGAACACCATTTCTCTCGGTATTCTTCATCTCTTCTGGATTTTACAATCTTTCGGCCTCCTCTTTAGTGTTCCCTGAGTCCTGAGGGGAGACAAATAATGGAGACATACCACTTAGCACTGAATGGTCTAAGGTCTCTCACTGTCTGCATAATGCCTATCTGTGGGTCTCCATGCTTATTTCCATCTGCCGCAGGAAGAACCTTCTCTGATGATTGCCATAGGCCCTGATCTATGTATGACAGAATGTCATTACGAGTCATTTTGTCGCTATGCTCCTTTAGCAGAACAGTAGTACTTGATTTTCTTCTAGGTCCCTGGCCAGTCTTGTCTCAGGTTCTTGGCCACTGAACAGTGTTCTAGCTCATGGGTTCTTTTTCATGGAGTGGGCCCTAAATCCAATTAGGTATTGGATGTTACTCCCACAAGCTTTGTGTCACTATTATGCTAGTATATCATACAAGCAGGTCGTCATTGTAGTGAGAAGAGTTTGTAGTTGTATTGACATTTACTTTTCTTCTTTAGTAGCATGCAGAGTAATCTTTACTACTAAGAGAATTATTCCATGGTGCTCTAGGTAGAATGCATCTTGATTTCTCCATGTTCAATGAGTTGTATATTCATTATTTTTTCTCCTCTGGTGATTACTCAAATGAAGTATTTCCTAATAGTGTGCTAATTAGGTATGTTTATATTTGTTTTTATTGTTTTGCTTAGTTTTTTGACATAGATAGTATTACATTATGAAGCTTAGGCATCGAGCTAGACTTGAACACCCCATTTTCTTTATCAGCTGCTGGAGTGCTTGAATGTCAGGTATAAGACATCTATCTGACTCCTGTTAACTCTTTTAAGATAAGTGAAACATTCTCTACAAATATTTACCTCCATCTTTTATACTCACCCAATACACATTAGTCCAACAAAACAATTTTTCATAGTTACCTTAGTTGATGGAATGATTACCTAGAATTAATGACCCCAAAGATTTCGTCCATAAGATAGCACAAATCCAGGGACTGTACTTCTTGCCTGTTATCCCAGAGCTTAGGAGGTGAAGGCTTAAGGTTCAGAAAACCAGGGCCCTTCTGGCTAAATAATAAGGTCAAGCCCATCACGACGTATGTGAGATCCTGGGTCATCATTTCCATACTCCCTCATACACAAATATTTTTAAATATAAAAAAATAACAAAAAATAAAGGATCAGGCTATTCTGAAACTTATCACATAGTCTAGGATGTCTTTCAACTTGGCATTCTCCTCTCTGAGCCACTGCGTAACTTGGACTTGGAGCTAGAGTCCATGTGTCCAGGTTTGGATTTAATTAAGTTATTTACTTGCTACTAATTTTTTGGCAGTAATATCTTACTCACACATTTGTTATTTATCTTAGCTATTTACATATTCCTCACCATGTTTTTATACTCGTGTTTCTAAATTTTCTTGAGACTAGAAATTAAAACAAACAAAACAATTGAATCCCTCACTGAAATAAATAAATACACACAATAGAAAAAATAGAACTTGTTATATTTAAGAAAATAAAACTATTTGGAACTCAGTGACAATGTAAACAAGAAAAATTATGAGATAAATATTATATGCAGTTAAATCAAGTGTTTACTATGTGCTATGTTTTATATTACACCTAATAATAATTCAAGTAATGACTATAAGAATCTATGATCCTCCACAATTTATAGATTGAGATATACATTTAGAAGAACAATGTATACAAACAGACAAGGATGGCAAAGAGAAAAACTATTGGATCAAGGTGCTTAAAATGTTATTAATTAGTTTTTAAAAAATAAAAATCTTCTTATAAAACACTAAAGCATATACTTGAAATGAGAGTGAGCTGAGAAAAAGACATTCATCATATCTAAGACATGACCTCCATGCAGGTAATCAGTACCTACATCTATAAAAAGAACACATGAGTAACTTGAGTGCTTTAATGTCTGTTTATGAACCAATAATCAAAGAACAAGCATAGTCAACTAAAAACTTTCAGTAAATAGTAACTTCAATAACCAAATAATTGCAAAAATGAAAAGGAATGGAAGTCATTTTTATACCTTGTACTTCATCTTTTAAACATCTATGTGTGAGTGTGTGTGTAAGTATATGGGTAGATGAGTGTTCCTATGTGATTGTAGAGGTCAGAGGAATATTTATTGGAGTTGCTTCTCTCTTTCCAGCACCTAGGTTGTAGGTATTGAACTCAGGCTGTCAGGGTTGGTGGCACGCACTTGTTCCCACTGAGTTATGTTGCTGGCCAGTGATTAGAATTTTATAAGACTCAAACATGAATCGATATATCTGAATGTTCCAAAGAATATCTTACATATAGTAATCTGATGATAAATAACAGCTTTATGATATATAGTAATTTTTGTTTACCTTATTAAAAACTTTAACTGTCATTCAAATATATATTGCTAATTTTGACTAAAGCTTTAAAAGCATTTTGGCAGTCTCCCATTTAAAATTATTAAAATTTGTATTATTTTAGTGCTTGCACACAAACATACATGCAATTACAATGAGAGGATTAGAAGGTGTAAATGAGAGGGTTTAAAAAGAGAAATACAAGGGAGAAATGTATTTTTCTATAACATCAAAAAAGCTGCTATAAATATATAAACAAATATCCTTTTGATGTGATGGAGCATTCTTTTGGCATGTACCCAGGAGTGGTATAGCTGCTATTGAGGTATACCAATTAACCAATTTTTTGAGAAACCACCATCACCATATGGATTTCCAGGATGTCTATGGATGCTTGTATTCTTACCATCAATGGTGGAGCTTTGCCCTTGGTTCATTCCCTTGCCAGAATGAACTGCCACTTGTATAAGATGGAAACTCTGTTGCATTGTCTAGCCTTGATATGAGTAGAGATGCCTAATCTTACTGTAATTGATATGTCATATTTGGTTGATATGCAGGGGAGATCTGTTTTTTTCTAAAGAGAAAAGGAGGGAGGAGGGACTAGGGAAATAGTGAAGAGAAACTACAGTCAAGATGTAGTAAAACAGTAATAATTAATAATAATTATAAAAGGTTAAAAAATGAATGAAGGTTTATAAAGAGCCATTGATATTTACAAGGAATTATTGGATTGTTCTCCCAGGAAAATACGGAAGAGGAGATGTGTTGGTTCTTATGTCCGAAAGGAAGCATCAATCTCCTTTTGCGACTGTCTGTAAGACTGCATTGAATTAGTGGACATGTGGATTTCTAGGCCGAGTTCAATTAAAGAAGACTTCATCATATTACTAGGTGAATGTCAAGTGGATGAGAAGTAGACCATGAAAAGGCTGTGTTAGCTGGAGACAATCAAAAGCTGGCTAGAAAAATAACATTAGAATGCTGTTTTGTGATACAACATGGCCATATAAGAGAAACATCAAATGGCTTAACAGAGAGAGACTTTATACTTCAGGGGAGGTCCAGTTCTTACTCTCTCTTTTTTCTGTGTTATTTGTAATGCTCAAACATATTTAATATAGCTTTGGGAAATGTGGCATTCATCTCACAGTCAAAGGTGCATTGTTTGAAATCCTGTCATTGGCAAGAGATCTCCATCTTCCTAAGGTTACATTTTACTTTTTCATGAAAATTTTCTTTGCAGTCTGCATCGGATGGATGAAGAAGCCGAATGATCATCTAGGTTATGCTAGTTAGAGCATGAATGCTTGGCATACTGATTTTTGTTCTGCTGCATAATAGTAGTTTTTCAGATAATACTTAAAGAGTAATGTGAAAGGTTGAATTTTAAGTCTATAGTGACATATTTTCTCATCAATCATTTCCTTGTTTCTAACTAGGTATTATCCTTGAGCTTGGTGTTATATCGTTGTGTCAATAGCAAAATATAAACAGAAGAATATTCGCTTGAAATGTTATTTTATACATGTCTTAGTTCTTGCCCCTGGCCATGATATAATTGAATACTCAAGTAGTATATTTATCTACAGGCTAGGTTTCAGAATGAGAAGACATATTGAATAAAATAGATTCCAGTCATGTTTAGGGCAGAGAACAATACTCCTATTCAAACCATAGCTCTTGAATTGTGTTAACACATTGTTAATATTATTTTGTTATAAGCCACTTAGAAATGGAGTTGATCTGGAAGAAAAAAACTAACCAATATATTAAATGAAGCCAGGAGTAGCAATATACTGCAACAAGTCAAAAGACCAAAAGTTCATCTTATAAACCTGTGGTCATTGTCAATGAGATATGGAACAGAGTATGCATACCATGCCCTGTTTGATATTGATTAAATTTGATTAGTAAAAATGAGCTAAGAGAAGAATCATCGTCTTTCCAACAATGGAGAAAGGCAAAAGGGATCAATCTAAATACTTTAGCAGTAGTAGACTGAAAAGCCATGGGATTTCTTAACTACTGCCAGAAAAGTGTTTTTACATCATGACAGTCTTCTGCAGCATGCTCACTTTTCCAAAGTGTATGGCAAATAATCCTGTAAAGATCTATGATTGGATTAAGATAGGGGTTGGAAATCTTTCCCATTGGTGGCAAAAATATATTAGAGACAAACATATATTATACAAGGTACAACATTTTAAAATGTAGAGGGGAACATGAAATAATCTAGTAAATCAACTAATTTTATTATATACATATATTATGTTTAACCCATTATACATAGATTATAAATTTCCCATGTAATCAACATAGAATATAAGACTCCTGTTGTACTGAATGTTTTCTATCAGGTGTATGCTTCATGCACCAGCACACTTTAATTCACATTAATTGCACTACAAATGATGAGGAACATTTAGACACTTTTAGATAACAGGGATGTGCAGAGTTAGAAACATCAGAAAATATGACATTGTTTCATTTCTAGCAAAGGAAAGAATTAAAAGCTTATAGATATATACCAGTGGAAAAACTCTTTAGTTAATTTTACTGCTGTAACAGTTTGATGGGACTGTGATTCTTTGAGATGTAAACTGTTCAGTGTGACTTTCTAGTAACTATCACAACTGGGGTCTGTGATATATTGAAGTTGATTGTTGCCATAGGAAAAGCTAAGTACTACAAGAAATATTTTACCCAGCAAACACACTTTATTTAGATGAAGTTTGCCTCTGCTAGACTGCACACAACTATCCTTCCTGAATTTGGCCACTGAAACATTTAATAAGAAATTAGAAATTTATTCCCAGATAGACATGACTGAAGCACACTGTAAATTAGGAGATAATTTTTTTTTCACCAGAAAGAGATAGCTTTGAATCTGTATCTTGCCATTGTTAAATCATGTGATATTCAGATATTTTAACCTTAATAAAGTATCACATAAATGGTTCCCAACATTCAACTTTCTCTTGATTTAGTCATATGACTGTTCCAAAGAACAGGCCAGTGAGACAGAAGAAAGACTTACGTAAGCAGAATCTTGAAAACAGTATGCATATAAAAGTTTCTTTTCCTGCAGGGCCATCTCTATGCAAAGAATTTAAAAATAGCCTGATGGAGAGACATGATTTGGCCAACAACCATATCTAGAGATTAAACAGAAAAAAAGATTTTCTCAGACTATTCACTTCAGGCAAATGAAAACAGAAGATCTGCCCATGTGATCCATTCCACATTGCTCCTCTCATCCAGAGCACTGCGATGATTGTCTTTAACTACTATATCTAGGTGTGGTTTTTGTTACATGGTGACAAATATCAGATACATATAAAATAAAAAGCACCCAATATCCTTATTTTAGTGCTCACTTTGCAAAGCAAAACTAATAATCATGACATCACCATTATTCTAGGAGTGCCAGGCATCCAGTACTCTGTCCTTTCCATCTGTGTCTTAACTCTTTGTGTTCTCTGCTCTCCTACTTTCCTTCTTCCTTTACAACTTCCTTACACTGCTTATTCCAGAGGCATTCTAAAACAGACTCTTTAAAACTGATGGCTAGCCTACAAAGGTGGTTGTTTTGAAGGGACTAAATTAATTTGTGTATTTCCATTCTTAGAACTTGTTACGAGATTAACCAAATTGCATCATTGGTACATCTTATTTAAAAATCTCATAGGATCATATCATGGGAAGAAATGCCCATCTCTCTAGAATTAAAATGTTCATGCAGGTAAATAAATTATCAAATTCTTATTCTGGCTGATTTATGTCTATATAGCCATGATTTTCAACTGTAGAATTAGGTGTGTAAACTCATTTCAATGTTAGATGAAAAGCTAATCTATAGCAAAATCAAGAGATGAGGAAGATAGTCTTTACTCATATCCCTTAATCAAATCTTAGTAGCAGTGAATATGAATTATAGGCCTAGAAAGAATTTTGAGCCTAGGAATGAATGACTCATGAGTGGATTTTATGATTTTACTGTGTGCTTTATGAAATAACTTCATAATCATACATAATTATCTTAAATATTTTATGAATTGCTGTACCTTTTAATAAGGGTTTTTAATTACTTAATACAGATTCTAGAAAGATTTGCTAAATATGTAGTATATGTGTGATGAGTCCTTTGTCATCCAGAGGCTGTTGAAGAAAACCTTCTTCCTAAAAATAGGATCCCCACAGATTTGATACTGGCTATAATATTTCACTTGAGATTTTTTTTGTTTTATTTTTCTGACTCCATTTTGGTAAGTCATGATACATAGCTATAGACATCCCATAATCCCACCAAGGGTATAAATATACCTATTAGACCACATCCTATATAGCATATTTTGCACCTCCTCACATCAAAAGAGCAACTGGAATGTGGACTTTAGGATGAATAGATTGAATTTTGATATGCCTTAGCTGAATTGTTTGTACTTTGCCCCTAGACTTTCACTGTCTAAAAGCATATGAGATGTGTATGAATTGACAACAGAAGGACAATTGACGGTGGAAATCGTGACTGCATGTTCTTACTTATTGTGGAAAGATTTTCTACAACTACAAATACTGACCCATAACAGGTTGATGTTGGCTTCTCTCCTTGATGGCTACCCACCTTATATGTGGTCATCTCATTTTAAAAGGGGAAATACATATCTAAAAAGTGATTTAGTTTTATTGCTGTTGACTTTTACTGTTGAAGTTGCAGAAAAACCATTGATATCTGAGAAGGTCTAGGTGGGACAAATCCTCTATTCTTGTAACTGGAGTAGTCAAAATATAGGTAGATAGAGGGCAAGCCCATTAAGAATTGTGTGGAAAGGGGACACTTGATTAAACCTCTTACAATCTGAATTGTTTGAAAAATCACACTTTACATAAGAACTTATTTGATTTCTGAATTTTACATTTTTATAATATTTTAAAGATATTTTATACTCTAAAAGTAATGCTTTAATTTTTTTACTTTCATTACAGTGTACTTATTAAAAATATACCATAAGTAATCCGGTTTGAGAATTTCAATGAGAATTAGAATACCTAGCAACATAGCTGTTTTGAGGATGCAGAAACAATCCCCATGTAAGACTGAAAATATGCATTTTGGAAACTACGTATTTCAAATAGTGACTAAGTTAGGATCCAATGTTTAGTTCCCTATGAATGGAGAGATAGAGTGTAATGGACAAATAAATATGAACCAATAGTGGTAGCTAAGTTATACCATTAGGTTCTCTACTGTTTATATTCTTTAAGTGGTGGTCTCCACTGACATGAGAAAATACAATCTGTTTTAGTGAATGTTTTGGTTCCTTTAAAAACAACTCAGGTATGGAATATTGGGCTGCTTTGGATTGTTCACAGTAGTTGACTATGATTTGCATCCTGCTCTACCAGGGGTGAGATTTAGCCAGCTGCACATAGTTTCTGCAAATGACACTTAGAATTCTGAACTCTTGAGAGGGTGTATAAATATTAGAGCCCTGAGAGGGGCTGCTGCTGGTGGTGGTGGTTTCTTGTTTCTCGTTGTTGTTGTTATTGCAGTTTGTTGCAGTTTGTCAAGCAGTCATGTACAAAGAGAAAAGAAAAAGAAATTGAATATTCAGATGGAAAGGCAAACTTACCCCCAAAGAACTTGAAATAGGCAAAAATCAATGATATCCCATTTTTCCTCTATCCTTCTTACTCTACTAACTAGTTTTAAAGGATTGAAAAGGTGAAATAAGAGTGGAGAAGGGTAGAAGGAAGTAAGAAACTCAAGCATCAGCTACATTCTGCAGCAGTGGAATAAAGGCCACTGGTAAGAGGAAGGATATGTTCTGTGCAGCACAGACATGCGTGACACATGTTATGTTTGTTTTCCCGTTGTAGAGGAAAAGCTCTCCAGCTTCAATGTAGCATGCTCACTATTGGCAGGAAGCAGATGATCGAGACAAAGAACCTAGCATGCTCAATAATCATATTGTTCTTTTTTCTTTTGTTACATCTCACATATACCACTCTATGGAATGACTTTTTAAAAATATATTTTATTAATTTATTCATATTACATCTCAATTGTTATCTCATCCCTTTTATCCTCCCATTCCTCCTTCCCTCCCATTTTACCCTTACTCCTCTTCCCTATGACTGTGACTGAGCGGGACCTCCTCCCCCTTTATATGCTCATAGGGTATCAAGTCTCTTCTTGGTAGCCTGCTACCCTTCCTCTGAGTGCCACCTGGCCTCCCCATCCAGGGGACATGGTCAAATATGGGGCACCAGAGTTTGTGTGAAAGTCGGACCCCAATCTCCACTCAACTGTGAGGAATGTTCTGTCCGGAACATTTGTTGAACCATGTTCATAGCAGCCTTATTCATAATAGCCAGAACATGGAAACAGCCTAAGTGTCCCTCAGTAGAAGAATGGATAAAAAAAACTGTGGTACATTTACGCTATGGAATACTACTCAGCTATTAAAAACAAGGAATTCCCAAAATTTGTGGACAAATGGACTGAACTAGAAATGATCATAATGAGTAAGTTAACCCAGAAGCAGAAAGAAAGAGTCAAATGGTATATACTCACTTACATCTGGACACTAGCCCAAGGGGAATGTCCCATGAAAGTCTTCACTTACCAGGACTGACTTTTTTTTTTTTTTTTTTACTTTTATTGAATGTCTATGATTTACACATCATGCACCAAAATCCATCTCCTCCCCCTAGTAAAATAGAACAGACAAACAAAAAATCTTATCAAAGGAGCTGTAGTGTATCACACAGTATAGTCTTTTGTCCACATTTGTTGACTTTAAAATGTTCATTGCTATGAGTCATAGGTCTGGTTTGAGGCCTACACTATTGTTACTGGACCCTCACTGGGACTGCTGTCAGAAATCCCGTTGTTGCCATGTGTCAAGGAGATTCTTAATCTTTGAATCTGTAGGTCCAGCCCCTTCATGTGCTCCAGAAGGTCAGACATGGGGTAGATGTTGAGGTGAGGTCCACTCAGAGCCCTGGATCAGGGCCTGCTCCTTTGTCATCAGGGTAGGGCCGATTGTCCCACTCCCATGTCCTCAGTGTGGGGCCGCTTCTTCCAATTCTGTGTCCTCAAGGCAGGGTCAGCTCTCAGGCTCCCATGTGCCCAGGACTGGGTCAACTGCTCCTGTGTCCACGGGGCCAGCTTTCCTGATCCCATTCAATTCACCAGATTGTTGCTGGCGGTCAAGGCCTGGATGGCCTCCAACTCCTGTGGGTATTGGATCTTGTGGGCCATCAAGCAGGTGGCAAGTGGAGGTTCCTCAAAAATCTTCATTGGGTAGCTCGCAGAAACCATTGGTGTTGACCTAGCTCAGCTTCTTGTCCTGGGGAACTTGTGGCTCTGTTGATTCACCCCTCCCAAGTCGAGTCTCTAGTTCCATTGTGTGCTCCCTCCTCCGCGGGCCTACCTCAGTGCTGCCCCTTGTATCCCCCTCTAGATGGTCTAGCTCTCAGCACTGAGCATGGCCCTGGCCTGTGAGAGGAGGTCCATGAGGCCTGTGAGAGGAGGTCCATGAGGCCTGTGGTGTGAGTGGTGCAGTCCTTGTTCGGGGTCCACTAGAACAGCACCCACTCCTGGAACACCATCTTCTTGGCCCACACTGTGCCAGGCTGCAACCCAAAAAGCAGCACTGGCAGGAGCAGCAGAGGACCAGATCCCTGGGAGCTCACCAGAGCGTGGTCCCATGGTCCTGTGGTGGAAGGGCATGAACACTCCACATGAGAGAATTTCCTTATTTCTGGGAAATACCAGCACTGTGTTTTGGAGCTCTCAGTATGGTCCTTTGGTGGCTGTTCAGTCACTGCTGCTCTGTGAATCAGATATAGTGTGTGATCGATGCCATCTTGGATAATCTTGGCTTAGGTATTTCTAATACATTGCCCTAAGTGTTTCCTCCTAATCAGGATGCTCTCAGGGGTGAACATTTCTGTGTAACTCTGGAACACAATCCTTCTCCTCAGAATGCGTTGAGGACCTCATCTTTCAAACCCTGTGACCGCCGGGTGGACCTGCACGCACCTGGAATGACATCCTTAATAGCAGATAATATGCTGCATTCCTGAGGCTCTGGTAGTAATATTTCTAGGGTTGAATTTTTTCTGGTTTTACAGTTTCTCTTAAAATGTTCTTTTGTGACATTGTCACAGCAGGTAATTATGAACAGACGATACTGTCCTTCTATATGGAACAAAACCTGTGCATCTTCTAATCTAAGCCAATGTTTTGTGACATTTGAATAAATTAGCAATATTGGGCATTTTGAGGAAAAAGTACTATTTCTCAATAAAGAAATTTAGAAAATCTCATTTAAGGCATACTCTGAAATGGTTATACTCTATTTTTTTCAGATACACTGACTTATTGAATAAGATTACTTTCTGATACTCTGCACTAAATAATACTCATAGTAATATCTTGTTCATCCTAAAACAATAACTATTGTCATAGTAACTATGTATTTAGGGAAAACAAATGAGTTTCTTCCATAGATTTAATTATGCAAACAAAACTGAAGGAATACATTTTATGGAGTAAGTTTCCTATTTAAGTATTGATTAGAGTAAATGAGTTTACACTCCTGGCTATTAGTGGATTAGAGACCTGAGCATGATTTTGACCCTGTATTTAGATTTTTATTGAACTTCATAACCAGAAAGGATTGTCATTTCTTCATAAGATTTCACTTTCATGCATTCTGTTGAAATCTAATTTAATTATTTAACCAATTATTCTTATTGCTCCTTTCAGGGTTCAGTGCCCTGCTTAGAGTGATCATCCTATAAGTAATTTCTAAATTTCTCACTTCTTGTTCAACTGATTTCATAATTGGACAAGGAGAATTTAAAACTATTCTTTTTCATATAATTATTTTGTACTTTATTCCAGGAATATATGCCAGTTGATGCTTGAGATATGCAAGTTGTAAAAAGATGTTTATCACTTTAGAAGTCAGACTCAGTCAGAGATATAACACTAGAAATAGCAAAATTTAGGACAACAAAGTCTATGCTCAATCAAGTATCAGTGACTACTGTGAAAACAGCATCTTCAAGGACATGCTAATAGTCTAAAGTCATGAAAATTATAGGAAAGTATCACTGCATAATCATTTAGGAGAGAAAAGACAGATTGGGGGAATGAGTGACAGGCAGACCCTATAGAAGGCGTTTTGAGAGTCTACATAAATGACCCTGATGATTGTGCATAATTACAAATCAATGCAGAACACATTTTTCTTTTCCTTTTTCAAATAGAGTTTAAGAGCATCCCAGAAAAGCAGGCAGCTACAGATAAGATATTTCTGAAAAAGCAAAATGAAAACTAAATTATAGGCAGCAATTTAGGTAAGTATTGATGTCATACCCCTTATCTGAAATCTGAGAACTTAAGGTAATATTGTTGATACAACCATGCCCAAACACTTGACAAGATGAAAAGCAAGGTACAGAGATGCTATTGTTATGGATTTTGTGATTCAGGGATAATATATCCAATGCCTTTCCAATAAAGATTGCAAAGGCAGCCAAGAAGAACTGAAGCATATTCTACTAAAGCCAGAGGATTTGATAAATGTCATATTTCTCTGGAAAACCAAGAGATGTTGAGAAAATATTGGCCCTCAGGTAATTCTGAGAACCCAGGTAAAATTACTTTAAAATATATTAGTTTTTTTAAAAAAAGAAGAAGAGTGCAGATGAGAGACTGTACTTAGTAGTTGGAGTTGTGATGGAGATTTGTGTTGCAAAGACACAATTAGTGATGATTACCAAGAGTGAGTTTTGTCTTTATGCAAATACATTAATATGAAACAGAATAAAAAGTAAAAGAGTGCCTTATTCAAGTTCAGATAAGGGACATCTTTAGTTTAAGAACATTTTGAAATAAAAATCATTTGTCAATATAAGTATAGATCATTTAGTAGGAAACATTTTTTCAATTAAAAGCCAAATAATTGAAAATTGAAATGAGTTAAACGTAATTCAGATATTTGAAGCATGTTTGAATGAAATTTTCTTAAACTGGTATAATAGATGACTGCATTCTAAAAAGTTATCTTTATATCCAGAAGAAATATTGCTTTAAACACATCAAAGAAGTTTTGTAGAAGATAGAGACTATTACAGAGATTCTCAACTAATCATATCGGGAGAACAAAAGGCCTTGGGATTAATAAAGGCAAGTGATATATCTACAATACAACTTCTACCTGTAGGATTAAGGAACATCAAGTTAGGTGACATATAGAGATCATAATAGACAGAAGACCAGAATATCTGCTGCTAGGTTTTGTTTTGTATATTCACCAGAAAGATTGCACCCATGAAATTTAAATAGTATGGGTACCTAAACAAGACACACACATAATCTCATTAGTCAACATGCCATGCAGTTAGAAGAATGTTCTCACAAGGTCACATCCCTAGATGAATAGTTATAGACATTTAATGGCTATTAAGAGAGAGGGAGAATCTGTTTTGTTCAAAGATGAGCTCTTTGGTAAGCTATCTAATCCCAAGTGGTCAACCTTACACATAAATACATAAGAGCATCACTAACTGAATTTGTTGGCGCATGTGCGCGCGCGCACACACACACACACACACACACACACACACACACACACACACACATGAGTTATGAATTTGGGAGGTAGTCAGGAGGACATGAGAGGATTTGGAGAAGAAGAGGGAGGAGTGTAAATTATTATGTGTGCGTGTGTGTGTGTGTGTGTGCACGCATGCACACATATGTATAGACTAGCTATGAGCTTAATATTTTTAGGAAACTCTAGACAATGAAAATGAATGGGTCTCTGACACTTGTATTTCACATTGTGACTCTTTTCCTTTTGTTGTCTGTGGTGTCCAACATTGCTATTATGATTATTGCTTCATTGTATTATATTTTGTTTTGTCATATTTTTTTTTTTATGAGACAGAAGGCTATCCTTTTCTGAGGAGATAGAAAGAGAACAGATTTTGAGTGTAGAGGAAGTGTAGAAGAAGTGAGAGGAGTAGGGAGAGGGGAAAATACAAATCAGGATATATTATATGTGAAAATAATGTTTTACTGAAAAAATATTTATTTATTTTATTTTTAAACATTAAAAAATATATATTTAAGTAATTTATTCAGATTACATTTAAATTGTTATCCCCTCACTTGTATCTTCCCATTCACCTCTCCCTCCTTCTTTCACCTTATTCCCCTCTACTAGGCCTATGATAGAAGGGGACCTCCTCCCCCACTATATGATCATAGCCTATCAGGTCTCATCCTGCTAGCCTGCTTACCCTTCCTTTGAGTGCCATCATGCCTCCACACCAAGGGAATACCAGAGTTCATGTCAGATTCAGTCCAGGCTCTCCACACAACTGTGGAGAATGCACTGTCCATTGGCTATATCTGAATGGGGGGTCTAGGTTTACTGCATGTATTGTCCTTGATTGGTACAGTAGTTTGAGCAGACCCCCCGCCCCTTGGACCAGATACTCCAGCCTTGATGGTCTTCTTGTAGGGTTCCACGACCCACAGGGTCCATTTACCCATTCTCCCATACTTTTCCCACCTGGAGTACCAATAGGAAGTACCAGCATCAATCCCAGTCTCCCCTCCTTGCTAAATGAAGGCTCTCAGTGGACATCCCTGTTTGGCTAGTATTCACTTATAGGTGAGTATATACCATGTGTATCTTTCTTGCTCTGGGTTAACTACTCAGAGCGATCATTTCTAGTTCCATCCATTTGCCTCCAAATTTCAAGATTTCCTTGTTTTTAATAGCTGAGTAATATTCCATACTGTAAATGTACCATAGTTTCTTTATTTATTCTTCAGCAGAGGGACATCTAGGTTGTGTGGTGGAGCATCTTTCGAGTATATTCCAAGAAGTGGAATATCTGGGTCTTGAGGTACCTTTATTCCCAGTTTTCTGAGAAAGTACCAAATTGATTTCCAAAGTGATTATATCAGTTTGCACTCTCACCAGCAATGAAGGAGTCTTACCTTTCTCCACATCCTCTGCAGCATGTGCTGTCACTTGAGTGCAGTGGATATAAACATGTTTTTGTTTTGATTTCATGTGTGGGATATGTAATGGGTCTAAACATGCTTTTCTTTTGATCCATAGTATGAGAAGAGGAACAGACTTGTGAGAGAGCAAGTGATATTTGTCCACTTGGCGGTCGAACCACCTCATGTGGGGGCATGGTTTTTGGCAGCTGAAAAACATCCTAGTACAGACTCTGTGAGCACATATATATGCCCAAAATAGGAGGCAGGGCTTTTTGGGTCTTGGTATTGTTTGGCTGTTCATTGCTCAACTTTGAGAAGCTCCTAGAGAGAACCACTCCAATGAAGGCTTTGAGGATTTGGGCTCTGGCTGAGGCTCCATGTTCCAGTTGCTTCAGGTTCCAACAGCAACATTGGTGGAACTGCTGGTTTGCTGAAATCCTGTTGACAACACCAAAGAAATTGTTCCCAAGAGCTAAATCCAACAAAGTCTACTTCTGCTGTTCCCATAAACTTCCTTTCTCTCTTATCTAGGGTAGGTGGGTTGGAAGAGAGGTATAAACATTTAAAGAACCCCAAAAAAGTAGGTTTTAAAAAGTTGGAGCCCACACTTGAGTTTTTGATCTTAGCCATTCTGATAGGTGTAAGATAGAATCACAGAGTTGTTTTAATTTGCATTTTTCTGATGACTAAAGACCTTGAGCATTTCTTTAAGTTTTTCTCAGCCATTCGATGTTCCTCTATTGAGAATTCTCTATTTACTTCTGAGCCCCATTTCTCAATTGGGTTATTAGTTTTGGTGGTGTTTAATTTCTTGAGTTCTTTCTTTATTTTGGATAGTAGACCTTTGTCAGATGTAGGGTTGGTGAAGAACATTTCCCAGTCTGTAGACTGTCCCATTGTTCTGTTGACAGTATGTTCTGCCTCACAGAACCTTGTCAGCCTCATGAGGTCCCATTTCTTAATTTCTGAATTTAGAGCCTGGGCAGTTGGTGTTCTGTCCAGGAAGTTGTCTCCTGTGCCAATGAGTTCCAGACTATTCCCCACTTTTTTTCTAAGCAATTTAGTGTCTCTGGTTTTATGTTGAGGTCTTTAATCCACTTGGACTTGAATTTTGTGCATGGTGATAAATATGGGTCTACTTGCACTTTTCTACATGTAGACATTCAATTAGACCACCACCAATTTTTGAAGATGCTATCCTCTTTCCATTGAATAGATTTGGCATCTTTGTCAAAAATCAAGTGTCCATATCTCTGTGAATTTATTTCTGGATCTTCAGTTAGATTACATTTGTCAACCAGCCTATTGCTATGCCAGTACAATGCTTTCTAAATTATTGTTGCTCTATTTTACTGCTTGAGATGCAGGATGGAGATTTCTCCAGAGGATCTCTTATTGTTTTAGCCATTCTGGGTTTTTTGTTTTTCCATATGGAGTTGAGAATTGATCTTTCAATATCTTTAAAAAAATTTTGTAGGTATTTTTACAGGGATTGCATTGAATCTGTAAATTGCTTTTGATAACATGGCTATTTTTACTATGTTAATTCTTCCAATCCATGAACAATAGAGATATCTTCCCATCATCTGATGTCATCTTCATTTCCTTCTTCAGAGATTTGAAGTCTTTTTTTCATACAAGTCTTTCACTTGCTTGGATAGAGTTACACCTAGATACTTCATTTTACTTGTGGCTATGGTGAAGGGTGTAGTTTCCTTAATTTCTTTCTTGGTAAGATTGTCATTTGTATACAGGAGGACTACTGGCTTTTTTGAGTTAATTTTCTATCCAGCCACTTTGATGAAGGAGTATAGCAGCTGTAGGAGTTCTCTGGTGGAGTTTAGGAGGGACACTTATGTACACTATTATATCATCTGTGAATAGGGATAATTTGACTTCCTCCTTTCCCATTTGGATCCCCTTGATCTTCTTTTGTTGTCTTATTGCTCAAGCTAGAACTTCAAGAATCATACTGAAGAGATATGGAGAGAGTGGGCAGCCTTGTCTAGTCCCTGATTTCAGTGGAGTTTCCTTGAGTTTAGATGCATTTAATTAGATGTGGTCAGTTGCCTTGTTATATATACCATCTATGAGTAGGAGAAGGCTGGAAATAATCAAACTCAGGGCTGAAATCAATAAATTAGAAACAAAGAGAACAATTCAACTAATCAACAAAACCAAGAGCTGGTTCTTCGATAGACAAACCATTAGCCAAACTAACCAAAAGACAGAGAGACACTAACCAAATCAACAAAATCATAAATGAAAAGGGAGACATAACAACAGACACTGAAGATATACAAAAAATCACTAGGTCCTACTTCCAAGGCTTTTATGCCACAAAATTTAAAAATCTAAAGAAAATGGACAATTTTCTTCATTGATTCCAGTTGCCAAAGTTGAATCAAGATCAGATAAACAAACTAAAGAGTTTCATTTCTCCTAAAGAAACAGAAGCAATCATTAAAAGTCTCCCAGTGGAAAAAAAAAAGCCTAGGGCCAGATGGTTTCAGCACAGACGTCCACCAGACCTTCATAGAAGAGCTAATACCAATACTCTTCAAGCTTCTCTACAAAATAGAAATGGATGCAACATTACCAAACTCATCCTATTAGGCCACAGGCCCTTTGAAAGAAAAACCTTAAAGAAGAAAGAATGAAGATCAAGATGAAATGTTATTTGCCAGTGTCAACTATATAAATTAACTGTTGGGGCCAATAGTTTGGGATACCAAACAGAAGATATGGGGATATTGCATGAATGATCTCTGCAATGATTCTAGAGATTTGGGTCAAAATGGTGAAAGTGAGAAAATGTGTCCCTAAGAAAATACAGTATATATTATTGAAATTTCACTTTTATAAGGTTCTTTATTGTGCAAATATAGCAGTTTCTTCATCCAGCCTCATGTTCCTCATCCAGATGAGGGACATCTAGGTTGTTTCCATATTCTGGCTATTATGAAGAAAGCTGCTATGAACATAGTTGAATAAATATCCTTGTATGGTGGAAAGCTGGTCTCGGTTTTCTGAGAAAGTGCCAGATTGATTTCCAAAGTGGTTGTACAAGTTTTCATTCCTACCAGCAATGGAGGAGTGTTCCCCTTTCTCCACATCCTCATCAGCATGTGCTGTCACTTTATATTTGATATTGGTCATTCTGAAGGGTGTAAGATGGAATCTCAGAGTTGTTTTGATTTGCATTTTCCTGATACCTAAGTATGTTGAACATTTTTAAAAATTTTTTCCATTTTTTATTATGTTTCTTTTTTAACATATACATTTATATTATTACACATGAATAAAATAAACTACATGCAATAGGAAAACCACAAGACAATAAAGAATTATATAAATAATACATTTCTTTAAGCACTTCTTAGTCATTCAAGATTTCTCTGTTGAGAATTCTCTCTGCCCTTTTTAAAAATTGGGTTAATGTTTGTTGCTGTTTCGTGTTTTAAGTTCTTTACATATTTTGGACATTACCGCTCTGTTGGATGTTATATTTGTGAAGCTCTTTCCCCAATAAGTGGACTGTTGTTTTGTTCTATTGACTGTGTCCTTTGCCCTATAGAAGCTTTTCAGTTTCATGAGGTCTTGTTTATTAATTGCTAATCTTAGAGTGTGAGCTGTTGGTGTTTTGTTCAGGAAGTTTTTTTATGTGCCAATGAGTTCAAGGCTCTTCCTCACTTTCTCTTCCTGATAGTCTCACTCAGCATATTAGAGTGTGTCTGATATTTATCATCTCTTAGGAAAGCTGGCAGTGGTGACTCTGTTATGATAAGGAAAATCTTGTTTTGGATGGAATAGAAAGGGAAGGCAAGTAACCCTGGTGATCATTGCCATGTATCTGTCTCACTTCTTCTAAATTCTGTAGCCTGATCCCTATTATTTTACCTAATCTTTCCCTCTCATATTCATTATAACTTAGTGAACAAATTATAAAACTGTATTCCACTTGTCATCTTCATTCCTTCATCATGTGTTTCTTCTTTGCAATAATTAATGCTCCTCCACTCATGTTCTATATAGATTTTATGCTTTCCATAATACACTCTTACATTCTACAGTAAATTATAAACCAACAGACATAGCTGGAATGACTATCAAGCCATTAGCACCCCTGCCTGGCAAAGTAATAAGCCTTATAAGCAAGTCTATCATCATCTCCTTCTGGATGTCTTCTTCAAGAAAGAATTCTAAGCTCCCTAATCTGCAAGTAGTGTTCTTCATCAGGTATCTTTGGTTTGCATCTCTACATGCAATGTTCTCCATCATGTATGAACTCTATGCATCTCTGCATTCAGTGTTCTCCATCTTTTGCCAGAATTTCATAGATCATGAAGCCCAGTGTATTATATTTATAATAATATAAACTAAACAATATTAGTGTTTAGAGTTAAAGGGTATGGATTCAAACATTTTTGTCACCATGTTCATTCATGTTTGTTAGTATATATTAATTATACAAACTAATGTTTGTATTTACTATGACATTTTTCACATGTGCATAATGTACTTTGATTAGGATTCTCCATCTGTTGTGACAGATTTTCACAGAAACAAAGCTCCACCTCTTTCATTGGTAAAAACAATGATTTTTTTTTCATATGAGCTTAGTAAGGATTATAATGCCTAGACCAGAGAAAAGAATATTTGTGCCCTGACATACTAGTCACAGATTGGCCCTTTCACTATCATCATATTTAATTATAAAAACAAACCTATAATTATTATCCACTTTGCAGTGTACTTTGCTTACAAATGAGAATTCCATGGATGTTTCAGGAGAAGTAGATGGATGAATGCATATGGAAAGTCCTCTTATGCAGTAGAGGAAATAAATTTAGTCTCCTTTGTACCAGGTAATAGTGTTGAAAATTGAAAAGTCAACTACATTTCTGTTTAAGAAGAAACTATACTATGCAGCCAGCCTCATGGGCTAGCTATTTTTGTCTTCTTTCACAAGTGAGACAATCAGGTTCATAAGGCCAAGCAAAGTTGGTGATAGATATTTAGGAAGAAAGTGAAAAATTTGGGATTTGAAATAATGTAATATCTATATTCAGATATTCTGTGCTTATAAATGGGAACTATTTTCTGTGCTACTGTATTTTTTATATGTGAAGATGGAATTTTACAATAACTAAGATCACTTGTCAAAACTGAACCCCCTTATAAAATTTCCAGAGAAAGCATGAAAATGGGTATAGATGGTATCATTCAGTTAAAAATAAGACTTCCTAAGAAGGTATTAAAAATAGGAACACAAGATTAGTGATATAACAAATTATATAGCAAATCATTTTTCTTTAATTAGCTAAGAAGTGAGTAATTCCTGTGCCTGAGAACTTGAATTGACATAAGTTTTGATCTAGGTGTTACTACAAGTAGCAAATTTTACATTGAAATAATGGAAGTATTGATTGTTCTAAAATTTCTGTTCTCACCCAGTAAGTCTTTAGCAAAAATATTAGTACCAGAAAGAAAACCACAGATAAAGAAATAAGGATTCAGTAATTTACTGTGTCCCACTTAACCTCTGATACTACCAAAATATTTGACTTTTTTTTTTTATCAAGTTAATAACATTTATACACTGACAGTACAAACAGACAATTCTTAATAGAAATAAACCTTCATATAGGAAAGTTTGCATTAAGAGGATGTCTGTGGGATACACTCAGGAACTGAAAGGTATATTTAATCCATAACTGGAAGGTCCCTTCTCACCCAGTGTATTGAAATCCACCCCCCACTGCTCCTCCATCACTTCCTATACACACCTCCACCTTTCCTTCCCAATATCATGTACTTTTTAAAAGCCTTTGAGATCCAGGTAGTGTAGTCAATGTGGTCCTGGTGTTGAATGAGTACTTAATCATAAATTTTAAATTAATTGAGAGACAAACAGAGTGATGTCCAGGATTGCTGCATATGTGACATCTATGTCTCAGCCTCCTTCAGGTCACAGGAACAAATTGCTGTATGCCATTCATATCTGATGATCTGCACCCTTCAAACTGACAGAAACAGAAAAGTACTACAATAAGCAGGATCAGTTTTCCTTGGAGTAGTATGGATGCAAGGGAATGTTACACATTTTTTTTCTCTTTGTTGTTGTTCATTTTTTTCAGATTTTAACTAGCTTCCTTTAATATTTTTTATTAATTATTCAATTTACATCCCTGTCATAGGCCCCTTCCTCCTCTACTCCCAGTTTCTTTTTCCCCTCCATGTTTTCCTTATGCCCCCTTTGCTACTTCACAAGGAAGGGGAGATCTCCCTTCTCACCCATCACAGCATGTCAAGTCACAGCAGAACTTGGTGCATCCTCTTCCCCTGTGGCCTGGCAAGGTAGCCCTGCCAGGGAAAAGTGACTGATAAACAGGCAACAGAATCCATGTCAGAGTCAGCTCCAATTCCCCTTAGTAGGGGACCTATATGAGGGCAGAGCTGCCTATCAGTTACATCTGTGTAGGGGTCCTACGTCCAGCCAATGCATATGCATGGCCCTTGGTTGGTACTTCAGTCTCCATAGACCCCACTGGGTCCTGGTTAGTTGGCTCTGTTGGTCTTCTAGTGGACCTCCTATCCTTCCCCCAACTCTCCCACAAGACTCCCTCAGCTCCACTTAACATTTGACTGTAGATCTCTGTACCTGTTCCGATTAGCTACTGGGTGGGGCCACTCAGAGGACAGCTATGCTGGGCTCCCATCTGCAAGCAAACAGAGTATTGTTAACAGTGTCAGGAGTTGGTGGTTAGGTAGGGCTCAAGTTGGGCCAGGTATTGGTTGGACATTTCCTCAATCATGCTTTATTTTTTTTTTCCCTGAATATCTTGTAGGCAGGGTAAGTTTGGGGATGAAGTTTTTATAGGTGAGTTGGTGTTCCCCTCCTTCCACTAGGAGTTGTGTCTTGCTATTCAGTCTCCATGACCACTGCTACTACTAAGTGTCTCAGTAAGAGTCACACTTGTATTCTTCCAGGAGCCTACCCTGTCATAGGTCTCCAGCTTGTTACAGAGAAGTCCCTGCCCAAAGTTTCTCTTTTCTGTGCAAGCCCTCTATTATCCCACTTTCTCAGTTTTGATAGCAACCCTCACTTCTTTCCATGCTCTCTCTTTTATTTGCTCTTTAATCATTTCCACCTTCTAGTCCATTACCACATCTGAGTGAGACTTAAGCACCCCCTTTTTTTGGGTCCTCCTTGTTACTTATCTTCACTGAGTTTTGAAATGTGTATGTCTTATATGGCTAAAATCCACTAGTAAGTGAATACATACCATGTGGGTGGTTTTGGGTCTGGGTTCCCCCACTTAGGATTATCTTTTCTAATTCCATACATTTGCCTGCAAATTCCATGATTTCTTTGTTTTTAATAGCTGAGTAATATTCCATTGTGTAAATGTACCACAGATTCTTTATCCATTTTTTAAAATTTTATTAATTTATTCAGATTACAACTCAATTGCCGTCCCATCACTTGTATCCTCCCATTCCTCCCTCCCTCTCGCTTTCACCTTATTCTCGTCCCCTAGGTCTATGACCGAGGGGGACCTCCTCTCCTACTCTATGGTCATAGGCTATCAAGTCTCATCTTGGTATCCTGCTTATTCTTTCTTTGAGTGCCATTAGGCCTCCCCAGCAAGGGGAGGTGGTCAAATAAGGAGCACCAGAGTTCATGTCACAGTCAGTCCCTGCTCTCCACATAATTGTGGAGAATGTTCTATCCCTTGGGTAGATCAGAGTAGGGGTTCAGTGTTTACTATTGTATTGTCCTTGGTTAGTGCAATAGTTTGAGCAGACCCTTCTGGCCTCCGATCCACCCATCATGATGTTCTTATAGGTTTCTAGGACCCTCTGGATACATCTATTTCTCCATTCTTCCATACTTCTCTCACCAAGAGTCCCAATAGGATGTTCTCCCCTCTATCCAACTTTCATGATAAGTGAAGACTTTCATTGGATGTGCCCCTTGGAATAGTGTCCAGATATAAGTGAGTATACACCATTTGAGTTTTTCTGCTTCTGGGTTAACTTACTCATTATGATCATTTCTAGTTCAATCCATTTGTCCAGGAATTTAGAGAATTCCTCATTTTTATAACTGGGTCGTATTCCACAGTGTAAATGTACTACAGTTTCTTTATCCATTTTTCTACTGAGGAACACTTAGGCTGTTTCCATGTTTGGCTATTATGAATAAGGCCACTATGAACATGGTTGAGCATATGTCCTTGCTGTGTGCTGGAGAATCTTCTGGATATATTCCAAGGAGTGGAATAGCTGGGTCTTGACAAAGTCCTATTCCCAGTTTTCTGAGATAGCACCAGATAGATTTCCAAAGTTCTTCACTAGTTTGTGTTCCCACCAGCAATGAAGGAGTGTTCCTCTTTCTCCACGTCCTTGCCAGCAGGTGGTGTCACTTGAATTTTTGATCTTGGCCATTCTGATGGGTGTAAGATGGAATCTCAGAGTCATTTTGATTTGCATTTTTCTTATGTCTAAGGACATTTTTTCTTTAAGTGTTTCTTGGCCATTCAGTATTCCTTTATTGAAAATTCTCTGTTTAGTTCAGTGCCCCATTTTTAATTGGATTATTTGACTTGGTGGTGCTTAATTTCTTGAGTTTTTTATGTATTTTTGATATTATCCCTGTCAGAAGTAGGAGATGTGAATATCTTTTCCCAATCTGCAGGCTGCTGTTTTGTTTTGCTGACTATGTCCTTTGCCTTAAGGAAGCTTATTTGTTTCAAAAGGTCCCATTTATTAATTGTTGATCTTAGAGCCTGAGCTGTTGGTGTTTAACTCACAAAGTTGTCTCCTGTGCCAATGAGTTCAAGGTTGATTTTTACTCTCTCTTCAAATATATTTAGTGTTTCTGGTTTTATGTTGAGATCTTTGACACTCTTTGCATATCTCTTCGATATAGCACTTTAAATTCCTGCTAGAGCAATAAGAGAACTAAAAGAGATCCAGGGGATATAAATTGTTAAGAAAGAAGTCAAAGTATCCATTTTCGCAGATGGTATCATAGCATACATAAGTGACTCAAAAATTCAACCAGGGAGCTCCAACATCTGATGAACATCTTCAGCAAAGTGGCTGGATACAAATTTAACAAAAAAGTCAGTAACCCTCTTATATACAAATGACAAATGGCCTGAAAAAGTAAAGAAACAACACTCTTTAAAATAGCCACAGATAAAATAAAGTATCTTGGTGTAACTCTAAGAAAGCAAGTGGAACATCTGCATGATAGCAACTTAGAGCCTCTGAAGAAAGAAAATGAAGAAGATATCAGAAGATGGAAAGATCTTTCATGTTCATGGAACCATAGGGCTAACAGAGTAAAATATGTCCATTTACTAAAAGCAACATACAGATTCAATGCAATTCCCATGAAATTATCAGGACAATTGTTTACTGAACTTGAAAGAACAATTTTCAATTTCATTTAGATATCTGGAGATATCACCATCCCTGACTTCAATCTGTACTCTACAGCAATAGTAGTAAAAACTGCATGTTACTGTCATAGAAACAGTCTCTCTCTCTGTCTGTCTCTCTGTCTCTGTCTCTGTCTCTGTCTCTGTCTCTGTCTCTCTCTCTCTCTCTCTCTCTCTCTCTCTCTCTCTCTCTCTCTCTCTCTCTCTCTCTCTCCTCTCCCTCACTCTCTCTCTCCTCTCGTCTCTCATCTCTCTCTCTCTCTCTCTCTCTCTCTCTCTCTCTCTCTCTCTCTCTCTCTCTCTCTCTCTCTCGTCTTCCCATGTGTATGTTGTGCAGAGACTGAAGTGTATCTTAGAGAAGTTGCAGAAGAGATCTATATTATATTTTTATGGAATTATCAAGGATTAATAAAATTGTCCACTAAGCTTTCTGTCATCTTTTAAAATTTTTAAAGCCCATGGAGCTCAACTTGCCCTTCTTATGTATACTTGAATATTGGAATGTGTTTTAATCCATTATTCAAGTAGCTACTATGGATTGTGCAGATTTGAGTTTTCTGTTTGTTTTGCCTGATTATATTCATGTGACAATAGTGGGGTTCTGATCACACGAGTTGATACTCATGGCCTTACTTGTGCCTTACTTCTGGTTAGAGTAAACAATCTGCCCTTCCCCAACAAATTAACTCCAGCCTTTCCATATGACAATAGGAAGTCTTGATGCATAAGCCTTTTTCAAGTTCTCCTCATGTCTGCTTATGTTCCATTAGGTAAAATAAGGAATAAAACTAAGGCTAGATTCAAAGAGAGTGTAAGACAAAACATTTGATAAAATGTGCTGTGAATGTTTTCACATTCTTTCCAATTTACTATATAATTTCTCTACTCCAAAATGATGATTAGATTTTATAAATATGTGCCTTTTTCCAAGAAAGTATTTTTCAGTACTCAGAGAACCCATTGCCAGGGCAACCGTTGGGAGACAAACATTTTCTAAAAGTTCTATGACAATGGGATGTCATGGAGGACAAGAGCCATAACTGTGAGGTGTTTGAAGAAAGGGGACTCCATTATTTGCTTGAGAGATTGTCTTTGCCACATTTACTCGAGGAAATCCATGGTAGTGAGTGAAACTCTGTTTTGCATTATTTATTTTACTTCTGTTGTGGCATCATTAAAATCCACACCTGTTTGTTCTGGCATGGTAAGCAGTGATATGGTCTGGAGCACAATTTTCCACCTTGGTAGTTGAACTGCCTCTCAGTGGCAGACACCTTTCCAGCCCAGGTGGAAAATGAGCTGCTCTCCTGATTGCAGTGCTTCCTGCTGAGCTTCTTGAAGCAGGACAAAACAGGGCATATTTGGCTCCCAAATTTGTTCTGAGAGTTTCCTAAGGCATTCACAGTGAATAAGGAGAGTCAAATAGCACCTGCTGTGAGTTATACAGAAATTAAAAATTGATTTGCAGATTAGATAACATAATATACCAAGGAATTTTGTACCAAGTAAACATTCCATGCACAGACTCATAGCTCATAACTAGTATCTAGTATGTGTGGATACTTAAGATACTGTGTGCACTATTCTTTCTATAGCTGTATTTTTAAATGTGTCTACATGTGTAGGTACTCCATCCCACATTTTTGATGGAGTTTTAGTAAGATGCAGAAAAACAGATGTAAAATCTTCCCAGTTTCTGAAGGTAGAGAGGATGACACTGATGGAAACATCAGTATGGCACCTTTCTCAATGCAGTTTAATGGCTCTATGCTTAACTTTATTAAAATCCAAAGACTACACAGCAATGCTGAACATTTATTTCCACTACTCTTGCTATAGGGTACTTTGGCATAGTCATAGTGACCTGTTTGTGGTTGAATGCATGTTAATGTATTTAAATGTATCAAGAAATTCCAGTTTTGGTTTTAGGTTTGCTTCTGTTATATTTCTTCTCAGTCCACCTCAGATACCAACTCAAATAGCTTCTAAATGTTTTCAAACCATATTAGCTTTGTTCACATTTGTGTGAAACATTGTTTCCATTCTATCCTAATCTGACTGGAACTTCTTTTCTACTATGGCATGCTTGATTGATCATCTGGTATTCCCTTCCTTTAATCTTATCTTTATGAATAACAGTTCTCAAATGATGTCACCATTTTTACTATAAATATTTAATCAACTTCATTGAAGTCTAATTCATATACAGTCAAATAAATGTGCTATTTTGGAGTTTCAGAAACATACTTACATACACATCTATTACCAGGATCATACTAATTATGTGCCAATAAACTAAGAATGCTATTTTTTATATGAAATAATACCTGTTCAATATTTCTTCTATATTTTTTACTTTAGTGAAATCATATAACATGCCTTCATTGTGTTTCAGTTGTTCAAAATAATAACATTTTTACATTTGTCATATTTTCTCCTTATTGTTGCTGAGTATATTATGGTGAATATATTTTCACAATTTTTCACTTCATGATTGACTAGGTATTTTGGTTTTTTATGATTATTCTTTCTGTTGTGAATGAGATTCCTATTAACATTTTGAACATGCATTTTTGTGGATATAAATGTTCATTTATCTTAAATAAAACACCTAAAAGCAGGAAGACTGCATTATATAGGAAAAATATAGTTATCTTGATCAAATAAGAATATTCAAGCCAAGTGTGGTGGTACCTATAATACCCATCCTGGGGAAGAGAAGCAGGCCATCTCTGTGATCTTGAGGCTTGCTTGTTCTACATAGTGAGTTCCAGGAGAGCCAAAGAGAATCTGACTACAAATTAGAGAAAAAAAAAAGAAAAAGAAAAAGAAGAAGAAGAAGAAGAAGAAGAAGAAGAAGAAGAAGAAGAAGAAGAAGAAGAAGAAGAAGAAGATTCAAAATACCTTTTCTCCTCTCCGTACTTGGATCAGTGGGCAGCAAGGATTTTTCTTCTGTATTTTCAGGGATACCGGTCAAGACACTGGGGATAACCTGCAAGGGTAATCCTACTTTAATGGTTCTCCCAAGTGTTACTCTCAGCCTTATCAATGCTTGCCACCAGCAGCATATCTGTGATGACTCATGCTTTTCTACCTAGCCTGACACTGGTTTCTGTTGTGGCTCGTTCGTTTTTAAAATTAAGTAACAAAATTTTACTTTATATACAAATAACAGGTTCCCCTCTCTCCTCTCCTTCAAGTCCTCCCTCTTTCTTTCCTTCTCCTCCTCCTCCCCTTCTCCTCAAGAGGAGGCCCCGAGGGGTATCAACCAGCCTTGGTGTGTCAAGTTGAACTAAGACTAGGTCCACCTTCTATCCAGGTTAGACAAGGCATCACAGTTAGGAGAAAGGAATCCAAGGACAGGCAATGGAATCAGAGATAGCCCTGCCTCTGCTTTAGGAGTCCCACATGAAGGCCCAGCTGCACAAATGTTACATGTGTGCAAAGGGCCTAGGCCTATCCCATGTGTGCTTTATGGTTGGCAGTTCAGTCACCATGAGCCCCTATGGTCCCAAGTAGGTTTATTCTGTAGATTTTCTTGTGGTGTCCTTGACATATCTTGCTCCTTCAGTCATTCTTACCCATCTTCCACAGGATTCTGCAAGTTCTACTTAATGTTTTGCTGCAGGTCTCTGGCTCTGCTTCCATCTGTTAATGGGTTAAACCTCTCTTAAGACAGTTATGCTAGGCTCCTGTCAACAAGTACAGCAGAATATCATTAATAGTATCATGGGTGAGCTGCATATCATGGTATAGGACTCAAACTGGGCCAGCCATTGGTGGGCCCTTCCCTCAAATTCCACTCCATGTTATACCTCTGCACTTCATGTAAGTAGGACAAATTGTAGGTCTAAGGTTTTGTGGCTGGGTTGGTATTCCAATCACTCCATAGGAAGACTTGCCTGGTTATAGGAGATGGCCAGTTTAGGCTCTATATCCCCATTGCTCGGTGTCTTATCTCAGGTAACCCTCATAAATCCCTGATAGTTTCTTTTTTCCTGGGCTTCTGGCTCATCCCAGAAATATCATCCCTCCAACATCCATTGTCTCTTCCAGTTCTTTCTCCTATCCTCCCTTACTTACTTCCTCTCTCCTCTTCCCATCCTCAATCCTTCCCCAACTAGTCCCTTCCCTCATACACCCCTATGTCTAATCTAGTTCCACCTCTCAGCGAAATAGAGCCCACCAACTCCACATTTGATAGAGCTGATATCCGAAATACTTTAAGAACTCTATAAACTAGACACCAATAAACCAAATAATGCAATTAAAAATACAGTACAGATCTAACCAGAGAATTTTTGACAGAAGAATTTTGAACAGCCAAGAAGCAATTAAATACATGTTCAACATCCGTAGTCACCAGGAAAATAAAATCAAAACAACTCTGAGATCTGAGATTCTATCATATACCTGTCAGAGTGGGTAAGATCAAAAACTCAAGTGATAGTACATGCTGGCAAGGATGTGGAGCAAGGGGTACACTCTACTATTGATGGTGGGAATGCAAACTTGTACAAATACTTTGGAAATAAGTTTGATAGAGTCTCAGAAAATTGGTCACAGATACTTCAAGATCCAGCTATTCCACTCCACTACACAATAAGGACCTTTGCTCAACTATGTTCATAGCAGCTTTAAGTATAATAGCCAAAAATGGAAACAACCTAGATGTTTCTCTACTGAAGAATGAATAAAGAAACTGTGAAACATTTATAAAATAGATTTTACTCAATCATTAAAAGCAGTGACATCATGCAATTTGTGGGAAAATGAATAGAACTAGAAAAGATCATCCTGAGTGAGGTAACCCAGACCTAGAAAAACACACATGATGTATACTCAGTTAAAAGTAGGTATTAGTTATAAAGTATAGAATAGCCATGCTGTAATCCATAGACCCAAAAAAGCTAAGTAACAAAGAGAGCAGTGCCTGTGGACGGTCTTGAGAGTCTCTGCTTAGGTAATTTATTATCTTCTCTACTTAATAGGATAAGTTACGAATCAGAACCTTCTGTGACTTCAGTTATCCTAAAATTATGAGTTGTTCATTTTTCAGCTCTTTTCTGCTGTTCACTAATGACTACAGAATGGCAACTTCTAAACATCCTACATGTAAGACTAGAAAACATAAAGAATATCTTGGACTTTCCTCTTCTTTTCTGACTGTTTTCATTATTTTCTCTTCATCTTTCTTATTTGCAGTATAAGTGTGATTTCTCTATATAATACTTTATTTTCTTCCTGCGTAGAATGTAATACCAGAAGCCAGACTTTGTTGTTAATTCTTAGATGCTAACCTACACATATGCACCCACCGTCTAATCTCTGTTGTCTCCAGGTCTTGCTGTAATCTTTTATTTTCCTGTTGTCCCCTCTCCAGTCTCTGCCTTCTTATACTCTGTATTCTGATTCTCCAATACTGAGCCGTAATCAGCAATTTTGCAGAGGCAGAAGAAACTGGTAGCTGGGAGACTCCGTTACTCTGTTAATTGTTTCTTTTCTGAGTTTATGTGCTCCTATCTACTTTCCAATCCCTGAAAACACTGCAAGATTTTCTAGTAAGGGGAACTCAGTTCTAGCCACTATATCATATTCTATGCTGTTCTTTTGTTTTTGTATTTTTAATTTGTCTGAAAGCTTATGTGTTGAAGCCATATTCCCAGCCCATGGCTATATGAGTTCAGATTAGCCCCTTAACAGAAATGGACTAATGGCCTAATTAGGTCATAGAGGCAGTCCCTTGAAGGAGACACTGAGACCCCAGTTCCCCATTTCTCCCCCTTGTCTTCTGCTTTGAGCAGTTACATTTTCTACATGCACCCATCATGATGTACTGATTCCCATAGGCCTCAAATCAATGGGGCCAAATGACTATGGTTGAAACCTCCATAATGTGAGCCATGATAAGCTTTTCTCATTTCTAAGGAACTTTGAGTGTGGAGAAGTAACACAAAGGTAACCAGCATAATTTGTCTTAGTTTGTTTTAATTCCCTTTTTCAAAAGCCAAGTATAACATATAAGGTCCTTACTAAGAAGAATGCAGCTACTTCTCACAGTTCCCAAGAGTGTGACATCTAATGCCATTAAGCAAAGGCCTGGTGAAGTTACATCATTGTTTGAAAAAGAGCAGGAAATGGCCACACAGAGCAGATCTAGCAACTATGAAATCTCCTCTAATAACTAGTGTCCCAGTCACCTCATCTAATCTTAATTACCCCTCTAGAGGCTTCATTTGCAAATGACACTAATATATGGCATTGAAAATTAAGTGTCAACATGATTTTTAATTTCTGTTTCATTTGGTATTTGACACAGCCCTGTACAATTGACTGAATTTTTGTGCTGTGTACAGAGTATCCAGCTTTTATTGGGATTGGGATCACTTGTGCTTTACTCACTGACAAATTCTGAATGTCCTTCTTGGAGTGTGACGTATCTACACTGTTTTGCATGGATCTCCTGGTATAGAATCAAAGTGGATCACCATGCCTAAAAAAGTTTTTCATTTCCTCAAAACACATAAAATTTAAATACAAAGTTTTAATTTACAAAAAGTTTTAATTGTTCAAATCAAGTCTGTCAGGCAAAAATGCTTTGGTTATTTTAGGAACAAAACATTGGATCATGCACCAAAATCATAGCTGTAAGTTTTCATCTTAAAATAGAATGCACCATTTTATTTTTCCTACCATGTTTTCATTGGATATTTCATGACAAGAAGGAAAATTAAGACAAATGGGGGTTAATCAGAAGATTACAGATTTTGAAACTATAAAACCATGTTACTTTCCTGAAGTGAATTATATTCTTTTAGGAAAAAACAATACGATTCAAGTAAGAATAGCTGGAGGAAAATGCTATCATTATACACAAAGATGTAAGAAGTTACTCCTCCTTCAAAGACTTTCCCAGACACTGTAGGATTTATATATAGGTTCCAACATGTTTAAGTGTTGTATGATAGGAACCAGTACTGTAGATCCTTATAATAAGAGGAATAATTAATATAGACAAAATGAATGATACATTAAGAAACAATTTATTCTATCTCTGAGAGTTTGAATCACAATATTTACAAAACTTACATGGGGCTAGTAAGAGATTTTAAAAATAATTTCTTAGATGTCTATATCATATTTACATTATCTATCTATCTATCTAATTTCTATATATATACAAAATTTAATTATTACCAATATCCTGAGTTTGTTGGAAAAAGGAAATTCCACAACTGTACACAAGTTGTAATTAGACAAAAATGAGTTTAGATATATTAAGGACCAAATTTTCTGGTTTTCTGAGTGAAAGCCATTAAAAAACAAAATGTTGTGTGCTCATACAGTAACTCAATTATTTTATAGAAATTTTAAGTATTTCTTGAGTGTCTTGGCATATCACTAAAAGAGAGACATTTTTATTACACAATACAGAGACAGTGATCTAATCCTTAGTATTTAAAAATATTTTCACAAGTTCTATATGAAAGTATTGTGACCAGATATTCTCAAAGTGTATGAATTCTTCTAACAATATTTGGAGTAAAATGTTGACATGTATCAGGAAGCACTTTAAAAACTTATCTCAACTATATAATCAATTTGATCATAAATTATTCAAACTAATTAAATATAAATTTTCTGGGGTCATAATTGGGAGTTTCAAGAAATACCTTCATCAAACTTCTCTACATAAAGAATCAGAGATTCCATTAAGAACTGTTTCAGAGACAACACACACACACACACACACACACACACACAAACACACACAGCATTTTTCAAAAAAGGGGACTTATTACCAAGGTAAAGGTCTACCTATTTGGGTGTTAATTCTGTGGTCATTTCTCTTCCTTTGCCATGAACAAAGCTGTTACTAAATATTGGTATGTAAAAGTGTATATATATATATATATATATATATATATATATATATATATATATATTATAATAACATATATATAATTTTTATAGTTCCTCTTTTGGCAAGATACTATATTTCTAATTTTAGCTTCAAAAATGATTAACTTTCCCAAAGTTAATAGTTTGACACACTAACTTATTTTCATGAGACCTGAAATGAGTGAAGAAAACAGTCTTTCTCTCCATAATTGCCTTGTAATTACTTTGTAAATTTTAGGCATTTACATTTCATCAGCTATAAAAGTAATTGCATAATCCTGCATGTCCTTTAAATTCTGCTTGTTTGCTATAATTTAATCACAAAGCCATATCTCAAAAAGAGAGACAGACCAAAAAAGAACAGTCCCTTGCTATTTTTTTATCTTTATGAATCATTTTCTCTGTCAAAATTTTGGTATGAAATTTTGAGCAATTTTCTTTCCCAACAATTAATCTGTAATGTTAGCCCATAATAGAAAGATTAGAAAAATGTTGTGTTTCTGCATTTTGCAAAGATACTATAATGGTTCTGTCCAGACAGATTTATTTTGGTACATACTAGTTTGATTTTCTATGAATACTGTTGTTGCATTGGCCAATCATCTGTGTCTCACACCAAAGCCAGATTTATGAGCATGCCACCTGTGCAGTCTCATGAGGCCCTGTGCTTGCCTTTATCGTATACTGTTGCCAACATGAAATTTTGTTAATAGTTTTGAGCAAGGAAGGTGAAGTTCATCTTGCATGTAGCCTCAAATTTATGTAGCCAATCTTATGTCACCATATATATGCAGTTAGTGTTGCCACCTGTTTTGCGTATGTCATTATTTTAAGCATAATTTTGACTTGATTTTATAAATGAGTGGTAATTCTCTAAATCCCATATGTTAGGTTAAAAATGGTTATTTCAAACAATTTGCTGACCCCAAAAGGATGAAGTAGAAGAATAAAAAAGTCAGGTACACATTCTGGGTAGTTGACTTTATTTTGACATCTCACTTATAAAAAATTAATTGAGTATGAACTTATTAAATTATATAAGTGAATGTATTGAGAGTTTATACATGGCTTTAGTGGTGAGTATTGATCTGAGATATTCTTGGTTTTATTTCATGTAATCTGGAAATAGGTTTCTTATATTAAAAACCTTCAGTGTAAAATAGTCTTCAGTGAACTCAAAAGCTCTATATGTTCCATCCCTACAGAAGATAACAGAAGGAAAACTCCAAGTCAAGGAGGCTAACTACACCCAGGAAAACACAGGAAACAAATAACTTCACTTTAGCAAAATTAAAATTAGACAATCACACAAACAGCCCACCAAAACCAACATCAAAATAAAACAACATAACAGTCACTGCTCATTAATCTTTCTCAACATCAATTGTCTCAGCTGTCTAATAAAGAGGCATAGAGTTACAGAATGGATGCATAATCAGGACCCAACAACATTCTGTTGCATTCAAAAACCACACCTCAGCCACAAACATAGACATTACCTGACAGTCAAGGGCTGGAAGAAGGTTTTCCAAGCAAATGGGCACAAGAAGCAAGCTGGAATAGCTATTCTAATATCTAATAAGATAGACTTTCAATCAGAATTAATCAAAAGAGATGAGGAAGGATACTTCATACTCCTCAAAGGAAAACCCAACCATGAAGACACCACAGTTCTGAAAATCTGTGCCCCAAATACAAAGTCACTCGCATTTGTAAAAGAAAAATTAATAAAGCTTAAAGCACACATCAATCCCCACACAATCGTAGTGGGAGACTTCAAACCCCCTCACCAGATTACAGGTCAGCAAAACAGAAGCACTGAGAAATAATGACACTAACCGATGTCATGAATAAAATGGACCTAACTGATATCTATAGAAACCTTTCACCCAAACACAAAAGATTATACTTTCTTTTCAGCACCTCATGGAACCTTCTCCAAAACTGACCATACAGTAGATCACAAAGCTTCATATTTTTAAAAATAAGAATTCTTTGGTCCTTAAAACATAAGTACAGTAAAGCAAATATCACTTTATATTTTAGCAGCATAGTCAATCAGACTTGTATATTTTTTCTGTAAGTGCTAAGATTGAGGTTTTTCCCCAAGCAAGTCTGAAGGCAGTTCTCTTTTGTCACTATGCTCATTTCTAATGTTCTGTACTGAAAATGTAACCAGATTTCTTACTTTGTAAATTTCCATAAAAGAGTAGTGATTGTGAGTAGGTTATATAGTCACAAATTCTAGACTATAATATGCAAAGAACATGTTTAATAAAGCTTTCTTTGTGAAAACATCATACCAAAGAAAAAGGGTAGGGTTACTTAAAGTTGACTAATGGTCACTTACCTTCTATATTCCAAACTAGTTCAAGTTTCATTGTGTTCCTCTAATACTGTGATGATTTGTGGGTAATGAGAAAAAGGTAAGCATTGGACAGCCTGTAAAAACATAAATATAAAATTGATATGATATAATTTATAAAAATAAGCCATTGTACTACCTATTTCGACTAGGTTCTAAAGTTTAGAAAAACCACTGAAGATTGCATATAGTAGCCTTTCATTCTATGTTGTTTTATATTCCCCAATACCTTTCTGTTTGTAGTTTCAATGTTGTAATAAAATAAATGGCTTGTCTTTAGAAACTTTGTGTGCCTGTGTGTGTGTGTGTGTGTGTGTGTGTGTGTGTGTGTGTGTTTTCCAGCTGCAGCACAATAATGGAAAAGCAGAATGAGAGCTATTACAGTTGCTCTGAGGTTTGATCCTGGGTTATCTCTTAAGAGAGCAGCCATAACTCTTACACTGTCTAGATAGGGTTCCAATGGAATTGCACATGAAAAGTCAGAATATCAAACAATTAAAATGTAAGCAAGCAAACAATAAAAGGCCAACCTGCCTCTGAGTAAAAGAAATTTCATTATGCTTGATTGCTTTAAAAATGGAGGATTAGCTCTATACATACATACATACATACAGATGTACGTACGTACGTACATACAAGCACATACATACATAAACACACATATAGACATACAAAATACATAAATATACACATTTATACACACATGTACACTCATACATACCTATATACACACACATATATATGCATACATACATACATATGCATACATACATAATAATATGCATACAGATTGAGTTTCAATTTAAACTAAAACATCATGATTCTGAGTTTTCTCTCTTAATTTTTATAGGAACATCACAAACATCTCATTTTGGTCCCACTTTAATACTGTGGGAATATGTATTTGACAGTGAAACAATAATCAAATGAGACAGAACATTTTTCTGGAAATTTTAAAATGACAAGGAAAACATTTTAAAACAGCCTGTAAATATCTATGCAAAGTATTCTATATTAATAGAAATTATGACTCAAATGTGAAAGAGTTGTGTTACATATCTGCTGTTGCAGCACTTGTATGAGGCCTGAAGGATATGAGTACAAGGCTGTACTGGGACACACAACAAGAGGCATTGGAAACAAAATAAAAAAGTCAGATAGTGGTTACTTTAGCCATATAAAGAGAAGAAAAGATTACCAACTAGGAACATGGGGCAAAACCACCATGGTAACTATATGGTTTTAAAGAATAATATTAGAATTAAAAGTGTGATAAAGGAAATCTTAATTTTCATAACATACTCCACTCTCTGGAATTATTTCTGAGGTAAAAGTGCATGTCTCCTGTTTATAATCCCCTTTACATGTACTGACATTGTAACTTACACAGAAACACATATTCTCATTTTTTTTTCATTTAAAATTTTTTACATATACATTTATATGTATTTTTACATATACATTATATTATTAAACACACACACATATAATAAACTACATACAACAAGAAGAACCACAAAACAGTCAGGAATTATATAAATGTTAAATTCATAGTGTTTTGGCTATTTGTATTTGGCAGCCTTGATAAAAATATCTTTCCTATCTTGATAAGTCTTAAGTTCTGAATGTAAATCAATATCTATCATATCTCATCTCTATCAACTTAAAACATCTATTTATACCTAAACACTTCTTAACCCCTAAACAACTAAACTTAATTGTAAAACTAAACTATCTGTTCTTCAACCCTATCAGAGTTTTGGGAAGGAATAAAAGTGATTACCTGAATGAAGAGCAAGTGCAGGTTAGCAGCTTCCTAAATGAAAAAATTACAGTGATAGTTTGCTGCCTGAACATTCACCCTAAACGCTCTATAACATTGGAGCATCATCTTCAGTCTTCTGGCCCAGTATATCTGACAGACATATTTGTGAGGCAGGAACTACTGAAGACTTGCTTACTCTGTCTTGGCAGAGTTTGGTCATCAATTCTCTCCCTCTGTCCAAGCTTGTCCATTTTCAGGCAGAATTCTGTCTGTGGCTGAAATGAGAACATTTTACCAGTGGGTTCTTTGCCACATTTGAAACCATCTCCGTAAGGAGTTTCTTTGATGTTCATCATTTTCTTTGAGGTAGGCTGGTATGAGGTTTTGTACCCATACGACTTACGTAGGTTTACTTCCAATACTTTGAAAGTGTTATTGTAGACTGTTTACAATAAGTAAGTTATACAAGTTAATTGTTGATTGATCAAATCATGATCGTGCCAATTACTAGCCTAATTTTATCACAGGAATATACATCCTAGGTTTAACAGATAGATATAATTCTATTATCTAGATAAGGTAAAATAGTCTTCAAAAACCTCAGAGATCTACAGAATATGGCATTTAAAGATATTCTTATTATTTTAAAGATTCATTGAGAATAAGATAGGTTTACTTGTGGCAACACCCAGCTTACCCTCTTTTTCTTTTTAAATTGAGTATGTATTCACTGTAGAAGTCTGTGCTGTTCCTGTTCTGGATTTGTTGATGTAGATTTAATAGTCACTTATTTCCAAAATGGCTATTTATTTTTCATCTGGAAGAAGAGATTGGTGACAAGTTGGTTGTGAAATTAAAGTATTTATTCTTCCCAACTCATGAAAAATTCAGGGGCACTCTGCTCACTATCATGGCATACACCAGTGATGTGGCCTGTGGATTACTAACCATGAAGAGTCATCAGTCCTGCTAGTAATTGGCAGTGAAGTCTCCCATTCAAGGTTTTCTTTTTGGCCAATCCCATTTATAATTTTTATTCACCCATCCATACTTGCAATGAGAATAAATGAGAATAGCCATTTATTCTGTACGGTTAAGCTTTTATCAACTCCCCTTCAGAAAATGATGCGTGACCCTGCCTGTCTTATCTCCTTCTCATCTAAATATTCTTGTCCTGATAGGTCCTATTTTGTCATTTGCACTGCACAGAATTTTTTTGAAAGACAGGAGAAAAGCCTCATCTTCCTCTCACATGGGTGTGCTTGGACACAATTATCTGGGCCTCCGTGTGTGATGATCAGGTCTTTATGAATCAAAAAAAATCAGATAACCACTGATCGAAATATGAAGATCTAGGAGTTAATGAAGGCTCTAAACAATTACAGAAATAAAATCTAAATGTTGATCACTTGATCACCATAGTTAGTAGAATGACTATATAACAGTGTAGAGTATTTCAATATCCAGATAACAAAATTGGATATACCATTAGAAACTGAGTACTGGTATAAAAATTTCCATATGTACATGCTATACTCCTGAAATATATATAGATAGAGAGAGAGACTAAACAACTTTCCTCTTTCTTTAAATGAACTAGCATTAACCACGTTTGGAATGTTTGTTGTACAAAAATTTTAAAATATTAATTTGAAATTAACATGTTATGAAGGATGAGGTTAGAAAATTTTTACATTAAAACTATGATTTATCATCATTGTATATGAATTGGGATAAAAACAGCAATTTTATACTGTGACTCAGTAATTTCTTTCTTTCTTTCTTTCTTTTTTTTTGTTTGTTTTAGTCTAAATATATTAAGTAAGTAAAATAACATCAGAGATAGCACGTTTGGCTTAGTTCCAATGTGACCAGTGTCCATGTGCAGCTGAGAAGATCCCCAGGCGAACAAGGTGCACAGTGGTGCTGGTGAGGGGACAAGGGACAAAACCACCTTCTGGAAATGTAAAAGCAAGCATCACACTGCTAGTGGGAGTCAGTCAGCAAAAAGGGATCTCAAGTTTTCCTGAGCAGGACTAACAAACACTAGGTAAGCACAAGCCTGTCAGGGGAGGAAGCCAGAATGTTCCTAGAACTAGGTACAGCAGGCTGGCTGGAAGGGTATTTCCTCTCAATTACTTGGGGAGCACCATGCCCATCTTCATAGCCCTCAGGAGGCGTGCCTGCTCACAGACATGCTTTTCACAGTAAATCCGATCCTCTACAAAGAAATGGCCCTTCTGTTCAGGTTGGTGCCACAGTGAGAGCAAACATAACGTTCAGGGTGGCAACGGTGGTCCCTCAGCCTCACAAACATGCCAACAATGCCAGTGCCACATTTGTCACACATGGGCACCTTCTAAGCATTTCCAAATGATGCAGACTATGGTGACCGGGGCTTTTACACTTCTAAGCCCTGAAGGATTGTTTGGATCCCCTTTCCTGTCTGAATCCAGGATCTCCCGCAGAAGAATGAACGTCTTGGACTGTTTGCGGAGAGGGTGGGGTGTGGTGCGGGGAGGGGCGGGGGTAGGGGGAGACAGAGGTGGGAACTCTCTTAACTCTAGCTTCTCTGGGAGCATTTTGTAAATTTCTGATTCCTTGTCAATGGTGAGGCTGTCTGAAGGATGAGACTGATCCAAGGGCCTGCTGTCCATCTCCTCCCTACTGGTTAAGGCCTTCGACTCCACAGTGTAACTGTAGTTCGAAGTGTTCTTAGGCGAGTAAAGGCCAGCTGGGTTGTTGTACAGGGTTGTGATGACTCGGGGACATTGCTAGGAGCTGGTGAGGTGGGAAATGGTATGGTGCTTCAGTTGTGGGCACTTCCTATGTGCAGGACCTTTTGGGGTTCAAACGCTAAATTCATCTTATATGGTTGATATTTCCCTCCTTCGCTCTCTAGAGGAGACCAAATTTTCTGCTCAGATCGGGACTGTCATGCTGTCCATGTAGCCTTTGATTTTCTTCTGGGCTTCCAACCGTGCCATACTACCGATCTCTTCTCCATTGGTGGCTGTGATTAAATCTCCAATATATAAATTATCTATAGCAGCCTTGCTTCCAGGAGTGATCCCAGCAATGCCAAGGGGTTGCTCAAAGTCCTTGCTGCCCATGAGGCAGTAACCCCAGGGTCCCGGTTCCTGGAGAACAATCTGTTTGGTTGTCATTGCTAGGCACAATCAGAGGGGTTCACACAGACAAGGTACTGAACAGCACGGCGCGCAGGGCTCCATAGCACCTCGATTCAGTAATTTCAATACTAGAAATAAGACTTCTTGTAATTTACACAATAAGATTTTCTTTAATAAAGAGTTTATTTTAATCGTAATATGGTAAACTAAGGAGAAATTCCAAACCTTTCCCATTTCCCTCACTGGTACGTGAACTCAGTTTCCCTCGGTTTGAATTCCATGGTTATGACTGTTCAACCCGGACTATAGTTCAACCCAGGCTATAGCTCATGCAATGCTTTGTCAACTCTGGGTTAAAGGACAGTCAATATCTTTTGGGATCCAGAAAAACTGAGTGGTCATATCAGAAGTTCAGCTTTCATGCCCTATCGAATGATTCTACATAACAGGAATAGTGGAGAGAGATAAAAGAGTTCAGCTAAGTATAAACAAGTAGATCGATAAAGTCACCTTGAACCTTTCATACCAGCATAGTTCCAAGTTGGTGTCATGTAGGAAAAAACAAACTTGCTTAGTCAAGATTTTCGTGCATTCCTGATCTAAGGAGTAAACTCCTCCCTTTTATTACTATTTGTTAATTATATACTTTTGATAATTAAACTAAAACTAAAACAGCCAAACAATTAAATAATAAAAACTGAGAAAATCTCAGAAGTTGAAACAGTGAATAGTAAAAATAGTTCAAGATTAATATTTATTTATACATATGAGTACTCTATTTGCATGTGTGCCTACTTGACAGAAGAAGGCATCAGATACTATTATAGATGGTTGTGGGTCACCATGTAGTTGCTGGGAGTTGAACTCAGGGTCTTTGGAAGAGGAGCCAGTGCTCTTAACCACTGAGCCAGCTCTCCAGTCCCCTAACAGTGGTTCAAGATTAATTTTCTGTATCTGCCTATACTATTCACATGATTACTCCAAAACAGATGTTACTTTGCAGAATCATTCAAAGAGAGTATTGTTACATGATCACTGAATGAGAATACTGCCTACGAGACAGTTTGGTACTTGACAGAGGAGTGGATTTGATGTACTATTTACTCATCAATAGGAAATAAATCAATAAGATTGCATGTTAATCTATAGAAACTTGATGAATTGAAAAATATTTGTTTGATAGAAATAGAAGTGAGTTCTGTCCAATAGAAACAATAACCCAAAGCATTATGACTGAACTGAAGAGCCTGAACTAGCTTTACAACTAATTTACTATCATATTTCTATATTTCTATTGAATAAATGTATTAACTTCTTCCTTTAGAAACAGCTTTCTTAGTTTCATAATGAGTTAAGTAAACCGTTGGAGAATAAACCTATTAGATTTTAAAAACCAAATCCCCTGTCAGACTTCTAAAATCTAGGCCCCAATTCTGTTTTCTAAACATCATGAGGGAAGAAATGTTCTTTATACTGACAATTTTACAAAATGAAAACAGACTTTGATTTTATTTCATATATTAGAAGTTGAGGGAGCATCACAAAATCTGAAGTCCTCTCACTTAAGAAAACATATTTTAAAGGTATTCTAGCAATATATCTATATAAACAAAACTGGTTAACTTTTTCTTTGTGATATGTAATAAAATATTTTAAGTTTTATGTACATTAATGAACAAACAGCATTAATTTTAATACATTTAGAGAATGCTATTTCTGCAAATATGTAATATATTAAGGCCTTCTTTCTATTATATAGATCCTATACAAAATTTTGTTTATAAACAATAGACATCTTTCTGATGCATTCATGGATGATGTATCTTTAAATTTTACTCTGAGAACACTTATAAGCCAAAATTCTAAATAGTGTTTTGAGTTTTATATTTTTATGTTACTTGATATAAAAGTATTTTAGTGTGCCTTAATATTTTCTAAAGTAGCTGTGCCAGTACCATGCTGTCAAGGGGCATGTCCCACGAAAGCCTTCACTTACCAGGAAACTGGGACAGAGGGGAAGGCATCCTATTGGGACTCTAAATGAGAGACGCATGGGAGAACAGCAAAATAAAAGGATCCAGAGGGTCCTAGAAATCTACAAGTAGAACAATATGATAGGCAGATTTGGGCCCAGGGGTCCCGCTCAAACTAAGGCACCAGCCAAGGACAATACAGGAGGTAAACTTTAAACCCCTTCCCAGATCTAGCCAATGGTCAGAATATTCTCCACAGTTGAGTGGAGAGTGTGATACGACTTTCTCACATACTCTGGTGCCTCACATTTGACCATGTCCCCTGGAGGGGGAGACCTGGTGGCACTCAGAGGAAGGACAGCAAGTAGCCAAGAAGAGACTTGATACCCTATGAGAATATATAGGGGGACGTAATCCCCCTCAGGAACAGTCATAGGGGAGGGGAATAATGGGAAAAGGGGGGGGGGGGAGGAATGGGAGGATACAAGGGATGGGATAAACATTGAGATGTAACAAGAATAAATTAATAAAAAAAAAAAAAGTACAATAAAAGTCATAAAGATCCAACATAAAAAAAAAAAAAATATTTTCTAAAGTAGAACTAAATAATTTTAATTTATTATTTATTTTGTTTGTTTTCATTTGAGAAGATATATTGTCCTTCAAGGGCCAAACTAGACTGAAAATTATAATGTATCTCAGAATGGCCTAATATTCTTGGCTGTCTTCTTACTTCAGCTAAGAGTTGTGACTACAGACATGATGCTCCTGACTAATGAAAAGTTTATAATAGTATGCTTCCGTATTGCAATATCATATCCTATATTGCTTTTCTGTTTCTGATTAAACAGAATTAAATTTTATTTAATTCCACTGATATTATAGAACACCTACTTTGTTCTTACAAGTAGAATTTTTCATTAATTAATTCATATAATCATTTTACAGCCTGATTATAGACCCCTCCCTCCTCTCCTCCTATTTCTACCTTCTTGTCCCCATTCCCCTATTACCCCATCCCTTTCTCCTCAGAGAATAAGAGGGCACCCATGGCTACCAACCTACCCTGGGGTATCAAGGCACAGCAGGACTAAATGCATCCTCTCTCACTGAGGCCAGACAAGGCAGCCCAGCTATGGAAGAGGGATCCAAAGCAGGAAGCAGAGTCAGAGACAGACCCATACCCAATAGGGTATGACTAAGCTGTACATCTGCTACATATGTGTAGCGGACCTATGTCCAGCACATGCATGCTCTTTTGTTGGTGACTCAGTCTCTGTGAGCCACCAAGTAACCAAGTTGGTTGACTCTGTAGGTTATCTTCTATTATCCTTTACCCCGCTGATTCCCTCAAACCTTCTTCCTGCTTTTCCATAAAACTCCCCTAGATTGACCTACTGTTTGGCTGTGGTTCTCTGCATCTGTTTCTATCAGCTTCTGGATGAAAGCCTCTCAGAAGACAGTTATGCTAAACTCCTCTTTGTAAGCAGCAGTTGGCTCTCTCCTAAGGGATGAGTTTCCAGGTGGGCCAGTAATTGGTTCACCATTCCCTCAATCTCTGTTCTATCTATATCCCTGCACTTCCTGTATGCAGGATAAATTTTGGGTTGAAGATTTTATGGTTGGGTTGGTGCCTCCCTCCCTCCACTGGAAGTAACACCTATATTTGATGGTTATAAATAAATGGATTAGTGAAGATGAACTTTGTGAGCTTTATCTGGAATGTCAAGAAAGATTGTCTAAAGGTATATGCTGATATTGTCTACTTTTGGGGGAGCTTCTATATAATATTTAAAGTATTTTCTAAAATTTAAGAGTTTAAAATTATTACTAATTTGTTATATATCTAGGTGAATCTAGTTTTGCCATTAATTTCTATATTCATTTTATTCATCTAATCATTTACAAAGCAGAACTGCATTGTATTCTCAACCTTAATTTTTATTTATTTATTTATTTATTTTGGTTTTTTGAGACAGGTTTTCCATGTTTAGCCTTGACTGTCTTAGACTCACATTGTAGACCAGGATGGCCTCCAACTCACAGTGATCCACCTGCCTCTGCCTCTGGAGTGCTGGGATTAAAGGGGAGCACCACCATGCCCAGCTCAACTTCAATATTTTATTGAAAGCAAGAATGTATCTATTTTAGGGCCAGTTTAATACCTTTAGAGTGAGTTATTTTAGTTTTTGTTACATTGTAGTTGTGCTATTACAGTTTGATGAGCTTCACAGTGTGGATCAAGTAAACTCCTTTTGCATAATAAAACATTCTATTCATAATCTCCTGTTTAAAAAGGTTATACCTAAGAAAAGCAAAAGTAATCCCTTATATGCTTGTGGAAATTAACAAGCCAAAAATAGTCAAACACAGGCTATGTTAATGATTTATATATGCATCTTTGCTAATTCTTTATATAGAATTTCACTACAGAGTTTGTGTAGTGAAAATGTCAGATCAAATCAAGTCAAAATAGCAATTCTGAATGTGAAATTACATTGTTCTACCATGGGGAAAATGGTGAATGGAGACAGATATGAGTACAAACAGGACATCCTGTTCTAATGAAGATGTTTTCAAAATAAGATGAACACACATGCCGACACACAGCACACAATCCAATGGAGTCACTTATGAAATGCAACATCTAATGTCAATATGATGAGCTGGGAGACACAACAGTTTGGTTTGTCACCACACTCTCCTATACTTATGAAACAACAATATGGTAAGCTTTTCTTATGATCCTGGAATTTTAAGTCTAAATACTTGTTTGCCACCATCTATTTACAGAGTTTTAATCTTTTCCCTGTTTACCTTTATTCCCACGACCCCACACCATTATCTGAGTGTAACTATCCTGTGCATGCCATTGGAACCACTCCACAGAAATGGCTCTTTGTGTTCCCACCCTCTCTGTTCAAACTCTGACAGGTTTGTCTCTCACTACAGCCACTATTATTTTTCAGTTCTCATTATTATACCTTTAATTCTATCTTACCCATTTATTTCTAGTTCTTTATAATTTCTTTTCCCAGTTACAGACCATTATCTGCCTTTGTTATGAGTTTTCTCCCCTAATCATCTTCTATTATCTCTTATTTTAGTACTTGGCTTTCCTTCTTTGAAGTCTTTTGGTTTGAACTTCAAGTAATTTGACCCTTTTTGTTAATTCTCTGACTTATCACAGACCCATTATCTATTTTTTTCCATCTTTCATCTTTTTTTCTATATATTGAAATTCATACAATGGTATGGTTTAACTGCAGCCTGCCGGGTGATGAGCTGTGGAGAGCTGTCAGAAGGTGAACAAACAGGCTTTTATGATAAAAGGTTGGAGGATAGCATACATGAGGTTAAAAAATAATAAAAGCTGCCATTAAAGGATTTAGGTAGTTCAATGTTCATGACATGCTTGCAAAAAATAAATAAATAAAAAGAGAGAAATGCACTGAGCAGGTAATGACATCATGACAAGAGAAAAGCACTATTTATCTCATCAAAGCTCAGTGAGCTTCAAGGCTATATCACATAAAGCATGTGTTTTAAAGTAGTTTGTGGATGATTAGATCAGAAAACCAATATTTGAAGTCTGAATGCATACAGCAAGGCACTGTGAGGTAGAAACAGAATCTGATGTAGCATGGGGTGGGGGAATGGGATTCACTGTCTGTTTAACACATTTCTTTTGAGTATTTTTTTTTTTTTTATAAAATGAACTGAGCAGAATTGGGTGCAATAGGTACAGCTCCTGGAGTCACAAGCGTTATCAGAATTTTGTATGGAAACGTCTTAATTAAAGATTGAGAACTTTCTACTCATTTTTTTTTTTTTTTTACCTCAGGTCATTCAAGTCAGAATCTAGTATTCTTTTTGTCTGTGTAATTGCCTTAACTTTTGTATATTTAAAAGATAAAGTGTCTGACCACAGGCACTTAATAAAATATTTGAGATACATAATAGCAGATCGTTTTGCAAACAAAATGGAAATCTTAGTTAAAATTTACTATATACTACTGTTGGCTATATTTGCTAATATAGTTCTGTTTTTTATTTGAAAATAGAATATTTTCCCTTCATCCATTCTGACCAGTTTCCCCTCCCTGCACTACTCCCGGTTCAGAATCCCCAGCTCCCCTCTTCCCCAGATCCATTTCTTCTCCATTTCCCTTCAGAAAAGAGCAGGCCTCCAAGAGACAAAAACCAAGGGATACAAAACATGATAGAGTAAGACAAGGAAAATGCCCAAATATGTACACTGGGCAAGGCAACCCAGTAGGAGGAAAATAGTCCTAAGAACACAGAAAAGAGTCCCACACACCCACTTCTCCTATTAGGAATCTTACAAAGCACCAATTTAAGATCCATAACATATACAAAGAGGACCTGAGGCAGAACCGTCCGGGCTCCATGCCGAGTGTTTCAGTCTGTAAGAGCCCATGGGAGCCTTGTTCAGTTAATTCAGTGGGCCATGTTCTCCAGGAATCCTCTATCTGCTCTCACTCCTATAGCCTCCCCCCCCCACTCTTCTCGGCATTCCCTGAGCACTTAGAGAAGGGACATGATGAATACCTCCAGTTTAGACCCACATAATGTCTGGCTGTGGGTCTCTGCATATTCTCTTCTCTGCTGCTACAGGGAGCCTCTCTATGACTGGAAGAGGCATGGATCAATGAATATAGGAATCATATAATTTATTGGCCAGATGTGTTTAGTTCTGCCCTAGGTCTTTATGTTATCCAGTCTAAAATAAAAAGCCCAAAAGATATAGGAAAAAATTTTACCCCAATATGTGGCACTAGGACTTCCTAAAGATCAGGGTAGTTTTGAAACAATATAAATAGTGGAAAATGATTATATACATCAGCATAAATAAATATAACTACCATCAAATTTATTTGAGAGAATTTAAACATGCCAATAATATTAATTTTAGATAAGGTGTAAGATGGCTTTTAATACACCTTAACGGTCTAAAACTTAGAATTAAAAAAATCAAAGGTTTATACATCTAAATATCATAATGAGAGAATTTCAGTCAAAGTCGATAGTCTTCTTATATCTTATGTCTTATAATTTCAAAGTTTGGCAGAGAACTTAACTCTTTAACTCTTGATATCATTGCATCTTATCTTCCCTTCCATCAAGTATCACCACCCCCATGTCATGGCTATGGTGAATAGAGTAGCAATGAACACGGTTAAGCAAATATCTCTGTAGTGGGATATCACATCCTTTGGATATATTCCCAAGACTTGTATAACTGTATTATGCAGATGGTCTATTTCTAACTTTTGAGGAATCTCAATACTGATTTCCACAGTGGATGCATCTATTACAACTTCTACCAGAAATTAATAAAAGCATTTTTTTCATTCCAGTATTTGTTTTATTTTGTTTTGTTATTTTATTACAGCCATTCTGAATGGGGTAGGAATTCATCTCAAAGTAGTTTTAATTTTCATTTTCCTGATGGATAATGATATTGACCATTCTTTAAAATATTTCTCAGAAATTTATATTTCATTGTTGAGAAATATCTATTTTGTTCCATATTCCATGTTTAAATTGGGTTGTTCTTAATGCTTACTTTTTAAAAAAATATTCTAGGTTAGTAACCTTCTGTATGCATATACATACATATATCACATATATACATATATGTATATTCTGTAGGTGCCACTTCACTCAAATTACGGTGTATTTTGCTATACAGAAGTGTTTTAGTTTCATTTGGTTCCATTTATTAATTGTTTATTTTAATGCCTGGGCTACCAAGGTTCTGTTCAGAAAGTTCTTTTCTGTGGCTCTAAGTTGAAACATAATATATACTTTCTCTTCTATGAGATTCAGTATAGCATAGCTAATGTTGAGGTTTTGTTCTACATAAATTTGAGTCATGTAAAGAGTGAGTGATGAAGTTATTATTTCATTTTTCTTATAGCTTATTCAATTTCACCAGCATAAATTGTTGAAGATGTTGAGAATGTGTATGTGGGTCATAAATTCTGTACCATCAGTCAATGCAGGCAGGAACCTATAACACCAAAAATACCTTAAAATGCCAAATCCTTTCAGCTGTAAAAGAGTGCTAAGACACACACACACACACACACGCACACACACACGCACACACACACACACACACACACACACACACACACACAAACACACACAAACACACAAGTTTAATGTGAGTTACTTTATAATTGGGTAACAATGTCCCTGCAAGTCACCCCAAGCTAACAAATAAAAAGCAATGTTTCAGATATGAGTTTTCTTTTTTGGAATTTTTCCAAAATTCAACCAATTATGTCCCATACATCTTTGCACAATATATATTGTTGCCAATGCTTTTAGCTACTCTCCAAAACTTGATGATAAGATACCACTGCTGAATATACCATATACTAGAATCAGAATATGTAGACATGAAGCTGGTACTGACCCGGGAACTTCACCTCTACTAGCTAGCTTTCACAACAGTATGCACACAAACCTATGAAAAAAAATTAATAATCAGTCCTATCTGTTTGGGAAACCTCTGCAGTACAATAAAGATTGGCATATCAAGACTTGCCTTCAAGTACAACCGTGACATGAAAACTATGAGTGTCACCAATCATTTTTTGATTGGATTTAAGATATCGTTTATGAAATGAAACCCATACCTGGCACTATTATCAGAGCCAAGAACCTGTGCCTAGACAGATTGTAGGTCATAGGAAGAACCTATTACTAGTATTTTTCTAAATGAATATACTATTAAAGTAATACTCCAATAATTAATTTGATACTTATTGATCAAAACATTTCTCAACTCTTATCAGAAAAGCTTCTGTTTGTAGCAGATAGTGATCAATATCTATAACTGGCCCAGAAATAAAAGGTCACAGAATGCTCATAAGAGCACACCCCCCTCTTCCCAAATTTGAACAATCATTGTGGAAGAGGCAACAGAAAGCTAAGAGCCAGAGGTGGTAAGTGACTATGAGGAAACAGTGATTTATGGACATAGCAAGGTAGATGAACACCTGAAATAACAGTGGGTATAACAGCATGCCACAAATAAGCCAGACAAAAATATCCCCAAAATGGAGAGGGTAAGAATATCAGGGACTGACACTTACATGAACTCTGGTGCCCCCTATTTGCTCACTTCCCCTTGGTGCGGAGACCTGGTGGTACTCAGAGAAAGAGTAAGCAGCCTACCAGGATTAGACCTGATAGGCTGTGATCATTTGGTAGGGAAGGAGTTATCTTTCTGTCACAGGGCTCAGGGAGGGGGATAGGATGAAAGAAGGAGGGAGAAGGAAATGGGAAAATAAAAATGAGTGGGTAACAATTGAGACGTAATCTGAATAAATTACTTTAAAATAAAAGAATAAAATCTACCTGCTGCCTGCAGATGATGAGCTATTGGGAATTGATAACTAGTGAGAGAGGAAGAGTTAATTTTCTTTAAGCATTTGATTCCTTGTAGGTCAACCACATTCCAAGGAAGACTCCCACTCAAAATTATCAGGGAAACACTAAATATAGTTAATCAGTTTTTAAACAAACAAGCAGGATGCAGTGTTTGGTGAGTAGGGAATGAAAGATTTGGCAGGAATTGGAGAGTAAGGGAGTATAACATATGATTAAAATACATTTTATTAAATACTCAACTAGTAAGTTATAAGTAAGCATTTTTATTTAGAGAAAAATGAGCTCAGGAGAACTAATATACATCAAAGTAACTATGTTCAATTTTAAATTGCATGTTTGAAAAATTTAAAGACAAAGTGATTCTCACTACAAGAAATACGTAGTGATATGAGCTGTTAGTTATTTTGATAGCTGTATTCATTTCATAATTTCTTTGCATTTCAAAACATCACATTGTATGCTTAACTACTACAGATAAAAATAAAAATGGTCTTATCTATTTAGAGGCATTTAAATATTTCTCTTCTGTGTTCTTCCATTTTTTTTCTACAAAGATGTTGGGTTTTTTTTAATGAAGGATAGTTTAATTTGTGTTTTAAACCAAACACTGTATAATTTTTAGAAAAATCCATATATTTATTTTTATTTTAGTTTTTATTTAGTTAATTTATTCAAATTATATCTCAATTGCTCTCCCCTCACTTGTATCCTCCTGTTTCCCCCTTCCTTCCCTCTTGTATCCTATTCCCCTCCCCTAGTTCTGTGACAGAGGATATTTCCTTCCTCACCATATGATCACAGCCTATCAAATCTCATCCTGGAAGCCGCTTATCCTTTCTCCGAGTGCTACCAGGCCTCCCCACCAAGAGAAAGGCATCAAATATGGGGCACCAGAGTTCATGTCAGTGTCAGTCCCTGCTTTCTAAACAACAGTGGAAAATGTCCTGTCCATTGGCTAGATCTGAATAGGGGTTCAATATTTACTGCATGTATTGTCCTTGAGAAGACCCCCCATTGGTCCAGATCTTCCCATCTTGATGTTCTTCTTGTAGACACTATGGATCCTTCTATTTTCCCATTCTCCCATACTTCGTTCACCTAGAGTCTCAGTAGGAAGTCCCCACATCTGTCCCAATCTTCAGTATGTGAAGACTTTATGGGACATCACTTTTGGGCTAGTGTCCAATTATAAGTTAGTATATACCATGTGAATCTTTCTGGGTCTGGGTTAACTCACTGAGTATTATCATTTCTAGTTCCATCCATTTGCCTGCAAATTTAGGATTTCCTTGTTTTTCATAGCTGAGTAGTATTCCATAGTGTAAATGTACCACAGTTTCTTTATCCATTCTTCTACTGAGGGACATTTAAGTTGTTTCCAGGTTCTTGCTATTACTAATAAAGCTGCTATGAACATGGTTAAGCATATGTCCTTGTTGTGTGGTGGAGCATCTTTTGGGTATATTCCAAGGAGTACTTGAAGTAGCCGTTTTCCCAGTTTTCTGAGAAAGCACCAGATTGATTTCCAAAGTGGCTGTACAAATTTGCACTCTCACCAGCAATGAGGGAGTGTTCCCCTTTCTTCATATCCTCACCAGCATATGTTGTCACTTGAATTTTTCATCTTAGTCATTCTGATGGGTATAAGATACAATCTCAGAGTTGTTTTGATTTGCATTTCTCTGGTGACTAAGGATACTGAGCATTTCTTTGAGTGTTTCTCAGACATTCGATATTCCTCTGTTGAGAATTCTCTGTTTAATTCTGAACCCCATTTTGTAATTGGATTATTGGGTTTGATGGTGGTTAATTTCTTGAGCTCTTTATATATTTAGGATATTAACCCCTTGCCAGATGTAGGGTTGGTGAAGATCTTTTCCTTGTTTGTAAGCTATCGCTTTGTTCTGTTGACAGTGTCTTCTGCCTTACAGAAGCTTCTCAGCCTCATTGGTCCCATTTATTAATTGTTGACCTTAAGGCCTGGGCTATTGGAGTTCTGTCCAGGAAGTTGTCTCCTTTACCAATGAGTCCCAGGCTCATCTCCCCACTTTTTTCTAACAGATTAAGTGTCTCTGGTTTTGTGTTGAGGTCTTTGATCCACTCGGATTTGAGTTTTGTGCATGGTGATAACTATGGGTCTACTTGTGTTTTTTTACATGTAGACATCCAGTTAGACTAGCACCATTTTTTGAAGATGCTATCCTTTTTCCGTTGAATAGATTTGCCTTCTTTGTCAAAGATCAAGTGACCATATGTATGTGGATTTATTTCTGGGCCTTCAATTTGATTCCATTGATCAACCATCCTATTGTTATACCAGTACCATGCTGTTTTAATTACTGTTGCTCTATAGTACAGCTTGAAATCACATATGGAGATTCCTCCAGAGGATTTCTTCTTGTACAGAATATTTTAGCTTTTCTCAGTTTTTTGTTTTTCCATATGAAGTAGAGAGTTGATCTTTCAATATCTTCAAAAATTTTTAAGTATTTTGATAGGGATTACATTGAATCTGTAAATTGCTTTTGGTGAGATGGCCATTTTACTATGTTAAATATCCTGATCCATGAACAAGGGAAATCTTTCCATGGTCTGATGTCATCTTAAATCTCCTTCTTCAGAGATTTGAAGTTTTTTTCAAACAAGTTTTTCACTTGCTTAGTTAGAGTTACTCCTAGATGTTTTATATCGCTTATGGCTATCATGAAGGGTGTAGTTCTCCTAATTGCTTCCTCAGCATGGCTGTCATTTGTATATAGAAAGACTATTGACATTTTTTAGTTAATTTTGTATCCAGCCACTTTGCTGAAGGTGTTTATCAGCTGTAGGAGTTCTCTGGTGGTATTGGAGGGTCACTTATATACACTATCATATCATCTGAAAAAAAGGATAATTTAACTCCATCCTTTTCCCATTTGTATCCCCTTGATCTCCTTTTGTTGTCTTATTCCTCTGGCTAGAACATCAAGAACTATATTGAAGAGATATGGAGAAAGTGGGCAGCCTTGCCTGGTCCCTGATTTTCAAAGTCTTTCCTTGAGTATATCTCTATTTCATTTGATGTTGGCTATTGGTTTGCTGTATATAGCTTTTATTATGTTTAGGTATGTGCCTTGTATCCCTGATACCTCCAAACTTTAAACATGAATGGGTGTTGGATTTTGTCAAATGCTTTTCCTGCATCTAAGGAGATGATCATGTGTTTTTTTCTTTCAGTTTGTTTGTATGGTGGATTACATTTATGGATTTCTATATATTAAACCGTCCCTGCATGCCTGGATTGAAGCCTATCTGGTCATGGTGAATCATATATTTGATATGTTCCTTTATTTGGGTTGCAAGTATTTTATTGAATATTTTTGCATCAATGTTCATAAGAGAAATTGGTCTGAAATTCTCTTTCTTTGTTGAGTATTTGTGATGTTTAGGTAACAATGTGACTGTGGCCTCATAGAATAAGTTTGGTAATGTTCCATCCATTTCTATCTTTTGGAGTAGCTTAAAGAATATCAGTATCAGCTCTTCTTTGAAGATCTAGTAAAATTCTGTGCTGAAACTATCTGCCTCTGGGCTGTTTTTGGTTGGAAGAATTTTAATGACAGTTTCTATTTCTGTAGGAGAAATAGGGATATTTAATTTGCTTACCTGACCTTGATTCAATTTTGGCAAGTAGAATCAATCAAGAAAATTGTCCATTTCCCTTGGATCTTCAAATTTTGTTGCATATATGCCTTTGAAGTAGGATCTTATGATTCTTTGTAATTCTTCAGTATCTACTGTTATGTCTCCCTTTTCGTTTCTGATTTTGTTAATTTGGATAGTGTCTTTCTGCCTTTCAGTTAGTTTGGCTAATAGTTTGTCTACTTGTTGATTTTCTCTAAGAACCAGGTCCTGGTGTTGTTGATTTTTTGAATTGTTCTCTTTGTTACTAATTTATTGATTTTAGCCCTGAGTTTGATTATTTCCAGACACTTACTCCTCTTGGGTGTTTCTGCTTCTTTTTTTCTAAGGCATCCAGATGTGTCCTTAAGTTGCTTATATGGGATGTTACAAATTTTTTATAAAGGCACTTAGTGCTATGAATTTTCCTCCTAGCACCACTTTCAATGTGTCCCACAGATTTGGGTATATTATTCTTTCATTTTTAATTGACTTTCAGGAAGTCCTTAATTTCTTTCTTTATTTCTTTCCTGACCCAGGTGTCATTAATTAGAGAGTTGTTTAGTTTCTGTGTGTGTGTGTGTGTAGGCTTTTTGTTATTTCTGTTGTTGTTGAAGCCCAGCCTTAAACCATGGTGATCTGATAGGATACAAGGTATTAAATCAGTCTTCTTGTATATGTTGAGAGTTTTTGTTTAAATGACCTATTTTTCAGTGAAAATGGGGTTTTTAAGTCTCCCACTATTAATGTGTGGGGATAGATGTGTGGTTTAAGCTTTGTTCATAGTTCTTTTACAAATCTGGCTGCCCTTGTATTGGAAGTGTAAATATTTAGAATTATGATGTCATCTTGGTTGACTATACCTTTAATAAATATAAAGTGTCCTTCCTCATCTCTTTTGATTGAAAGTCGATTTTATTAGATATTAAAATGACTACATCAGCTTGCTTCTTGTGTTCATTTGCTTGGAATACCTTTTTCCAGCCTTTTACCCTGAGGTAATGACTTTCTTGTGGCTGAGATGTGTTTCTTATATACAAAAGAATATTGGGCCTTGTTTATTTATCCATTCAGTTAGTCTGTTTCTTTTTATGGAGAATAGAGACCATTGAATTGGAGAGATATTAATGACTAGGCCTGTTCAGTCCCTTGATTTTGATGTTTGTTGCAGTAGAGTGTTTATGTGTTTCAGTTTTTGTGAAGGTGTAGTTATCTATTTCCCATGTCATTTTGGTTGTAGCTTGTCCTTTTGGGGTGGAATTTTCCTCTAGAAACTCGTTAAGCCGATTTGTTATAGAAGATACTGTTTGAATCTGTTTTTGTAATGGAATATCTTTCTTTCCTCCATCAATGGTTAATGATAGTTTCACTGGGTATAGTAGTCTTCCTGCCATTTGTGGTTTCTTAGGGTTAGCAGGACTTCTGTCCAGGCCCTTCTGGATTTTATGGTCTCTGTTGAGAAGTTGGGTGTAATTCTGATAGGTTTGTTATTATATGTTACTTGGTCCTTTTTCCTTGTAGGTTTTAACATTTTTCTTTGTTCTGTATTTTTTTGTTTTGATTATTATGTGGCAGAAAGATTTTCTTTTCTTGTCTATTCTATTTGGTGTTTCTGTAGGCCTCTTTTATGTTTATCTGCATCTCTTTCTTTAAATTCATGAAATTTTCTTCTACAATTATGTTGAAAATATTTTATTGGCCTTAGCGTCAGGCATCTTCTCTTTCCTCAGTGCCTATTTTCCTCAGGTTTTGTCTTTCATGCTGTCCTTAGTTTCTTGGATGTTTTGTGTCAGGAATTTTCCATATTTAGCATTTTCTTTGATGGTTGCTTCAAGTTATATGATTGTGTCTTCTACTCCTGAGATTCGTTCCTCTATCTCCTGAATTCTCTCTCTCTCTCTCTCTCTCTCTCTCTCTCTCTCTCTCTCTCTCTCTCTCTCTTTTAGAAATTTTGATTTAATAATAATCATTTCCTGTCACAAAGCGTTTTTTAAAAACTATTCCTCTCAGTATAATGTAAGCACATGTTTTACATTTGGGATGCATTTCCTTTTTTATTATTATTAATTTATTCTTGATAATCATTGAGATGTAACAAGAATATCTCCTGAATTCTGTTAGAGAAGCTTACTTCTGTATTGGTTGCTTTCTTCTCTAAGTTCTCTTGTTGCCATTTTTCTCTGTCTGTGCCTTTATTATTGTTACCATTTTCATCTTCAGGTCTTGAATTGATTTATTGATTTCTTTCATCTGTTTATTTGTATTTTCCTGAATTTCTTCCAGTGCTTCTCTATAGGCCTCTTTTATGTCTTCAACCTCTTTGGCTGCATATTTGTGCATTTGATTGTGGATTTTATTCATTTCCTCCAATATTATCTTTATTACTAAAGATTTAAGGTCATTTTCTTGTATTTCAATTGTGTTTGAGTTCTCAGGGTTGCTTTCTTTGGGATAGCTGGGATCAAGAGATACCATATTGTTTTGGTTTTGTTGTTTACGGTTTTTGGTTTTGTTGTTTATGGTTTTAGTCATCTTTCTGTTTCTGATATTGGAAGGTAACTTCTGGTGTTCTTCCCTGGTCATTGAGAGCAGATTGTTGGTGAATGATTATTGGTCCAGGGCCCTTGCCTGTGGGGATCAGGGAACTCTTCCCTGCAACAGGCCAGTGACCTGATTTCAGCTCCAGGAGACTTTAATGCTCACCCTGGGCTCTTCACTGGGTCAGCAGAGGTAGGTGCTGGTGCTCCTGCAGCCTCAGGAACCATTTGAGGTGGGATATGTAGAGCCTGTTATTCTGTCTTTGGCTGGGTTTTGAATGTCATGCCCTCAGGCATTAGGGCTTAGAACCCTCAGCTCAGATCACCCTAGAATTCTTGAACTCTGCTGGCTTCTAGCAGTAGTTTAGGTTGCTGCTTGATCCATCCAGGCAGTGGAGCCTAGGTTCTGCCTGCCAGGGTGAGAGCAGCTACTCCCTTCTGACTGTTGTTGGTTGGCTAGATTTCTGCCCTATACCCTCAGGCCTTCCAAGCCACTCCAAAGAGTGTGGGGGCCCTGCTGGGCTGTGGTACCTGGCTTCTTCTACATAATTTTCACTGGTCACTATCTTCTTTTTAATGTATGGCACCATAGCAATAAGATGCTCATCACAAACCACATCTGAAGTAAAAAAAATTTCTTCATAGCCTAATAAAAAAGCACACACTAATTGTTTTCATCACAGTTCTATTGTTGTGAAGAGACACAATGACCAAGGCATCTCTTACAAAAGGAAGTACTTAATTGGGGGTTTGCTTACAGTTTTAGAGGATAGTCTATTATTATCATGGTGGGGAGCTTGGTGGCATTTCATTGGACATGGTGCTAGAGAAGTAGCTGAAGTGCTGAAGTTCTACATTCTGCTTCATACACACACACACACACACACACACACACACACACACACACACACACAAACACAGAGAGAGAGAGAGAGAGAGAGAGAGAGAGAGACAGAGACAGAGACAGAGACAGAGAGACAGAGAAAGAGAGACAGAGAGAGAGAAGGTGAGAGAGAGCAGAGACAGAGAGACAGAGAGAGAGAGACAGAGACAGAGAGAGAGTGAGAGAGACAGAGAGACAGAGACAGAGTCTTAATTTTCATTTACCTGATGGCTAAACATAAAAAGTAATATGTCTAAGACATTTAATGATTTGGAAACTCATTGGCTAGTTCTTTGTCCTATAATTTAAAAATAGATTAGATTTGTCAGGTCTTTGTATATTCTAGATGCTAAACCTCTCTCTATCAGGTGTTAACTAGAAAATATTTTCCCATTCTCTGGGACACCTCTTCATTCAAGGATGCTATACATAAGAGTCTTCTTCAACTTCTTTCTTTTATTCCTTTAATTTTTCATTCTACATACATTTTATATCCATTATTAATATGTTGGATTCAATGTGTGATTTAAGCTTTAGGGATGTTTCTTTTACAAATGTGTCTAAGAACTATTCTAAGTAGTTTTTCTATTTTAAAACATTTGACCTGTCCAAAGAACACATCTAAACTGTACATGTTAACTGTGTTTTTTAAATATTATCAAAGAGATGCTAGATTTCTAAGGCAAATTACAAGAGATTTACAATATTTCTCACCATCCAGACCCACAGATACTTATATAAGTTCTTTCTACTTTTCTAAATCCTTTTTGTGGTAAAATAGAGTATGTTTGCAGTCTCAAGAGGCCAAAGAATATCAGGATATGTCCCTTCTTGTTGTAGTGTTATGTCTGTGAAAACAAAGTTTATTAATTTTACATTTTGTCCAAAAGACTAATAAATTAATATTATGTTACAGCCTGTCACTGTAATTCAACATATTTATTCTTTCTCCAACTTCATCTAATTTGAAAATGTAAATATATTATCTATAGCTTTGTGATCTTGTGAAAGATTTTCAATTTTTTGTTCTAAAATTCAAGAAATATTAATCTCATTGTTTATTGTGAAGATAAAATCTATGTTGCATGATTAATAATCAACATATAACTGGTGCTTAAATGTTAATAGCTTTCATGTTTAAAAATAAATAAACCCAATAGTTATGGGTTTTTCAAAACAGCAGTCAAGTGTCCTGTAAGCTTTAATTAATTCACTCATTAGGATCATTGATCTTGTTTAGGTCTTTATGGATTTATTTTCCTGTACAATTGACCAAGCTCTGTTTCTGCTGCCTGTGTGACAAATACCTTGTTAAATCCAGATGGACGTAAGTTACCTTTTTTGAATACTTGGCCAAGGGAGAATGATGTCAGTCTGCCCTGACTCATTCTGACTCATTCTTATTTTTGTTTTGTCTTATTTTACTTTTAACACTGTTATTTAATATTAATCCACATTTTCAGGCTGTAATATCTAATGAAATATATTAATATGATGAGGATAATTAAATTAGGAAATTAACATTTCCATTAGTCACATATTATGTGTCTAAACTCCTCAGACTTCTGAATATATTTAAAATGTATATTTAATTTTTACACCTTGAATTTACTTGAATGTGCCTTGTGATACCAGAATTACCACTCACAACTGTGTTTTTTTACGCATTATCAACTATATTGCTACTCCACTCTGCTTTCCCCTCTGTACACACTGCTGGTTTCTATTAAATTTCTCCTCTGTTCTCTCCTCTCATGTGATTAAATTATTAACTACAACCAATGAGTAGGAAGAGACAGTAGGTATTTATATGTGTCTGATGTATTTCAATTTTGTCTATGTTTCTGTAAAAGTCAACATTTATGGATGTATAGTATTGTACACACACACACACACACACACACACAGCATACTTTATAAACTCTTTCATTTTTTAGTATCTTCCTTGATGCCATACTATGGTGATTCTGTAAAGTGCTGCTATACACATGAATGTACCACATCTCCTTATACAAGGATTTTGTTTCCCTTGGCTTCATACCTGGCATAGATCTCATGGAAATTCTATCATCAGTTTTCTAAAGAATCTACAGTTCTTTGTTGTAATATTTATACTAATTTATATTCCTACCAACCATATGTAAAAGTTCATTTTTTTTAAGTCTGCCAATATTCTTTCCATTATTTTGTGCTTTTGTTTCTGATGTCATCCATTCTAACTGGTGCAAGAAAGAAAAAATCTCTCTGTGAGTTGATTTGTACTGCCCTGATGAATAGTCATATTGAACACTTTCAGATATAACATGTTTTTAGATAATTCCCTGTTTAGATAATTCTGTTTATTGCAAGTGTTGGGCAGGTTCTGTACATGCAACATTCTTTGCCTGGTTTCCTATAGCCTATGAGTTCTAGCACTATGGGCCCAGAGGCAACTGGTCCCATGAAATATATATTTAAACCTCTGGCCTCTCAGATACTTGATACAATTATAGAAAATTGATTGTTTAAAATCTCATTGGTGATTTAGTGTGGATTATATTGAATGTGAATATTGGTTTGGGTAATATATATTTTACAATAATAATTTTATTGATCCATGAATACAGAATGTCTTCCTTTTTATATGCTATGATTTAAAGGTATATTATTTTCTTGGTAATATTTATTTGTAAAAGGATTTTTTTGATATATAGTATACATCTCACTCATATTACTATTTATTTTACAAATTGTCTTTGATATATAAAATGATACTCTTTGTACATTGAATTTACATTCTCAAATGTTTTAATCATTTAATAATTCCACAAGCTCATAGTGTAAACTTTACATCTTTACATATGGAAGGCCAAGATATCTTCATACTGGGCTAATTTTTCTCTTTTAAATTTTTTTCTCTTCCCTCTTATTAAAACTTGTGATATAGACCAAGAAAGACACACATGGTATACCCTTACTTATAATAGTGGTTGAAGAGAAGAAACAAGATAGGAAAGGGAGTACAGAGAGATATGAGGGTGGAGATCAGATCTGGGGAGAGTGCAGACAGGAGTACAGAAACCTTGTAGAGAAAAGAGAAACATCAGGCAGGGGCATCTCTGTAACAAGTTAGAGACTTAAAACAGGGTAGGCTTCTGGGAGCATATGAGGCGATCCTAGCAGAGACTCCTAATACCAGGAGACTGAAGAGGACGCCCTCTAACAAGACAGGACCCTTAGTGGAGGAAAGAAAATACCAATCAACCCACAACATCTTCCACTGTGAATTTACCCTGAATACAAGATGTGCAGGGATAAAGTTTGAGCAGAGATTCAGAGAATATCCAACCAATGCCTGACCCAACCCAAGACCCATCCCACAGAAAAGAGCCAACCTCTGACACTGTTAATGATACTCTGCTATGGTTACAGACAGGAGCCTAGCAGAATAATTCTTCTTACAGGATCCTCCCAGCAGTGGTTCAAAACAGATGCTGAACCTCATAGCCAAACATTGGGAGATGCATAGGAAGTCTTATGGGAAAGCAGGTGGGAAGGAGAAAAGGAGCCAGAGGTGACAGGGGCTCACAAGAAGACCAACTGAGCTAACTAACCAGGCCTCAGTGGGGTTTGCTGAGACTGAAGCGCAAAGCAAGGACCATGCATAAGTTGGAAGTAGCCAATCGGCAGCTCAGGCTTCATGTAGGTCCTCTAGTAAGAGGATCAAAGGCTGTCCCTGACATAGACTCTGTTGCCAGCTATTTTTATCACCCCCCATGAGATGCCTTGTCAGGCCATAGGAGAAGAGGATGCACTCGATCCTCATTCAATTTGATAAGCTGTGGTGGATGGTAAGGGGGTATCTTAATCTGAGGAATAGAGGAGGGGAAGTGAGGAAAGGGAGGGAGGGTGTGATTGAGAGGAGAGAAGGGATGGAGTCTCTGACCAAGATGTAAAGTGAATACATACATACATACATACATACATACATACATACATACATACATAATAACTTGTACTATACTGAACAGGAAAGATGAAATCCTCATTTTAGGAGCAATGATTTCAGCATAAGGAGATACCTCAGGTGGTAAAGCATTTGCTATCACCTGAGTGAATTCCCAACTACCAATTGAAAACAAAAACCAAAAAACAAAACAAAACAAAAAAACAAGCAAGCAAGCAAGAAAACAAACCAACAAGCAAATCGAAAACAATAAGCCTAGTGACAGTTGCTTGTAATACCAGCACTAAAGATGTAGAAATGAAATATTCCAAAATTGTTAGTCAACCAACAATGAGCCATGGGTAGTAGTGGTACTCCTTGTTTCAGGAAACAATACAGACATCTCCAGAGATATACACTTCTGGTTGGCTTCCAGCTACCGAAGGGCTATATACATGTAATTGTACTAATATAAATACAAGCAGGCACACACACACACACACACACACACACACACACACACACAGAGAGAGAGAGAGAGAGAGAGAGAGAGAGAGAGAGAGAGAGAGAGAGAGAGGGAAGCATGTGCATCTCTCCCCAAAAGGAAGAAAACTGAAATGTTTCTCTTTAGCAAGATTTTTGAACTGTTGATTTTTTTTCTCATATAGCTTTTATTATGTGGAATTTTATTCCTTATGTTTCCAATTTGTTGTGACTTTATCAGGAAAAGATACTGGATTCTTCTAAATCATTGTTTCTGCTTCTACTATTATGATTATATAAATTTTGCTTTCAGTTTGATTGTGTGCTCTATGATGTGAATAAAGTTTGGGGAATTCAGTACCTGGAAACAATTCACCTCCCTGGAGAAGACATACTTGGATATGTGGTGTGTGTGTGTGTGTGTGTGTGTGTGTGTGTGTGTGTGTGTGTGTGTGTGTGTGTGTACAGAATTTCCCCTCTGAATCTCCACATCTTAAACATTTTTTACTGAGAGATATTTTTTTTACTATGGATTAAGTCTCTTTATTCATTATTGAACTGGAAAAGCATTCTGTCATCATGGTTCAATTTTTTAGACATTTATATCCATTTAATTTTTTAATGTATGGATATATAGTTGTGGATAAATGTGCTTAGTATCAATTGTAATCTATACTTATTTATTGATTGATATGAATGAAAAGGTATCATTTAACATAGGCTTCCCTGCAACGTAATTAAGTATGTACCTGAAGATGCCATTGAACTCTGAATTCTCCTGCCTCTCTCCACCTTCCAAGTGCTGGGATTATACGCACAAGTCACCACATCAGATTATGTAATTTTTTCTTCTCTTCCTTTTTTTCTTGATTAACAAGGCTAAAAGTTTGTGAAATCTTTATCCTTTGAAATATTAGCTCTTTATTTTATTAATTGTTCAATTGTTCCATTAATCTCCTTTATTTCTGATTTTTTTTCTAATTTTTAAGATTAATTTATGTTAGAATGAAATTATCACATGTAAATATAAGTGAGTTCTTATAATTTATTTTTATTCATAACCTTTCCCAACTGCTTTCTCCCTTAGCCCCATCCTCTTTTGATCTACTCTTTCTTCCCCAACTTAACTTGTATTGTCTTCTGCTCTATGCTTTATATAGTCAATAACATTTTGATTGATCCCCAGTCACCCACTTCATTAAGATATCATCTTCCATCCTCATGCGATCTTGCTACCTTTATATACAACACACATTAGATTATTAGTCCTGTTACTAAGAGAATGGTTGTTTTCTGATATTCATTTCTTGCAAGTCTTTTGTGATTGCACGCAAATGACCCTAGGTTATTTTTATGTTTGTTATTGCAGTTGCATGGATGTTTTACTCTTTCATCTTTTAATATTGTGACCTTGATTTGAATTTGTGGCATTTTGACTATGATATATCTTGGAGAGTTTCTTCCCTAGTGATATATATTTTGGTATTTCAAATTCTTTGTGTGTGTGTGTTGATTTCTTTCTCTTGAGTTAAGAGTTCTCTGTTTCAGTTTCACTGAATAAATTGTCTATTTTTTTGAGATATTTTATCTTACCTTCATTACTACCCTGCATCTTTATGGGATTGGTCATTCAAATGTTTTCCAGAGTCTTTGAGAGATTTAGTGAAGCTCATTTATTATATTTCCTCAAATTTCTCCTCCCTTCATGATTTCTTTTCTGACATTTTGTCTTCCCTGTGGTTTCTGCAGTATTTGACTTTGAATTTGTTGACTTCTTCTTCTCATTTCTTGTTCTTATCATAATTTCATTTTTGTTGCTGAATTTTGGACCGTGTTGTTTTATTGTTGTTTTAAATGTGTTTGAATATTTTCTCTGTGTGTATGTCTGTGTGTGTGTGTGTGTGTGTGTGTGTGTGTGTGTGTGTTTGTCTTATGCTTTTGAATGCCAGAAGAATGCATCACATCCACATCACCTGGAAATTGAATTACAGATAATTGTGAGACCATATGTTGGTTATAGGAATTGTACTCAACACATTTTGAAGATAGCCAGGTGCTCTTAACCACAGAGGCATCTTGCCAGTGCTGCTCTATGTTTTTTATTTTCCCTTCACTTTTGCCTAGGTTCTGGATTTGTTTTCCCACTTTACTTAGCTGACTTTGTGAATCATCTATGCTTTCATTGATCACTTGACTCAGTAGTCAAGTACCTGCTGGTAAGCCCGATGATTTGTGTTTGATTCTAGAGATCAACTTAGAAAGAGATAATAGACTCCCACAAGTTTTCATCTGACTTCCACATGTATTTTTTATGTGCACCCCATTACTTACACACACACACACACACACACACACACACACACAAACACACTTAAAAATAATGAACCTTGTGGCTAGTAGGGGAACAATAGTGTGTAGAGTACTAGGGTAGATGCAATTTGGTCAGGAGCATGGGGGAAACATGGGAATTATAATTAGGGAGGAAAAAACTAAATACAGAAATAGAAAGGAAGGTAAAAAAAGATAGTCATAAAGAATCATGTTAATAGCTATCTACATAAAGTAAAACATACAAGTGTGTGTACAAATGTACAAATACAGTCTAAGTTAAATGTTCTCGTCTGACCTGACAATGCTTACTGCAAGAAGCAAAGAACATCTTTAAAAAAAAAAACCTCAAACCAAGCACAGGAAGCCCTTGTGTGGAGGAATGCTGAGTAAATGTATCAACCATCAATAAAGCACTGTTTAACCAATCAGCTGGGTAGAAGGACAGGAAGTGGAAGTCAGGACTTCCTGGAGAGGAGAAAGGAGTTTGATGGTTGGAGGACAGGGAGAAAGGGACTTGACAAGACCAGCCCAAGGGTCATAGTGGCAAGTGCTTCAAATATATGTATGTTATAAGGTTTAGAATAGTTTGTTTAGTTTACAAGTAGATTAGAATCAGTTTAGACTCGGCTCAGTGAAGTGCTAGCAGCTTTAAAGCACATTTCACTCTCCTTGTGTCAGTTATTTGCTTTGTAGGCTGAACAGATACAAATTACTGCAAGACCCCTAGTTGAGTGGTTGGTCATAGTTGTACAAGAGTCCCTAAAACATCAGGAACTATCTGCTGCTGCGCTTAGCAACCCTCCAGATTTGTACAGTAAGTCCTTGTTGAAGACAGGATTCACTTAAGATATTGAATTTTTCTTGTTCATTTTTTTCATGGTATTTATTGTTTTTCAAGCCAGATGTAGAATCTTTATAGTACTTCTACTATGGTTGGTCTAGTGATGGCACATCCACTCAATTTTTGCAGCTCTGAATGATCCTCTTTCTACAGTAATCTTGAAGGATCCTTTTTATTTTCATTTGAAAGTCTTTTTTTCCTTTCTGAATTTTAAACAATATCATATTATGTCCTCTTGAATGATAAGTTGTCTGCCATTATTCTTGACAGGTATGTTTGACAAGCTATGTTAGTTTTGGTAGCATTAAATGCCATAGTATAGTCTCTCTACAGGTCCCTCAGGCTGTAGTTTATGACAGTAGCAGGCAGAGTACAGGTATCAGAACGTCCCTTCTCAGTTTTGTAGTATTTTTTAAGTAGTGTGGCCATTTATGCTTTGTGAAGCATCCAGTCTTGTAGTGGCTTACACACTGATGCAGGATTGATGGGAGGTGGGATATGGAGTAAGTCATCTTATTTTCAGTCATTTAACTGTGAAGAAATAGGAAGCTATGGATCTTGAGTCCCCAGTAGAAACCACCATGGCATTTTAGACATTGGGGGTAGCACATTATTCTGTTGCCATTAGCCATCTCCTTTTAGTGTATAGCAATGCATAGACTTGGATTCTAAAGTTAGAGCTGCATTTCTGGGTGATTCTGTGACTAGGGGTACAACCCTTTTTATTTGTGTTACAAGCCTCTGGGAATAATGAAATCTGAGTGCAAGTCAGTGTCGATTCTAAGAGTGATTGTTGGATGTCAGTCAGTCTTTACTCTGTAAATTTAAGGTAGGCAACATGAGTTCCTATTCTGAAGCTAAGCCTCTATACATGGTCAAGATACATAGACAACTGGCTTTCTAGCATGTGACAGCTCTACCTAGATTTGCCTATGTCTGGTACGCACAGAAAAGTGTGAGTCCTTCCTCACCCCTACCTTAAGTTTCTTTCACCCTCTACCTGGAGGCTGAAGTAACAGTTGTGATTTTCAGTACTCTTTATTTCTTTGTATGGACATTTTAGGTTTTCATTTTTTTTTTAGCATTCTTCAGTCACCCAGGCTGAATTCCAGTATTTTCCTTCAGCCACTTATCTCAGCTACAGCTTTTTGGTTGTTTCAGTTTCTGTTTGTGGAGCAGAAGGCAATATCCAGGTAAACTCTCTTCAGCAGTCTTAGAATCTGACTCATCCTTTTTAACCTAATCCTAGGCCCTGCTGATTTATACAGGCATTTCTTAAATGTACTTGGCTTCTTTCATAATGTTATTGAACTATGATTACGATTTAACTCGGAAGTCTAGGCCTGTATGCCATTAATATGCACTATTTTCTCATTTGACTAAGGAAGTCATGCTATTATAAATCAGCTGAATATTGATAAGAGAAAATCCATTTTGTTGATGATATTCACTATATATTTTGCATGAAATATCTGTCTTTTTAAAGGATAAAAACCCATAAATATAAAAAGGTAAATATAATCATAAATATTATTTTTATAAGTTATTTTTAAATGAATGGGTTTAAAAGCACTAGCTGCTCTTCCATTACACCAGGAATGGATTCTCATAACTCACATGGTGGCTCACAATGATTTGAAACTCCAGTTCCAGGAGAAGTGACGTCCTCTTCTAGCTTCCAAGGCACCAAACACACACATGGAGCACACATAGGCTTGCATCCAAAACACTCACACACTTAAAAAGTAAGAATTATCATGAAAAGATTAATGATACCTTCTATGTCAAAGCTCAAGTTTAATTTAGAGTCCATGTTGTACAAATTGGTGCCTCCATACCAAAGGTTCTATGTTTGCTTCCATTTCCCAAGTGTTTCCTGAGCTCCACCTACATTTAGTTCCCACACCAGGTCTGTAGTCTTTTATAATAGAACAAGTTTTATACATTTATATGTACTTTTTTTTCTCATCTTCATACAATTTAATAGCAGATTGTACTAAATAGACTGTAGACAAGAATATTCTCTCCAACTTTTATGAAAGCTAATTTCCCTTCTCTTTTTAATCAAATGAACCTAGATTTTGTCAAGTATTATAACAATTAGTCATTTGCCAATTACTAGAACACAATAATTATGTTTACTCCTTAAAAATAATTTTTGGGTTCCTTACAAACAACTCAAACTTTTTGGAGATTTTCTTTGCTGAATCATAAAATTCTGCCATATGTACCTGGAACATGGCCAGCCTGGATTCAAATTAGTAGGGGAAAGTGATGTTAGTCTCTCTCTCTCTCTCTCTCTCTCTCTCTCTCTCTCTCTCTCTCTCTCTCTCTCTCTCTCTCTCCTGTGTGTGTGTGTGTGTGTGTGTGTGTGTGTGTGTGTGTGTATGTGCTCTCTGCCATTAAATAGTCCCTTATTGACTTTGTTTTGTTTTGGTTCTAAGTTAGCCTCTAGTTACACTTACTTAGCTTCTCAGGTACTACAGGAACCAGCATAGGCCTCAGTATTCTCTCTTAATGTCTAGAGAGGGTTACCAAAACCGAAGAACAAAACACTTGCCCAACAAAGACAAGACCAGATCTTAGCACCTAGAATTACAAACTTCCAAAAGTCAGATGTCTATATGGCAATGTAAAAACAAAATAGATAAAACCTAGGATAAAGTGGTCTCCATTAGAGCTCAGTAATCCTACTACAGCAGGCCTTAAGTATTGCCATATAGGAAAAGCACAAGAAAAATGACATTAAATAACCTTTATAAATATGATAGAGTTTTAAAGAGGAAATAAGTAAATCTGAAAAAAGAAAGAAATAGTGGAGGGAAAATGAATAAAACACTTAAGACCTGAAGGTGGAAACAAAAAACAAAACAAAACAAAACAAAGTCAAACTAAAAGAAATCTGGAAATGAAAAATTTAGAAACTTAAACAGGAACCTAAGAGGTAAGCCTGACCAATAGAATGAAAGAGATGGAAGAGAGAATACCAGGCACTGAAGACAAGATAAAAGAAATTGATACCAAAAAAAAAAAAAAAAAAAAAAAAAAAAAAAAAAAAAAAAAAAAAAAAAAGAAAAAAAAGAAAGAAAGAAAAGAAAAGAAAAGAAAAAGAAAAAAAGTTACATCTAAAGAAATTCTTGTACAAAAACATCCAGAAAAGCTGAGACAATATGAAATGTTAAATATTAGAATTATAGCAATAGAGAAAAGAGGAGAATTGTAGAAAATATTGTCAACAAAATCATAGAAGAAAAATTTCCTAACCTAAAGATGTCTATCAAGGTGCAAGGAGTGAGATTAAAGGTGGTGGCAATGATTGCACACTGCTTCTGATTAGTAGGACAACCAGGAGCGCACAGTGACCTTAAGACCAAACTGAGATCTACAAAACACCAGTTGTGCAGATTCCCAGGTGAGAGGGATACACATTGTGTGGTGCACAAGTAAGTCCATCCCCTGGGTACCCAGCTAACCCACAGAAAAATCCCAAGGGAAAGCCCACATTAGCCGCCTTCTTGAAAAGGACTTTGGGATATCCATGCAGCTTTGCTTTCTCACCGCCCATCTATCTATTGTTTGCTGCATCTGGAATGGGGAGCAGACAGGCATAGCTATGTCCTGGCACCAGACACAATCCACATTAGCTGCCTCCTGAGAAACAATGCAGTGCACCCAAGTAACTTTGTGTTCTGACCTCTCTCTGCCCCCCAGCTGTTTTCTAGCCTGTGCCAACTGAGTCACAGAACAGAAAGGCAGAGCCCTGCGATCTCAAGAGGTCCTGTGGAGCCTTTAAGCAACTTTGGGTTTCAATCTCTTTCAGTCCCCCAACTGCTTACCAGCCAGGCTCATCTCTAACACAGACCTGAACCTGGGCTCCATCCACAATCTGCATTAGCTGCCATGCTGTGAGCAACTTTGGGCCTGGGTTGATCTGGCATACTGCTCTGACACAGTTAATACACAAAGCAGACAGGCTGAACAGAGACCTGCATGGGTCACTATCCTCATTAGCTGCCATCCTGCTACCAGCTTCTGGCTCTGATCTTACTCCGCCCATCTGCAGCTTATTGGTCTGATCCATCTAGGGCACAGAATAGAGAAGGCAGACCAGAGAGCTGCATGGGCCACATCCCACATTAGCTGCCATTCAGTGAGCAGCTTTGGGCTCTAATCTCTCTCTGTGGGCCAGAGGTTTACTGGCCTTGCCCAACTGGGGCACAGAGTAGATAAGCAGAGCCCTGTAATCTTAAGATGGCCTATAGAGCACCCCAGTAGCCTTGGGCTATGGACCTCTCAACTTCCTAGTTGCTTACCAGCCTGGCTCATCTGGGATAAAAAGCAGACCAAAACTCACATTTGTTGCTATCTCAAAAAGGTCTGTGGGACACCTGAGCAGCTTTAAGCTTGAATATCTCACAGCCCTCCTGGTGCTTACTGGCCTACCACATCTGGAACACAGAGCAGATAGGCAGAGTTCTGCAATCACAAGAAAGATTGTAGGACTCTTGAGCAGATTTTGGCCTGAAAGTCTATCAGGCTACTCCTTCCCTGCCTGAACCAGCTGGGATACAGACAGAGAACCCAGCTGAGAGGATCTGGTGCAGTCTCTAACACCCACTGTTCAACATCCTGAATAGGCCTCTGAAGATCCCTAGCAAACAACTTTGGGCTTGGATCTCTCTTTACTTACTCCCAACTTGTCTGGCCCATGTGGGACGCAGACTGGGATCCCATTGGAGGAACCTCTATGTCTGCTAACACCAGAGACAACCAGATGCCTAGAGGGCAGCACAAAAGACTATCAACAAAACTCAGCTCCATATAACACCACCAGAAACCAGTGATTCTACCATGGCATGCTCTTGAGATATGAGCACCCATGAATCATAAGGAGCAGACTTTAAATTTGAGGTGATAAAATGGGTAGAAGCCTTCACAGAGGAAAATAAATCACTCAAAGAACACAGGAAAATACATTCAAACAGAATTAATAAATCCTATAAAGAATTACAAGAAAACTCATCGAAAGGGATAAAGGTATTACATAAATCTGATAAATAATTACAGGAAAATTCACCCAAATAGGGGAAAGAGATGAATAAGACTATTCAAACCTAAGGAGGAAATTAGGAACAACAAAGAAAACACAAGCCGAGGCAATGACAGAGTTGGAAAACGTGGGGAAGAGAACAGGAATGAGGGTACAAGCAATGCCAACTGAATAGAAAAGATAGAAGATAGAATCTCAAGTGTGGAAGATATGATCAAAGTTATCAATACATCAATAAAATAAAATGTTAAAACTAAAAATGTCAAGACAATAAACACCCAGGAACTCTGGGACACTATAAAAATAACAATTCTAAAAATAATAGGAGTAGAAGAAGAACTCTCCAAGCTCCAAGGCCCAGAAAACATTTTCAAAAAGATCATGGAAGAAAACTTCCCCAACCTAAAGAAAGAAATGCCCATTAACATACAAGAAGCCTACAGAACTCCAAATAGATTGGACCAAAGAAGAAAATCCTCCCACCACATAATAAAATATTAAATGTACAGAACAAAGAAAGCTGCAAGAGAAAAAGTTCAAGTCATATATAAAGGCAAACCCATCATATTTCTCTACAGAGACTATGAAAGCTAGAAGGGCCTGGACAGAAGTCATGCAAACATTAAGAGACCACAGACACCAATCCAGATTACTATGCCCTGCAAAATTCAATCACCACAGATGGTGAAAACAAGATATTACATGGCAAAACCAAGTTTAATCAGTACCTAACCACAAATCCAGCCCTACAGAAGGTACTAGAAGCAAAACTCAAACCCAAGAAGGTAACTACATCCAGGAAAACACAGGAAATAAATAACTCCACCCCTACAAATCCAAAACACAGAAACATACACACTCTGTCACCACCAACATCAAAACAAAAGAAACTAACAAACACTGGTCATTAATATCTCTTAATATCAATGGCCTCAACTCCCCCCAAAAAAGACACAGGCTGACAGAATGGATGCAAAAACAGGATCCATCATTCTGCTCCACACAAGAAACACATCTCAGCAATAAAGATAGACATTACCTCAGAGTAAAATGTTGGAAAACTGTATTCTGAGCAAATGGACCCCAAAAGCAAACTGGAGTAGGCATTCTAGTATCCAATAAGATAGACTTTCAACCAAAACTAGTCAAAAGAGAGGGGAAGGTCACTTCATCCTTATCAAAGGAAAATACACCAAGATGATGTCTCAATTCTGAACATCTATGTCCCAAATGCAGGAACATTCATATTCATAAAAGAAACATTAGGAAAGTTTAAATCACACATTGAACCCCATACATTAATAGGGGGAAACTTCACCATCCCTCTCTCACTAATAGACAGATCACCAAGACAGAAAATAAATGAAGAAACAAGGAAACTAATAGATATCATTAAACAATTGAACCTAACTGATATCTACAGACCATTTCACCCAAACAAAAAAGAATACATTTTCTTTTCAGCACGTCATGGAACTATCTCCAAAATTGACCATATACTTGTCCACAAAGGAAACCTCAACAGATACAAGAAAATCGAAATAATCTTTTGTATCTTATCAAAACACCATGGATTAAAACTGGAACTCAACAACAAAGGAAACAACTGAAATTACAAACTCATGGAAACTGAACAATTCCCTACTCAATGACATCTGGTTAAGGAACAAAAACAGAAACAAAACAAAAAACAAACAAACGAACAAAGAGCTAAATTAAAAACTTCCTAGAATACAAGGAAACTGAAGGCACAACGTACCCAAACTTATGGGGCACAATGAAAGCAGTGCTAAGAAGAAGCTCATAGCACTAAATACCTTTATAAAGAAACGGGAGAGATCTCATACTAGCAATTTAACAGCACACCTGAAAGCTCTAGAAGAAAAAGAAGCAGACACACCCAAGAGTAGACTGCTGGACATCATCAAACTCAGAGCTGAAATCAATAAATTGGAAACAAAGAAAACAATTCAAAGAGTCAATGAAACCAAGAGCTAGTTGTTTGAGAAAACAACAAGATTGACGAATCTTTAGCCAAACCAATTGAAAGGTAGAGGAAGAGTATTAAAATCAACAAAATCAGAAATGAAAAGGGAGAGATAATGATAGACACTAAGGAAATCCAAAGAATCATCAGAACTTACTTCAAAAGACTATTTGCCACAAAATTTAAAAACCTAATGACATGGAAAATTTTCTTGCTAGCTACCAACTACCAAAATTGAATAAAGATCAGATAAACAAATTGAATAGTCCTATCATACCTAAGGAAATAGAGGCAGTCATCAAAAGCCTCCCAACAACAACAAAAAAAGTCCAGTACTACATGGATTCAGTGCAGAATTCTACCAGACCTTCAGAGACGAGCTAATACCAATTCACTGCAAACTATTCTGTAAAATAGAAACAGAAGGAACATTACCAAACTCATTCTATGAGGCCACAGTCACCTTGATACCTAATCCACAGAAAGACTTAACAAAGAAAGAGATTTTTCAGACTGATTTCTCATATGGACATTGATACAAAAATACTCAATAAAATACTCGCAAACTGAATTCAACAACACATCAAAACTATCATTCACCCTGACAGAGTAGGCTTCATCCCAGGCATGCAGGGGTGGTTCAATATACACAAATCCATCAATGTAATTCATCATATCAACAAACAGAAAGAAAAAAAACCACATGATCATCTTCTTAGATTCTGAAAAATCATTTAATAAAATTCAACACCCATTCATGTTAAGAGTTCTGCAGAGAGCAGGGATACAAGGCACATACATAAACATAATAAAGTCAATATACAGCAGACATACAGCCAACATCAAAATAAATGGATAGAAAATGAAATCAATTCCACTGAAATAAGGGACAAGACAAGGCTGTCCACTCTCTCTGTATCTCTTCAATATAGCACCTGAAGCTCCAGCTAGAGCAAGATGACATGTTAAGGAGATCAAGTGGATGCAAATCAGAAAGGAAGAAGTCAAGCTATCACAATTCACAGGTGATATGACAGTACACATAAGTGACCCCAAAAATTCTATCTAGAAACTTCTACGGCTGATGAATACCTTTAGCAAAGTGGCTGAATACAAATCAACTAAAAAAAAATCAGTAGCCCTCTTCTGTACAAATGAAAAACAGGCAACAAAAGAAGTTAGAGAAACTACAGCCTTCACAATAGCCACAAATAATATAAAGTATTTTAGTGAAACTCTAACTAAAAAACGTGAAAGATTTGTATGGAAAAAAACTTTAAATCTGTGAAGAAAGAATTTAAAGAATATTTCAGAAGATGGAAAGATCTCCCATGCTCCTGGATTGAGAGAATCAACATAGTAAAAATGGCCATCTTACCAAAAGCAACTTACAGATTCAATGCAATTCCCACCAACCAAAGTCCATGTGTGTTGTGGACCTAGACCCTCTGCTCAGATGTAATAGTACAGTCTCCTTGTGTGTCACACAATGTGGAGAGTAGGGACTACTTTGGATATGCAGCCAGCTACCAAACTTTGATCACTTCCCCCTGGCAGGGCAGCCTTCTCAGGCTACAGTGGAAGAGGTTATAGGTAATACAGATGCGACTTGATAGTCTGAGGTCAGGTGATAGGGGAGAGGTGCCCCTTTTTCTGAGGGCTAGGGGAAGTGGGGAGAGGGAATGAGTTTGGGTGGCCATATCAGGAGAGCTGAGGGAGGGAGATACAGTCGTGAAGCGAAGAATTTAAACTGCAGAACAATCAGGTAAGTTATACTGCTAATCCCACTATATGGGAATAGCTCTGAGACTGGCTGAGACATGAATGTCTAGACAAAGACAATGCTTCTTGTTGGTTACAGAATCCCTGCAGCTTATTAGATGCCATTCTTTTTATGGCATGAATGAAGATACAGAAATATTCTTTTTCTGCTCATACAAAGAGCAGAAAACCAGCCTTAATTATTCTGTGCATCATGCATATCTTACGCATTTATAATTTTCGGACTGTATAATGCTTGTGAGAAAGTATATGTTTTCAGAACAAAAGAACAAGACATTTACATTGGATCAGACCTGACAGGATTCATTCCTCTCAGCATGCTGGACACTGACATGCTGCATCCTTCATGTTCCAGCACCAAGTGCTTCAGTTGCTTTTCTTCATCAGAAAAAGATAGCTCCCAGGACACCTTTGAAGAAAGCTTCCAATCCCAATTGGTCCAGCGTTTCAGTCTGTCCCACACAGGACAGCCTGGCATCTCTCAACATTCAGATAATGGGCCACAAATGCTATTTCTAGCTCATTTAATTATTTCCCCAACTTTATTTGGGTCCTTAAAAAGGTATTATTCAACCAAACCAGCAGGAAGAAACTTTAAGAGAACAACACCACATTTCCTTTAAGGGGGTTGAGTAGGTTTTTCTGTTGCTTTCTTGGGCCATAGAGGGTTCTTTTCAATGGAGTTGGTTATGAGTTATTACCGGTCTTATTTAGAGAGAAAAGGTTGGACTCAGCGATGTCTCTCTTTTCCTTTATTTTCCATTCTTAGGTCTAGAGAAAGATTGAAGAGAAGAAAGGGAAAATATAGAAATATATAGGAAACATAAAACAAAAAGTAGAGTAGTGAATCTACTTCTCAACTCTCTGCATTAATTGTCACTCACAAGGTTATTTTTAATTCACTGGTATAGAATTTTGTATATAGATACAAAATAAGTTTAATTATAGATACAGTGGTATACAATCCAAATGTAAGACTATTCTTCAGACATATTATATATTTCTACTGTAATATGCAGTATTGTCCCATGTAACTCAATTATAATACAAGGATTACTCCCAGTACTTAGAAAGTGCTATTGCAGGCTGTTTAGGATAAATAAGTTATACAAGTTAATTGTTAGTTGATCAAATCATGGTCATATAAATTACTAGTCTATTTTTATCACAAGAATATACAACTGAGGTGAAAAGATAGATATGGACTATAGAAGGATAAGGTAAAATAGATATGGTCTTCAAATCCTCAGAGACATACAGAATATGGCATTTAAAATGTTTTTATTACTTTAAAGATTCACTGACAATGAGACAGGTTAACTCCTCGCAACATCCAGACTACCTCAAAGAGGATGATTAGCATCAAAGAACCTACTTACGGAGATGGCTTCGGATGTGGCAAAAAAGCCACTGGGCAAAAGGTTCTCATTTCTACCACAGACAGAATTCTGCCTTAAAAAAAAAAAAGGGCAAGCTTGGATGCAGGCAGAGTTGATGGCCAAACTGGGCCCAGACAGGGTAAGAAAGTCCTCAATAGTTGTTGCCTCACAAATATGTCTGTCTGGTCTATTGGGCCAGAAGGCTGAAGATGATACTCCAATGTTATGGAGAGTTTTGTGCAACTGTTCAGCAAGCAGACTGTTCTGTCATCTTCTCACCGGGGAAGCTGCTCACCTGCACTCCCAGTATACTCAGGTAATCAATTTTATTCCTTCTCAAGTCTCTGATGGGGTTGAAGATCAGATAGTTCAGTTTTACAGTTAAGTTTAGTTGTTTTGGGGTTAAAATATTTTTAGGTCTAGATAAAGGTTTTAAGTTGATAATAATGAGATATGATAGATCTTGATTCAAATTCAGAATTTTAGACTCACTGAGATAAGAAAGATGTTTTCTTTAAGGCTTCCAAATACAAATAGCCAAAACACTGTGACTATAATATATATATATATATATATATATATATATATATATATATATATATATATATATATGTGTGTGTGTGTGTGTGTGTGTGTGTGTGTGTGTGTGTGTGTGTGTGTGTGCGCGTGCGCGTGTGCATGTGTGTGTGCGTGTGTGTGTATAATATCAATAAATGAAAATTTTAACATTTTAATAAAAAAGAACAAAAATGAATGTTACTGTCCATGAAAAGAAAAGGAAGATACAAGGAAAATACAGAACATCAAATTGATTGGACCAGAAAAGAAAGTAGTCTCAACCCATAATAATCAAAGCATTAGTCATGCAGACTGAAGATATATTATTAAGTGCTAGAAGGGAAAAAAGATGAAGTAACAAATAAAGACAAACCTATTTAAATATCACCTGACATCTCATTGAAGATTGAAACCCACATGGACCTGGGAAGATTTTCTACAAATCTAAGAGACCACAGATAATCAGCATAGACTATTATACCAAGCAAAACTTTGAATCACAATAGAGAAAATAAAACCTTCCATGATGCATCCAAATTTAAGCAATCTTTATCTGCAAATTCCCCCTATAGAAGGTGCTAGAAGGAAAACTCCAACATAAGGAACTTACCTACATTCAAGTAAACATAGGGAATATATAATCCCAGGAAGCAAAGAGACATGCACAGACACACAGAGTCAAACACACATATACACATCACAACAACAAAATAACAGGAATTAACAAACATTGCTCATTGATATCTCTTAACATCAATTGTCTTAATTCCCTGGTGAAAAGTCAAAGACTAATAGAATGGGTAGGTGTCTAAATAGGATCCATTCTTCTGTTTCACCCAAGAAACATACTTTAACATTAAGGATAAATCAGGAAGAGATGAGCAAGGGGGCAACAATCAGAATGTAAAGTAAACAAAAAAATATAAAATAAATTTAAATTTAAAAAGATGGTCCAGTATCAAGTAGACATTATCCCAGTGATGATGCAAAGATGGTACAGCTGTTTCAGGGAAATGGGCTTTCTCTGATACTTCTTATGGTTTAATTAAGACATGGGGACTTCTATATAGTTTAAAGTGATTGGTCTTCTGTTGGGGTAGTCTCTCAACTAGCTATCTAAACTTATCCTGACCTATCTTCCATCCCATCTCTCCATTTGGCTCTCACTGTCCACTTACATCTCTGTCCAGCCCCCTTCTGCTTTTTCCCACATCTCTTGCATCTCCTGCCTATCTTCATGCCCAGAAGTCCCACCTTCATTCTTTTTACCACAGCTCTAGACCTTCACCTCTTCATTAAACAAAAAGCCACTTTCCAGTCTGAACCAATCATCAGCATAACAAGGCCAGGTCCATCTTTTATGGATATCCCTTTGGCAGGCGAGGAAGGATAAGCATTTATAAATAGAAAATCAGTGATGGGCCACAGAAATGAGAATATAAAAATCCTGCCAGCACTTAGCTCTCTACCAGCAAACACAGAATTAATTGAAAAAACAAGGACACACCTTAAGGCCCATTCCATGTGTTGTAACCCATATGCAACATTATTTGTGTGAAAACGTATCTGGAACTAGGTAGAGCAGAGATGTAGGGTTGAAGAGGAGTAAGAAGGGAAGATACAAGCAAAGGATATAAGGACAAATTTGACCACGTCCCCTGCATGAGGAGGCCTGGCGGCACTTAGAGGAAGAATAACAGGCTACCAAGAAGAGACTTGATACCCTATAAGCATATACATGGGGAGGAGGTCCCCCTCAGTCACAGTCGTAGGGGAGGGGAGTAAGGGGAAAATGGGAGAGAGGGAGGAATGGGAGGATACAAGGGATGGGATAACAATTGAGATGTAATATGAATATATTAATAAAATACATTTTAAAAGAATAAAAAGTAGATAATTGACTATACTAGCCTCAAATATTTTACATTGGTATTCAAATATTCCACACTGGTATCATAGATTGATGGATATTTAATAGTATTACTTATCAATTTTTACTTTATATATTGTATATGGTATGCTGATGGAGATTTAAACTGTATATTGTATGTTGGTAGAAATTTAAGATCATTTTGTTTGACATTTTAATGTATAACACATGTACAACTTATTTGAAAAGGTGAAAAATAACTGTTATAACTTGTTCAGGATGATTGGTCATTTGTAAATCTTACTAGATATTAAATTACTTCCTTACAGAATAAGCTTTATTTAGTTTCTTGTATATGTTTTCAAAAGGAATAGATAGGTAATGGATAGAATAGATAAATAGATGGTCTTCAAACCCTTCAGAGATCCACAGAATATGACATTTAATGATAAAGGCCTTGTATGACAGAGAGAAACATACACTCTTGGCAGCAGCACCTCTAGTCTAATTGTGCAGGCATCAAGAAACAACAGTGGCAGGTAGCCACTGGACTGAGGAACTGTGCTTATCTCTACTGCTGAGGACAGACTGACTGTCCACTATGATCAAGCTGGTACTGAGAAATTGGCTGCTCAGATTTACAGACACTGGCTGAGGCAATCCTTCAGGATTTCTGCTTCACAGAACAGTCTGTTAGATAGTTTTGGGCCTACAGGCTGAAGACTGAATGCTCCAGTGATAGAGAGGAACCTGTGACTGTCCAGGTAGTCAGCTATCTCTGTCCTGTCTATGCTCTTAGAAGTTAGTTGCCTGCACTTCCTTTATAATTACATGGTATTTCATTCTAGGGTCTCTGATGGGATTGAAGACTAGATAGCCACAGTGTTATTATTTTTGAAAAACTTTTGACACTAGGATAAGACTCAGTAGGATAGGATAGATATTAGAATAATTTCTCCAAGATTGTCAAATACAAATGGACTTAATAGTCTTCTGTTAAGTGGACATAATAGTAAACTGCCTGCAGCTTATATATTTTTTCAAGGCATTTCTTTTATATATATAATTTATTCATATTACATATCAAGTGTTATTCCATCCTTTGTATCCTCCCATTCCTCGTATCTTTATAGCTATAAATTAGTTCATCACCAAACCACCATTAGAGAAGTTTCCTTTTGCAGAAACTGAAGATTAACACAGAAAGCCACAATCATCATGCAGAGAATAAAAAAGTGAAGCACTTATGTTATGCCTATACTCCAAGTCTCAAAAGTTATCATGGAAGAGGGGAGAGAACGATTTTAAAAGAGAGAGGTATTGTATACCTGCAACAAAATAGTATTTTCTGGGCATGACAAGGCAACTGTACATCTGAACTCCCTGCAGCTTGACTGTATGCACAAGGGCAATCCGGGATGAGTAACTGATAGATAACTCTTTCCTACTCACCTGTTCACATTTCCTCATTAATTCATGGTTTCTCTGGAATGCCAATTGTTTTTGAGATTTCCTATAAACCATGAACCAATTAAAATTGATTATTATTTAAACTGGCTGGCCAGTACAGGTGCCAGTGATGACATGTGTTCATTGCAATTCTACAATGACCTACATGGGTTTATGGAACAGGCTTCTGCCAGGACATGAAGTTAATGTCAACAACCCATGTTCTGTATGTAGCACGAGTGAGACTAATGACTACAACTACCTATTACTGCACTACGTCAATGTGATAGGAACTTGGCGAGTGGAGCATATGTGTTGCTATCAATCAAGAACATTTCCTTTCATTCTTCCTTTGCACTTCTTTGCATTCTTCTTCAAAAGTTTCTTTCCTTTTCTTATTTATTTATTTCACAGAGATCTGCCTACCTTTGCCTCCTGACTGCTTGGATCAAAGACATGAATCAGAATGCCTGACATTTCTTTCATTATTAACAAAAATATGAATTTCACACCACACACATACACACACACACACACACACACACACACACACATACCTGCACCTTTAAAGTCAATTTATGTTAGCATTGTCTCATCAAAAGTCTCTGTAAGTTCTTTATTTCTTTATATTTCAATCACTAAATTTACACTGAATTTATAAATATGTTAACATATCTCACATTTCCCTCTAGTTTAATGTAGTATTTATGTTCATATATTGCTTATTTCCAAAATATTTGGAAAATTATAATTAGTTACTATTTTGTGAACAATCTTCAAGTGACATACATGTTGAAAACAAAGGTTTCTATTTTATAGCTAACATATTTGCTTGCATTAATTAAATCAATGGAGGGATATAAGAAGTTAGAAATCCCTTCAAATTAATAAATTTAAAGTAATAACCATAATTAATTGCTTGATATTGGGAACCTACTTTTAAACAAACTATAATTTATTTTAAAACATTATAACAATTTGAGAACATAATTTTCTGTAAAGATTCATATATAAACAAAAACATTGTCAATATAGAAATGAAAGGTGCTAAGTTTAGCTTTTTCAGTCTTTTAGGAAATGACAAAATGTTCAAATTATGAAAGAACTTTACTTTGTGTTCCAGTATGTAATGTTGACACTGTTGAAAATGAATCATTAAATGTGAGAACGTTAAAAAGAAAAATTTTTAACCAACTGTCTTTTCTTAATGTTACATTTAGAAAAGATAACTTGAATATATAGACTACACTTGAATATCTAGCACTTACATAGATGGTGCTTTTGTTGACCACTTGAAATCATAACAGCAATTTTATACTAATATAATTAATTGAGTTTTAGTGAGGAGAATGGAATTAAGAGGCATAGGGATTCTAAGTCTATTCATTAACAGAAGGAGAATTTCCTTGTAAACTGAAGATATAGAGTTTATTACACAGCTGAAAACAAGAAAAGGAATTCAACAGGGAATGATTAAAAACCTCTTCTACTCCTCTTAATAATTTCATGAGTTTTTGGTGTGTGAAATATTAACTTACTTATAAAGAAATCAATATATTTAATTCCCAGGGTTCACATTTGAAAAAAAAAGAGTACTAAAGAACTCAAAGACCGTTTTCATGTATATTGTCCCAATATATGAGGAATGGTGCTTGGGATAATTTGTTTTTAAAAATATGTTGCAGTGCCTGGGATGAGCCAGGTATGGGATAAGACTGAGACAAACAGTGATGAAGGGAATTATGGTTGCTCTTGTGGCATTAACAGTCCAATGGAAGGCAAAGATATGGAAAGGGTGTTTTGAAAAATTAGTTAATAATAAATTGAGAAGTTCTCTGTTGATTCTAGAGGAATCTAGGATACTAGCATCTAACTACATAACAAGTGAGGAGATAAATTTTAGTGAAGAGACAGTAGAGCCATGAATGGAAGGATGATATAGTGATTTATATAATGAATCTTTGTTATTGAACATTAAATGCAAACATGTGACTAAAAGCAAGACATTTTATGTGAAATATTTCCATCTTGACAAATTATTTTGCATTGAATTTTACCTGGAAATATTGCAGGAAGAAGGAAGGTGTGTGTGTGTGTGTGTGTGTGTGTGTGTGTGTGTGTGTGGTCATGTGTGCACATATACACATAAGCCTATCCATGCCTGTATTCGTGTTTCAAGCCTGGATAGTAAAGTTGGTTCTACTATTGAGGTTACATGGACATAACTAATATTAAAGGAAAAGTCAAGAAATTGGAGAGAATTGATGTGAATTCTAGTGGGGATATTAAGAAGACAAAAGCCTCCTTTCAATATAGTGGATGCTTATTTCAAACACTTTGTTCTGAAAAGACTGTGTGGTCAGAACATGGTGACACTAAGAGGATTGTTATCTGTGATAAAAACGTTTCATTTTTATTGACTAAATTTGTTCATTGGTGTGCTTCCACACAGTTTAGCAAAAGTACTAAGTCAAAAAAGAATGTACATTTCCAACTTAGTATACAGTTCCGTGTTACATTTCAAGGGTTTACACCATCTCCACAAAGTTCCATGAACAAGATGCTGATGGGCTTACATAGGTGCTTTAAACAAATTATATAGGAATATTTCCTCTTTACTGTTTCTGTTTTGGAGTACTCTATTTAAATTCCTTAATATGTAAAACTATATGTATTTAATATGTGAATTCTAATGATTTTGGTGACAAGTATTTGCATTTAAAACTATGACCATTCACTGCGTACATTGTTTCCCAAATTTTAGCCAGTTTCTGGCTATTATGAGTAAAGAAGCTATAAATGTAGTTAAGCAACTATCCTTGTGGTATAGCGGAGCATATTTTGGATATATTCCCAGGAATGGTAAAGCTGGGTCTTGAGGTAAAACTCTCCCCAATTTTCAGCGAAAGCACCAAATTAAATTCCAAAGCAATTTTACAAGTTTGCACTCCCACCACTCCTCCAGTAATGGAGGAGTATTTCCCTTGATCCACATCCTTTCCAGAATGCGTATTACTTGAATTTTTGACCTTAGCCATTCTAATGGGTGTACATTTGAATCTCAGAGACATTTTGATTTGCATTTATCTGATGCCTAAGGACATATAACATTTCTTTAAGTACTTCTCAGTTATTAAAAAAATAAGGCTGCCGATGTTTTTTAAGTTAATTTTTTATCCAGCTTCTTGTTGAAGGTATTTATCAGCTGCAGGAGTTCTCTGGTAGAATTTTGCGGGTCACTTATGTATACTATCACACATTCTGCTAATAACAATACTTTGATGTTTCCCTTTGCAGTTTTCTCTTAATCTCATTTAGTTGTCTTACTGATCTAGCTGGAACTTCAAGCACTATATTGAGTAGATACAGAGAGATCATGTAGTTATGTTTTTTTGTGGTTGTTATTTTTTTCTTTATGTTTGTTTATATGGTGGATTACATTGATGGCTTTTCTTCTAATGTTGAAGCATCCTTTCATTTCTGGAATGAAGCCTACTTGATCATTGTGCATGGTGCTCTTGATGTGTGCTTGGTTTCATTTTGCAAGTACTTTATTACTTTTCACATCAAAGTTCATAACAAAAAATAGTATAAAATTTTCTTGGTTGTATCTTTGTGTGGTTTAGGTATCAGGCTAACTATAGCCTTATAGAATAAGTTTGGCAATGTTTCTTTGGTTTCTTATTGTGAAATAATTTGAAGAGTATTGGTGTTAGCTCTTTGTTGAAAGTTTGATAGAATTTTTCACTAAATCTATCCGGCCCACTTTTTTTTCAGTTCAGACACTTTTAATGACTACTTCTATTTTCTTAGGGGTTGTAGGTCTATTTAAATTGTTCACCTGCTCTTGAGTTAACTTTGGTAAATGATATTTATCAAGGAAATCATGCTGTTTATTTAGATTTTCCAATTTTGTGCAATACAGGTTTCTGAAGTAAGACCCAATAGTTCTTTGGATTTCCTCCATATCTGTTGTTAGGTCCTCCTTTTTCATTTCTGATTTTAAAATCAGATACTATCTCTTATCCTTTTGGTTACTTTGCCTGTGAGTTTTTCTATCTTATGGATGTTCTCAAAGAACAAGCTCTTGGTTTTGTTTGTTCTTTGCACTGTTCTCTTTTTTTCTAATTTATTGATTTCAACCCTGATTTTGAACATTTCCTACTGTCTACTCCTCTTTTGTGTGTTTACTTCTTTTTGTTCTAGAGATTTTAGCTGTGCTTTGAAATTGTTAGTGTGAGATCTCTCCAATTTCTTTATGAAGGCATTTAGTGTCATGGAGTTTCCTCTTATTATCATTTTCATTGTGAACGCTAAGATTGTGTATGTTTGTGCTTTTTTTTTTTTAATTTTTCATTGACTTCTAGAAATTCTTTAATTTATTTCTTTATTTCTTCCCTGACCAAGTGGTCCTTGAGTGGAGAGTTGCTTAGCTTTCAAGAGTTTGTAGTCTTTCTGTTGTCTCTGTTGTGCTCTGATCTATAGTGGTCTGATAATGATTCAAGGAATTATTTCAATTTTCTTTTGTCTGTTGAGGTTTGCTTTGTGATCAACGCTATTGTCAACTTTGGATAAATTTCCATGAGGTACTTAGAAGAATGTATAATCTTTTGTGTTTGTATGGAATGTTTTGTAGAATCTGTTAGGTCCATTTGATTTATAATGTTAGTCAGTTTCAGTATTTCTATATTCAGCTTCTGTCTTGACGACCTCTCCAGTGGTTAGAGAGGGATGCTGAAGTCTCCAATTATTATTGTGTGGTTTGGTGTGGTTTAAGCTTTAGTTATGTTTCTTTTCTAAATGTGGGTGCTCTTGCATTTGGGGCATAGATATTCAGAACAGAGATGTCATCATGGTGGATTTTTCCTTTGATGAGTGTGAGGGGTCCTACCTTATCTCTTTTGATTAATTTTGGTAAAATTTCCATTTTATTAGATATTAGAATGGATATTACAGCTTACTTCTTGGATATTTGCTTGGAAAATTATTGTCCAGTCCTTTACTCTGAGGTAATGCTTTTTTTTTTTTTTTTTTTTTGCTGAGGTGTGTTTCTTGTATGCAGCAGAATGATGGATTCTGTTTTAGCATCCATTTTGTTATCCTTTTTATTGTATTTTTAATGGGGAATTGTATCAATTAATGTGGAGTGATATTAATGACCAATGACCAATGTTTGTTAATTTCTATTCTTTTGATGCTGGAGTGAGAGGGAGGGAGAGGAGAGGAGAGGAGAGAGAGAGAGAGAAAGAGAGAGAGAGAGACAGAGAGAGAGAGAGAGAGAGAGAGAGAGAGAGAGAGAGAGAGAGAGAGAGAGAGAGAGAGAGAGAGACCTCCTTTTGGATATGCTGATATATGATATGGGGTAATTTATTTCCAATGGATATTTTGGAGATATGTGGCCAACATCCCTGGTTTGGAGTTTTCCTTCTAGTATCTTTTTGTAGGACTAGATTTGTGGATTAAACCTTTTTTTTTTTTTAATTTGGTTTTGTTTTGAAATATCTTGTTTTCTCTATCTATAGTAATTAAAAGTTTCACTTGGTTTAGTAGTCTGGGCTGATATCTGTGGTCTCTTAGAGTCTGCAATATATCTACCCAGAACTTTCTGGCTTTTAGAGTCTGTTTAGAATGTAGGTGTAATTTTGATCAGTCTTCCTGTACACGGTAGTTAACTTTTCCTCTTTGTTGCTTTTAATGTTCTTTGTTTGGTATATTTAGGATTTTGATTATTATATGGTGGGAGGATTTTCTTTTTTAATACAATATATTTAGTGTTCTGTAAGTTTCTTGTATCTGTACAGGCATCACCTTTTTTGTTTTAGGTTGGGAAATTTCTTCTATTAGTTTGTTGAAAATATTTTTTGGGCTATCAGTCTTAGGTGTGGTCTTTTGTTCCAGATTTTTTGGATGTTTTGTGTCAGGAACTTTCTTGGTTTAATGTTTTCTTTGACCACTGTATTAGTTCCTGCAATTATATCTTCTATGCCTGAGATTCTTTTTTCCATCTCTTACATTCTGTCAGCGATGCTCCCATCTGACATTCCTGTTCTTTTCCATAGATTTTTCATCTCCAGAATTCATCCAGTTTGAGTTTATTTTTATTTTATTCTATATCCATTTTCAGGTCTTGAGCCATGTTATTCATTTCCTTCATCTGGTTAATTGTATTTTCCTGTATTTCTTTAAGGGATTTATTCATTTCTTCTTCAAAGACATCATTACCTTTCAAATGTTGGATTTAAAGTCATCTTCTTATGGTTCAGCTGTATTAAGTTATACAGAGCTTGTTGAAGTAGGATATCTGGGCTTTGATGATGCCATATTTCCCTGACTCTTGTTGATTGTGTTCTTACACTGGCCTTTAGGCATCTAGTTGTCAGTGGTTTGAGGTGTATGTTCTTGATGCTGGCAGAACTTACGAGGAGACAGCAGAGCCTTGGGCTGGACAAAGGGACTCTGGGAACAGCCCACTGATCACCTCTGTTAAATGTGCCCCAGATGAACCTGAATGTTCTTATGATCCCATAGGCCTCCTCAGGAAGGCAGGCAGAGTCTTGGCCCTGACAATGGATCTCAGGGGACAGAATATATTTCACTTCTGCTAGCTATGCCCCAGGAGGACCATCTAGGGAATGTTGGTGGAGGAGTAGTCTAAGCTGGATGTTCCTGGAACCCTGAAGTCCTCCTCAGGAAGGCAGGCAATGGGGCTAAGGGAACAGTATGTAGCTCACCTCTGCTGGCTGTGCTGGCTGGCTGGATCTGGCAGATAAGAGATTACTCAGATGTTGTTGGCTCTCTCATGTTATGCATTCTTTAATTGTTGATGCTGCTTTGGTGTTGAGTTTTGTGTATGTGTTGCATAATTGCACCATTAAAATGTGTGAAATCCATAGTGAGTTTGGCATGACACAGATGGACATTAAATGTAAGTAGAAGAGAGACAGTATTAACTTGAATTTGACTTAATATAAAAGATTGTATATAATAGATGCTCATGGCATGGTTATATGTAGAAAAATCTTAAAAATTCAATGTACACTCAGAATTTATGAACTAAGTATCGAAGGCAACAACATAAAATCAGTATACAAACACTACCTTTTTAACAAAGTAACACACAAAAAACAAACAAACAAACAACAAAATGTAAATTAGTGGCTTGTGTAATAACTCTCAGGACATCATTCCAAAAGTCAGTGAAAAAAGTGTAAGTAAATGAATGAAAATGCATCACTTGTAGGGCAGACCAAAAAGACAGTCCACATATTTGTGTAACGGAAATATATGTTTTACAATCACAGAGCCAATAACAAACTAATATTTAATGTCCATAAAGAACTTAAAGCAACATGGACTTATGAGGTAACCGCTCATGCACTGGTACTTGCCACCAAGGCAAAGACTTGAGTGGCTTAATATTGAAACATCCCTGAAGCACCTGAATTAGAAGAGATCTAATTTCAGAAAATTGTCCTTTCACCTACACACATGTCCTGTACTCTCGTATGAGCATGACCACAAGAGAGGAGAGGGGTCAGCGACAGACAGAGACAGAGGAATAAGGAGAGGAGGCAGTAAGGAAATATAATGATCAAACTGGCATTTCTTAAATAAAGATATTACAAATCAGCTTGTATATGGAAAAAGAGTTTAACCAGGTGAAAGAAATGACATTTAAAGAAAAACTGGCATTATCTCACTCTTGTTAGGATAGTTATTATTAAAAAGATGAAGAATAGCAATGCTGGCCAAGAAACAGATAGAGCTAACCACCCTTTGCACTGTTAGTGGGAATGTTAGTATAGACATTATAGAAAACAGTATGGAATTTCCTTAAAATGCAATGTTAGCCAAAGTGTTACAGTATTTAGTAATCATTTTCTTGATAGCTGTCTGAAGAAATGCTATCACCCTTTTTACAACACTGTTTCTTGAAAGTACAGAACAACAGCATTGTTGTTTGTGTCTGTATATATGAGAGGAGATGTGGCAAACTTACATCAACATTGCTTTGGGTCCACAGTACATTAAAATTAGTTAAACAAGCCAGAAATTGAAAGATAATTAGTGTAAAATTTCCATTTATTTGCAGAATATACATTATACAAACTCATAAACAACAAAACAAAAGTAGTCTATCATGTTATGGTGATGTAGAGGGAGAAGAAAGGTGGATTTATTTATGTAAGACAAGTCCTACAGCATAGAATCTGAAACAGCTCACATTTTAACATGAGTGTACTAATAAAGGGTGCCACATGAGATATCCCTCAACCAGAGACTGGATAAAGCAAATGTGGTACACTTGTTCAATGGAATACTACTCAGCTATTTCAAAAAGTGGTATATTGAAATGTGCCGGCAAATGGATGAAAATAAAATTTAAAAAATCATCCTGAGTGAAGTAATTCAGACCCTAAAAGACACAAATGTTATGTACTCACTTAAAAGTGGATATTAGTCAAAAAACGTAGGATAATCATGTTACAATCCATAGACCCAAAGAAGCTAAGTAACAAGGAGGGCCCAATGGAGGAAGCTTGAATCTCACTCAGAAGGGGAAATAAAATGGACATCTGAAGTAAACAGACTAAGAGAACTGGGTGGAAGAGGAGGTGGGGAGGATACCTGGGGTGGGGATCCAGTGTGTAGAAAGCAGGAACTTGGGAGAAAGAGCTAGAGAGAGAATGGAAATGAGTGGGAGGGCAACTGTTGCACTAGGAAGGCCCCTGAGAGTCTGTGGGTTTGACCCTAGCTAAGAATTTTGCACACCTTCTGTAGCCAGGTGTGACTTCCAGTGGAGGGAGGGGGACACTAACTCACTCATAAAACCTTCAACCCCAAACTTGTCTTGCCTATGTGTAGGATAAAGATGGAGCAGAGATTGAGGGAATGGCAAACCAATGACTCGCCCAACTTGAAACCCACCTCATGGGAGAGAGCCAACCATTGACACTATTAAGGACACTCCGCTGTGCTTGCAGACAGGGAGCTAGCATAACTATCTTCTGAGGCTTCATCCAGCTGCTGATTACAACAGATGCAGAGACCCATATCCAAACAATAGGCATAGATTGGGGAGTTTTGTGGATGATTGGGAGGAAGAGTTGAGGGATCCTGAAGAGTCAAGAACACCACAAGAAGACCTTCAGAGTAAACTAACTTGAACCTATGGGGGCTCACAGAAAGTGAACCACCAACAAAAGTGCATGTATTGGCTAGACCTAAGCCCCCTAAACAAATGTACCATATATGAAGCTTGGTCATCATGTGGCTCCCCACAAGTTGAGTAAGGGTTTTCTCTGCTTCTGTTGCCTGCTTTTGGAGCATTACCTCCTAGATGTCTGCCTTGTCTGGCCTCAGCAGGAGAGGATACACTTAGTCCTGCTATGCCTTGATGTGCCAGGGTGGTTTCGTACCCATGGGGACTACCTTTTTTGAGGAGAAAGAGAGAAGGAGCAGGGGGAAGGGAGTATGAGGGTGGGACTGAGAGGAGAGGATGGAGAGGGTATGATCAAGCTATAACATGATTAAATAAATAAATTAATGAAAATACAAACAAATTTGCACATGCTAGGGTTTAACACTATTTTATTTGGGGTTCTTTATGCCTCTACCGCCCTTCCAAATCTCCAACCTAGTTAGGAGAAAAAGAAAGTAGAAGGGACAGGGGATGAAACTAGAAATGATCATCCTGAGTGATGAAACCCAGATCCAGAAAGACACGCTTGGTATATACGTGAATATTAGCCCAACATAGATATCCTCTGAGAGACTCACCCAGTTGGGCATTGAGACAGATGCTGGAACTCACAGCCAGGCTCTGGGAGGACAGATTAGAGTGGTATGGAAGAGTGGGGGAATGGAATGACATAGAGGGTTCAGAAACCCCACAAGGAGACTATCAAGGTTAGTGGATCTGGATACAGGCATGCCTGAACAAACTGTTGCACCAACCAAACACAATGCATGCAGTGAACCTAGACGCCTTTTCAGACACTGCCAATGACAGTTGATTCTTCAGGCTTGTGGGGGGGAGCAAGGACTGCCTCTGACATGAACTCTGGTGCTTCCAATTTGATCAATTCCCCTTGATGGATAGGCCTGGTAGACATACAGGGGAAGAGGAAGCCTGGCTATGGTCATGTGTTTGGGAAGGAGGTCTCCTTCTGTCAGAGATCTAAGGGAGGGGAATAGGGTAGAAGAGGAAAGAGGGTGGTAATGGGAAGATACAAGTGAGGTGATAACAATTGAGATGTAATTTGAATAAATATACATATTTTTATTTTTTAAATTTTATTTTATTAATTTATTCATATTACATCTCAATGGTTATCCCCTCCTTTGTATCCTCCCATTCCTCCCCCCCTTTCTCCCATTTTCTCCTGACTCCCCTCCGCTATGACTGTGACTGAGGGGGACTTCCTCCCCCTGTATATGCTGCTCATAGGGTATCAAGTCTCTTCTTGGTAGCCTGCTATCCTTCCTCTGAGTGCCACCAGGGCTCCCCATTCAGAAGACATGGTCAAATATGAGGCACCAGAGTACGTGTGAAAGTCAGACCCCACTCTCCACTCAACTGTGGAGAATGTCCTGTACATTGGCTAGATCTGGGTAGGGGTTTGAAGTTTATGGCCTGTATTGTCCTTGGCTGGTGCCTTAGTTTGAGCGGGACCCCTGGGCCCAAATCTGCCTATAATAATGTTCTTCTTGTAGGTTTCTAGGATCCTCTGGATGCTTCAACTTTGCCATTCTACCATGCTTCTCTCATCCAGAGTCCCAATAGGATGTCCTCCCCTCTGTCCAAATGCAAACTAGTACAGCCATTTTGGAAATCTATCTAGTGCTATGTCAGTAAACTGGGAATAGGGCTTCCACAAGACTCAGCTATTCCACTCCTTGGAATATACCCAGAAGATGCACCAGCACACAACAAGAAAATTTGCTCAACCATGTTCATAGCAGCCTTATTCATAATAGCCAGAACATGGAAACAGCCTAAGTGTCCCTCAGTAGAAGAATGGATAAAGAAACTGTGGTACATTTACACTATGGAATACTACTCAGCTATTAAAAACAAGGAATTCCCAAAATTTGTGGACAAATTGATTGAACTAGAAATGATCATAATGAGTGAGTTAACACAGAAGCAGAAAGAGTTAAATGGTATATACTCACTTATATCTGCATACTAGCCCAAGCGGCATGTTCCATGAAAGTCTTCACTAAATATATTTTTTTTTTAAAAAGAAGAGACAGGGGACATAGCCATCTTTAGAGTTAATGCTGACTGGTTAGGGTCCTCAGGTTTTTTGGGAAAATACCAATCTCTGTAGTTAGGATATGTAGCAGTTAAGCAACAACAAAGGCAAACACAGCAGGACAAACAAGCAGCCTTCTTCCTCCTGTATTCATTTCCTCTGGGCTCTGGTATTTACATCCTTCCAGAGTCTTCAGAATTAAACTAACTGCAGCTGGCAAAGACTACACCCTCCTCTGAGCTAAATAAGGATGTTACCAGCTGGCATAGACCATACCCCACATAAAGCAATTATTAACTTTGGACAAACTAAATCATGCCAATATCTCAGAATTTTGATTAAAATGAAAACATGTTTAAATAACATAACCAAGTTTTTAAATAATCCAAAACATCCATTATACAAAACAACAACAACAAAAACAATGGATAATCTCAAAAGTTAGAATAATTTGTGAATGAAAGAGATTGTGCTTAGAGAACTGTAATGTTGGGTTAGTGTCCATAAATTCCAGCACATTCAGTCTGAACCCAAACACAGAGATTAAATATCAAGGCAAAACAAATACAAAAGAAACTATATGTGAATGTATGGAACAATTGCATTTCACCATTATCAGTGGTTCAATCATATCTCTGTAAAACCCAGATTTTTCTTCACTATATAAACAATCATATTAAGTGTTCTATGAATACTTTAAAAGTTCCTATGTGTGTTTTAGGTTTAATTCATTTATTGTATTCTATTTATGATATTGTCTTTAAGCTTTATGACTTTTCTTTTAAAGAAGAAATATATTCTGTTGATGGCTAAAGAAAATCCAAATAATTAGAAAACATTTCTCCAGTGTCTTATTATTTGCATAAAACATTTGCAACTTTTTAAGGCTCCATGGTGCATGTACTTTATATACATACATACATACATACATACATACATACATATATATATAATTATATGCAGATATTAGTTTTGTGTCGACTACTATTGTATTGCTATTAAACATTTTATGATACATTAAGATTTTAAAATATATTTTATTGCTTTGATATTAATTTTTGCTTAGGTATTTAATAATCTTTGGTCTTTATCTTGGGTGTTTCTTCAAAAGTAAATTTAATTCAATCTTCATATTATGGTCACACATTTTAATTTACCTCTTACAATCTTTATGCAGTCTCTAATATATGTACATTCATTCTTTTATTTTGACCAGTTTTTAGGATTCCCATTTAAGTGATAAAATAAGAGATATTTTATTTCAAGTGATTATCAATTTTTTATGTTTTTACTTATATTTTGTTTACAAAATTCTTTTTACATTGTCTGTTTTTCTCTCTTAATTTTTGTATCTTTCAGAGGTAAAAAGAACAAAAACTCACTTTTAAAGTTCCTTTGGCATCACTTGTGTTTTGTCTTATATTATATAATCTTCAAATTCCAGGGAAAAGCAAAGTAGTAACTTTTGACATTTCTCTATAAAAAATTGAAACTTATTCATTTCAAGAGTATTTTTAAGAAAGCAAGTATATCCTATATTTTGCTGTTCTGGCTTCATTTATGATTTGGGAAAAATGTCCTGAACAAAATCAATTTAAGTGAGAAAGACTTATTCCATTCATAATATATGATATCAGCCCATCATTTGAAGGGAAGCTAAGACAGACACTTGAGCATCAATTTACCTCACATGAACAGTCAGAGGCAGAGGGAAATAAATGCATGTAGGCTGACCTCCTTGTTTGCTTGCTTGCTTGGTTACTTGCTTGGTTACTTGATTTCTTTAAACTAATTTTCTTCTATTTTATGCTGTTTAGAACCTATGCACACATGGTGTTGCCTACTGTATAATGGGTTTCCTTACACCAATTAATAATCAAGACAAACTTTCACAAACATGCCTACTGCCCAATTTGATCTAAATAAATATCTGAGACATTGTTTATCTAGGTGATTTTAAATTTTTCAAGTTGACAGTTAAAACTAACCTGCACAATATCTTTTAGAATATCTTGATATTTTTCCAAGTATATGTTGCTTATAATTTGAATATGTTTATTGACAGAGCTTTTGTGTTTTTTAAAGAACTAAGTTATCACTGTTCATAAATATATGGCTTCCAACCATGAAAAATGCATTCTTATATTCTTTACTTGAATTTTTTTTTAGGAACTGGTAATATGTTTATAGAAAAGGGAAATAAAGAGAAAATTATATATTAGTTACATTTGCATGTCAATAATCATAGTATGTAGTTGTAAGGTTTAATATAATTTATAACAATTATTCTAGTAATTAATAATTATATAATATAATTAATAATATATCAATATTATGTAACTCCTAGTAATATAGGTAAGGGAATACATTTTTTATAATATCACTCCAATGTTGAATGATCAAAAATCAATAACCATCAAGTGAGCTCTCTAGAGACAGTCAGTACAATTAGAAGAAATATTTGATATCTATTTATCTGATAAGGAATTAATATGCAGCATTTGTACACAACACTAAGAATTGAATCCAGAAGAATTTAAATCAACCTATCACTTTATGAGCTGAAGAATTGGAGAGATAATTTTCAATGGGAAAAGACAAGTGTTCGAACATGTGCAAAATCCATAGACAAATGTAGCTTCTGACATTTCTCGAGACAGAACATCCCAACAAATCACACATTCATGTGGTTTTATAATATATCTGCCACTTTCAAAATGACCTTTGAACATTGTGTGCTGGAGTTGTGCTGTATCTATATCAGCTAGGACTGGACTCCACAATTCTGCGTTTTCATTGGTTGTAGATTTCTCTAATGGTCTATTACAAAGTTCTCTTGATAAGCAGTGCTGCTAATCATGATCTTACTCAGAACAACAGTAATAGATATGACAACATGGAAAGGAGGAGGCTCACAAATTCTCAACCCTAGACAAAGAACTACAGACAACTAAGAAATTCGGAGAGCAGGAAAAACAGTCTTCCCAAAGAAAAAGCATACCAATTAGATATGCAATCCCAAATACTAAGCCTTGAAGCAAACATATTCATACAAGGAAGTAATATAATATGGATCAGGTTGTATGTGTGTTTGTGTGTGTGTGTATGTATGTATGTATGTATGTATGTATGTATATTTAACAACAATAAAGGAAAAGAAGCCATGAATCTGACTACAAGCAAGAAGACATTATATGCAACGGTCTGGAGGGAGAAAAGAAAAGGGGAAAGAATTTAAGTATATTGTAAGAACAAAATATTAAATATAATTTAAAGTAATCCTTGAGCATAAGATAAATGTAATTTAAATTTGCTTTACGATTCCATTGCACCTCAGTTAGTATGTGTATCTTCAAGAAAAAAAAAACATGATAACAAATGTTGAGAATGTGAGGAAGGGGGAACACATCAGCACTATGGTTGAACTATAAACCATTAAAGCAAATTTAGAAATTAGTGTGGATAATCTGTGAAGAAACTTGAAACATATTCCATTAAAGCAAATTTAGAAATTAGTGTGCTTGATACCCTATGAGCATATACAGGGGGAAGAGGGCCCCCTCAGCCACAGTCATAGGGGAGGGGAGTAAGGGGAAAATGGGAGGGAGGGAGGATGGGAGGATACAAGGGATGGGATAACAATTGAGATGTAGTATGAATAAATCAATAAAATATATTTTAAAAAAGAAATCAGTGTGGATAATCTGTGAAGAAATTTGAAACATATTTTGTTGATATCCATGACTGACTAAGGTAACATAACATAGAAATAGATTTATGTCCATGTTTACTGCTTTGCTATTTACAACATGTAAGAAATGCAAATGTTAACGTTAGTTAACTGATAAATGGATAAAGAAGATGGGTACATCTACACAGTGAAATATTTTTAACCGTAAAAAAATTGTGAGGTTTCCAGGAAGATGATACAAACTGGAGTTTACTATGTTAAACAGAATAAACTGGACTCAGAAAAGCAAATGCCACATGCTTTCTCTTATGTAGAGAATTTAGAGGTTGTGTGTGTATGTGTGACAAAGGTTTGAAGGAGATTATGAGAGGAGTATTAAAATTATGAAGGGAAGAAAAACAGAGGGCAATGGAATCCTAGGAGCAGCATAGAGGGGTGTCATGTTTGATTGAAGGATGGTGGGCCAAGCAGCAAAAGGAAAATGGATGTGGAGTGGGGAGGGTATAGAATGAAAGGGTTGATAAAGAAGAAATCACATATAAAAATGACATGATGAAATCAATAATTTTGTTATCTTGATATTAAAAGATTTTTAAAATGTGACCTATACAACAAACCAGGGAATATAGTAAAATAAGGACAAAAATATTCCAAACATTTGCTTTGTAGAGATAAAATGGGAGAATGAAATTTGAAAGTAAAATACAAAGTAGTAAGACAATAAATTGGATTAATAAGAATACAAATTGTTTAACACTGACTATTAAATAAAACATTGCTAAGGCATCTATTGTAAAAAGTCAGAAAAATTATTGATTAAAAACACTAAGAAAAAAGTGCATACAATTTAATACAGTGGACAAATTTAAATCAATACACATAATAATCAAAATGAAATAAGCAATTATCTAGAAATTATTAATTCATGAGTAGATAGAGTCAAATTTTATTTAATCCAGTGTATATTGATTTCATTTCCTTTTAAAAATTGGTTCAAGAAGTAAAGAAAAATGGAAATTATATCAATGATAAGAAACTATATTTTCAACATAGAAAAAGAACAACCAAAAATGTACAAACTAATTTCTAAACATATATAAATGCATTGCAAACATAATTATATAGTATAAAGAGAAAATTATATATGTTATAGGAGCATATTATATAAGAGGAAATAGAGATGTTTGTTTTCAAAAATAAAGGGATAGTAGTTCACAATATTCAGCTTAATTCTACTTACTGGATCTGAATAAATATTTTATGAAATTAACAATAAAATTCCCAGACCTAATATACAAGACAACAGCAATTTCAGACAAAGGAACCTGAAAATGTAGATTCCATTTTCTTTCTTTTTTATTGGCTATAGCTTTTATTGCTTGAATTAAAAAATAGAAGTAGGAACAGGAAAGATGCCTCAGTTGTAAACTGGCTGTCTATTTTTTAAAAATGTTTACATATACATTTATATTATTACACACATATATATGATAAACTACACACACCAAGAAGGACCACAAAACAACCAGGAATTTTATAAATGTGCAATTCATAATGTTTTATCTATTTGTATTTGGCAACTTTTGAGACACCTTTCCTATCTTGGTGAGTTTACAATTCTGACTGTAAATCAATATCTATCATATCTCATCTCTATCAACATACAAACTTCTATTTAGACCTAAAAACATCTTAACCCCTAAATAACTAAGCCTAATTGTAAACCTAAACTATCTTGTCTTCAACCCCATCAGAGACATGAGAAGGAATAAAATTAATTACCTCAATAAACAGGAAGTGCAAATTAGCAGCTTCCAAAATGAGAACATGACGGAGACAGTTTGCTGCCGGAAGAGTCACCTAAACCTCTCTATCACATTGAAGAATCATCTACAGCCTTCTTTCCCAATATATCTGTTAGACATATTTGTGAAGCAGGAACTATTGAGGATTTGCTTATCCTGTCATGGCAGAGTTTATCAACTCTGCCTGTGTCCAAGCTTGTCCACTTTTAGGCAAAATTCTGTCTGTGGCCTAAATAAGGACATTTTGCCCAGTGGTTGGTTTGCTACATTTGAAGCCATCTCCATAGGGAGGTTCTTTGATGTTCATCATCTTTTCTTAGGTAGGCTGCATGTTGCCAGGTATTAACCTGTCTTATTGTCAAAGAATCCTTAAAAGTATAAAAACATCTTTAAATGCCACATTCTGTAGTTCTCTGAGATTTTTGAAGACCATATCTAATTATTTTACCTTGTCTATCTATAGAATTATATCTATATGTTAAACCTAGGCTGTGCATTCTTGTGATGATAATAGACTAGTAATTGACCTGACCATGAGTTGATCAAATTACAATTTACTTGTCTTACTCAATTATTCTAAACAGCCTGCAATAGCACCTTCAAAGTATTGGAAGTAAACCTTGTATTATAACTGAATTGTATGGGTACACTACCTTCTTTTTTTTTCTCTCTCTCTCTTTTTTTTTTTTATTAATTTATTCTTGTTACATCTCAATGTTTATCCCATCCCTTGTATCCTCCCATTCCTCCCCCCCCCCCATTTTCCCATTATTCCCCTCCACTATGACTGTTCCTGAGGGGGATTACGTCCCCCTATATATTCTCATAGGGTATCAAGTCTCTTCTTGGCTACTTGCTGTCCTTCCTCTGAGTGCCACCAGGTCTCCCCATCCAGGGGACATGGTCAAATGTGAGGCACCAGAGTACGTGAGAAAGTCGTATCACACTCTCCACTCAACTGTGGAGAATATTCTGACCATTGGCTAGATCTGGGAAGGGGTTTAAAGTTTACCTCCTGTATTGCCCTTGGCTGGTGCCTTAGTTTGAGCGGGACCCCTGGGCCCAAATCTGCCTATCATATTGTTAGTGTATCTACAAGTGGTACACTACCTTCTATTAGAGTATAAATATATTAAATGTGTGAAGAATGATCTTGAATTTGAATTCTATACCATTGTACCAAAATTAAACTTATTTTGCATCAATATACAAAATTCTATAGCAATGAATTAAAAATAGTCTTCTTTGTGAGTAACAGTTAATGCTTTAAGGGGAGGAATAGGTTCAATAATCTATTTTTTGTCCTGCCATCCCTATTTATTTATATATCTTCCCTTCTTTCTTTTCAACCCTTATCTCCATACTTAAGAAAGCAAGATAAAGGAAAAGAGAGACGTCCCTGAGTCTAACTTATAACCCACTTCCAATGAAAACAATCATCCATATCCCAAGAAAACAACCATGTCCTACCTCATTCTCTTTAAGGGAAATTGGACATTGTTCTCCTTTTAAGACTTCTCCAGGCTGATTTGGGATGAATAATACCTTTGTAGGTGCCCAGATATAATTGGAGAAAATGGTTAAGCAAACTTGGAATTCCCCATAGAGTGTAGTGGGAGGAGGGATTGCTGCTGAACCTCTGACATGCACTCTGGAGATTCCATTTTCATAAAAAGATGAAAATGAGATGTACATAAGAGTATTACCAGCCTTGTAAGCTGGTAAAGGGAAAAATGTTTAGAATGTATCTGTAAATCAACATATATAGGAGGAAATTAACTAATTCAGGAGCCCATGAAACACAGATAACAATCTGTCACCATCTGGTACCACCAAGTGATGATGAAGTCAGAAAAAAACACATCAAAAACATTGCAGCATTATTGGCTATCATCACCTGAGCAAGGCCATAAGAAATTCAATTTAAGAAATGTCTGGAGTGTTTCTATTCCCCAGCATACTCACTTCTAGCGGGGAACTGGAGGTACCAGGTAATTGTACAATCTATAACTCAAGATGCTTCTCCAACAGCTTTTCATCATCCATCTGACCTGTATGAAATATATTATTTGGGTCCCTTGTGAAATTTGTAGAGACCAAACCATAGAGAATTATATTGTATATTATCATAAATACCAGTGTAAAATATACTATTTTGACCCCAAAATTGCATCATTATACGTCTTCCAAGTGAACTCTATATTTATGTACCAAAGACACAGATGTATAATTTTGCTATATCACTTACAGACTCCGTATTCTAACTATGGTGGGAAATATATTTGGCAGCATATTATTAAAATTAAATATGGAAATATCTGATCATCAAGGTACATCACAACTTGTGAATAGAGGATCTGTATACATACATACATACACACACATATATCCCATGTATTTGTCTTTCTCTCTGTATCCATCTCTCTCTATCTCTCTATCTTTGTCACTGTCTTCTGCCTCTCTTTCTGTCTGTCTTTTTTGTGTATGTAGGTAGAATTGTGAGTAATTATAGTAATCGTTATATAGAGTAAAATGTTTATAATTGTATTATTCATAGTTAATGTACAACACATGACTTCAAATCAACATGTATAAAAAAATTAGGTCAAATTAACTCAAAGATGTAATATGAATGTCATTTAATCAAGTGAAACGATGTTCAATAAATACATTTTATGAATGTCTAATAAATATCTCAAGGATGCAGCATAAAATATTTTATTAAAAAATTGGAAATTTTAAATCATACATATCAGCATGAGTTCCCTTTGAGAAGGGCAATAGTACAGATTAGGATGGGTTACAAAGCGGTTTCTTGTAGATGAAATTGCTATGTATGTCGACATGGATATATGAGCAAGTTCTTCTTATGATCATTTGTTGGACTGTATCCTTAGTTGTTGATTTACTATTATGTATATTTAACGTACTACAATAAAAAGAATTAGTGAGATAAGCAGACAAGAATATGAGGCTCTAATATCATAGGAAAGTCTTGCTAAGGAATTTGAAAACTGTATTAAAAACAGAGATAATTTTGACTTCACAAATCTGAAGTCTTCTGTATTATCCAAATAATGAAAGATAAGTGGTACCCAAAGAAATGATTTTCAAATATAATAAGCTTGGTACTAAGATTGAATGATTTCTAAAAATTCTATTTATAAAGTACAGAATGAAGACCCTTTTCAAAGACTACAACTATTAGGCCACTAGCAGAAGAAATATACTTGGCAAATAATGACAGACATAGATATGACATAAAATTCAGTAATAAAGAGAAAGCAAAGTAATACAAATGCTCGTCTTTCATAAGAGACTTCTAAATTCAAGTATCCATTAGTCTGTTGAGTATAAGGTGCATTTTTTTTAAAAAATATATTTTATTAATTTATTCATATTACATCTAAATTTTTAGCCCATCCCTTGTTTTCTCTCATTCCTCCCTCCCTCCCGCTTTCCCCTTACTCCCCTCCCCTATGACTGTGACTGAAGGTGACCTCTTCCCCCTGTATATGCTCATAGGGTATCAAGTCTCTTCTTGGTAGCCTGCTGTCCTTCCTCTGAGTGCCACCAGGCCTCCCCATCCAAGAGACGTGGGCAGATATGGGGCACCAGAGTTCATGTGAAAGTCAGATCCACTTTCCACTATACTGTGAAGAATGTCCTGTCCATTGGTTAGATCTGGGTAGGGGTTCGAAGTTTACTGCATATATTGTCCTTGGCTGGTGCCATAGTTTGAGCAGGACCCCTGGGCCCAATCTGCCCATCATAATGTTCTTCTTCTAGGTTTTTAGCACCCTCTGGATCCTTCTGTTTCCCCATTCTCCCATGTTTCTCTCACCTAGAGTCCCAGTAGGATGTCCTCCCCTCTGTCCCACTTTCCTGGTAAGTGAAGACTTTCATGGGACATGCCCCTTGGGCTAATGTCCAAATAAAAGTGAGTATATACCATTTGACTCTTTCTGCTTAGAAATGATCATAATGAGTGAGTTAACCCAGAATCAGAAAGAGTCAAAAGGTGTACACTTTTTAATATTTTTAGTTAAAATACATTAATTTGTTGCATAGTCTTTATCATGATATTTTTATTGATTTTCTTTTCTACATCTCTAGTCATTGCTTTTTTGTTTATGTCTTTTTCTGTCATAGATTCCACATATATCAAAACTGTATATGACTTCCCTTTGTGAATCTGGCTTATTTCATTTTAAATTATGACTGATATTAGTTTCATCTGGTTTCCTTTAAATAGCACACACATTGTGTGTGTGTATATATATCTATATATCTATATATATATATATGTATGTATGTATGTGTGTGTGTGTGTGTGTGTGTGTGTGTGTGTGTAGTGAATACAATTCTTTATGCAGCACACTGTCCTTATTTATTCACAGAATGGGCATCTAGGCTGATTCCATATGTGAGTTATTGTGAATAGCTCTATGATAAAGATGGGGGTGCAGAAATCTATAACAATGCCTAGTCACATGTTTTCTTTGACTAAGCAATTACATTTTAAGTGCTTTACTGATAGGATTGTACATACACAATCAATCATGTGTGTATATTTTCACTCATAATTTTAAAAGACTGCTTAATACTTAAATGTATTAATTCATAACCATGTATATAAACTCTGATAAACCCATTTTTTGTAATTCTCAAATGTGATAGTATGGTGTGACTGAACATGGAAAAAGAAATAACCTGGGACAATGAAAATAGCAATTGAAAGAACAATATTTCTTGTTGGATTCCATTTCTCTGTAAAAGGAAACATTCAATAAATACCTAGGATCTTCCATATCCCTTTACATGTTTTCTTTCTTTTCTAAAAGATAAAGAAAAGAGACAGCAAAGCAATGAAAATGGCAGTACTGAGGATGGAATCAGAGAGGAGAGAATACCTGAGACCTTTCACTTTTTCTGTACTATTTGAATTTGATTGAATTTATGGAATCTTTTCTTATACTAATTGAATATTTAAAAGGGAGAAAAGAGCATCAAATAAATCCAGGACAAATGTGACTCACATTTCTATTGTAATATCTGCATTCTACAGTATCTTTCTTCAGTGGTATGCTGAAAGGGTTAGTTAGCATTTACAAGAGTATTGAGCCATGCAGCAATATGAGCAACGCACAGATGATAAACGAATGCCCACCTGTTGTGATTACAATTCACTCTCACTGAATTCACACAGGAAATGTCAAGAAAAAGTGTATAGTGCAGTAACATTACTGCTGAAGAACACAGTCAGAACCTGCTTTGCCATGGTCCTTGTACGAATCTTACAATTTCCCATAATTATCTTCCTCTGAGGAACACATTAAAAACGAAGCTGTTTCTTGCCACTAAACTACTACTTGAAAATAACTATGCTAAATATGGATTTTGATGAGCGTCTAAAGGATTTTTTGCTGCCAAGAAATATTCATCTGAACATTCAGTATATGCTTTTTAATTACATTAAGTGAGACTTCAGAACATCTGACATCTGTTTACTAGTAAACATTTAATTAAGTATTTGCGTATAACAATGCTAAATGAAATGTTTTAAAGAAGCTATGAGAGTACGCAGCTTTATGTTCAATCCTCACAAAGCCAGAAAAGGATTATAGAGCCTATTCTGCCATCCAGAGACATTTGTTCAATGTGATATGTTCCTTTCCATGTTTCCATGACTGAGCCACGTGACCTCATTCCAACTTTCCCTCAGGCTTGCTTCTTTATATCAGAACTATGGGTCAAAGCTTGTTTATTTATGTGCAAAACTTGTGCATAAGGCATTTAAAAATCATTTGTTTCCTCAATAAAAGAATGAGTCTATCATAATTGCCATTTTCAGTATTACAAAAAGCACAAAATCAGCAGGCAGATGGCCTTATTTAATATCCAATCTGTTCTCTACCTATGAGACTTAAAAGTTCTGTGGCCTGTGTTTTGCCGGTCCTCAAATGTCAGTTTAGTATCTAGCAATAGTTTGAACCTATCTCCACAAGAGAAAATTGTGTTGTTTGTGTGTATCTGGATTCTAGATGCCCTTACATGTTTTTTTTTTCTGATAATAATAGTTCCTTTATATCTGCTGGTGTCTTAACTATACTGTGTATCATATCTCCCACTTATATGGATTGTTCTGTTTATTCCACAAAGATTAAGTTCCATGAATTAGCTACTTTGTTTCACAGGTAAATCATCCATATGTTAGAAAATTGGTAACTTTTCTAAAATCATACAACTACTAAATATAGAAAGAGAATATTACCTTACTCATAGCTATTAAAAACAATGCTTCAATCATTCTTTGAGTTGGCCTTATATCAGCTTCCCTAGCCTGATGGCAGCCTGTCTGACAAGGAATGCATCTTCCACCTATGAGATGGAAAAGATAAGCTGCTATACGGGGAATTTTAGGAAAATAGACTGACCTGTGGGTACACATTCCCATCTTTTGAGCATTTGAATGGAATTAGAAAAGAGAAGTGGGTTTAAATTTTGTGCTTGATTGACTTGACTCCTCTCCCTGTCCTCTGAGATCCTGGTTCTCAGACCTTCAGACATGAGATGTAAAATATAGCGCTAGCCTCTGTTCCATGCTTGCAGGCCTTTCTAACTACTTCTCTAGACTTTTTGGGTCCTAGGTAGTAGATAGAGTATTAGACTAGTAATCTCCAGAATTATGGAGGTTTATTATTTATTACATAACATGTAATTGTATATAATCCAATACATTATTTTACATGCAATTTACACATTTACTATTAGTTCTGTTTCTCAAAAGAGCCTTGACTAATGAAACCTGCTTCCTTATGTTCCTTTTGAGAAAAAAAAATGTTAGACATCACCAGCATACTCTGGGTGTAAGAATAAAATTATCCAATCAACCAGTAATCTTAATGTTAAGTGTCAGATATCTTTTAGGTAATACAGGCATATAAATACTAGAAGAGGATAATGAATAAGGGGAGGGATCAAAAACACAGTAAAATCATCACACCTAGTAAAAGCTAAGTGTGGGGAATCCATGAGAGTTTCCTTCCCATGACTTCCATCTTCTCATCTTCCATTGCTTATATTGAACTGATTAGTGAGCAGGCTGATACAGGAAGTTGTAAATAGTAGTTCACAGTGGTCTGCTCACCTGCAATGAGTAAAGAAGAAAAGTTGGCTCATATCACGCACATTGAACTTTAGGATTCCTTTACGCTGCACTTAGAACTTTAGCCTTTATTCCCAGTGTACTAAATGTCTCTGGAGGATTACACACCAAGTACTGAAATGGTAAGTTATACAATAAAATAGCATTACATTATTATCTGCTAAAAATATATTTCATAAATTGAGTATAAAATGGGAAAGAAGATACTTCAGAATCTAGATAAAGGATGCTTAGATTGAACATAAGTTGGTGACAGGGCTAAAAGGAATTCACACTATGACTTTTCATAAATTATGTATAAAATATATACAGAAGGAAGTAACTGCAATATTTGAAGATTTTTTGACCTATTAGATATAGGATGATATGGTTCAGTAAGATATGAAACACTTTAGTTGAGACTTAAGGACGACTTGAGACGGAGTAGATGGTTCAGCAGCTTCTTGAAATGCCAATTGTTGTTGGATGTCTAAAACAACACTGCACTTTGCCAATAGCAATTACATGTTTGACACTATGGACTGTTGCAGTTCATTAGTGGTAGCTTTCTTGAATGGCTGCCACCTTTTAGGAAAAAGAATATTTTCATAGTGTTGTGATGTTAACATATCACAGCATCATTGTGCCATGATAATAGTGTCAATTGAATATAGGCTTCTTTGGTAGACAGATTGATCTTGTCACTTTCTAGTCTGAACCCTCAAACCCTTGGCTGTCTGTTTTGTGTTTTTTTACTGCAGGTGCACACACATATGCCCCAACAACCTTGTGGCTGTAAGTCTTTGAAATTGCAAGAGTAGGCATAGAACGAGAAGGTAGAATATCAGAGTTTATATCAGAGTGCAACCGAATCAGGGAGTTGAATACTGAAAGTAATTTTAACTTCTTTCCAGAGAACTGGAACTAATTACTCTCTAAAATATTTAAATCAAGATAAGCATGACAGTAGTTACATGTAAAGCCCTGTGCCTTTTAAGATTACTCTGATGCTCATGAAGTTGCAGCATCGTTTACATCTTTATACTGTTTGCATCATATCCCTTTTACAATATTATTTTTTCAAATGAGTTGTCTTAAAATAAATCCTTGTGTAATCAAGGCTAGACTTAGTAATAAAATATAACTGTTAGTCCATCTCTGCCTTGGCTACTGCCATTATGTAGTTCTGAATTAGTCAGTGTTCCCAATAACTAGTAGTGTCTTGAAGTGGACACAATAATTCTGATGAGGTATAAATAAGGTATCACATAGGGGCTGTGATTGCACAGATGTGGATGGCCTAGTAATAGAACTTGGAATCCTGTGGTAATTGTAGTTGCCTGTGTAATGTTAATTCTTTTATCTGATTCTAATTGCAACTACAACTTGAATCATTTATATTTTTGTTTTAAAATTTCCTTTCATAAAAAGAAAAGCAAAAAAAGATGTCCTAGGAAACTTTTCATCACAGCAACTGAGTAATAGGACTCTAGAATCAGAATCCGTCTTCAAAAACTTTAAAACCAAAATGGGGATCTTATGACTTAGAAGAAAGGTCTACTAAAATGAGCTTTCCGAGAAAATGAAATTTAAAAAAAGGATGAAACTAGCCAGCACTTGATCCTAGAGCATATATTGGATAGGTAGTGAGATTTGTTTGATTGTTTTTGCTCTAAATGTAGGGTGTTCTGGTTCTGCAGTTCTACTATCCTATATTAACCACCAATTTCTCCAGTACAAATTATTGATAACATATTTTGGAAGATTATTCTATGATGTGATTAAAGTTTACAAGCAGAGCAAGTGTTTACAAGCTTGACAGTGACTGAAGGGGTGGAAGATGTCCGTACTCAGTCAGCAGAGTGTGGGGACAGCTCTTTCATTAGTAATGCCACGTATGACATAAGATTGATTAACTTTACTCCTTTATAAATTTAATTAACAAACATCTGCCTCTACAATCTATTCCCCATGGTTCTGACATTTTCTTCATGTTGAAATATCTTTAGTTTATTGACTGAACTTTTCTCCAGCAGCTATTCTGACAAGGTTAACAATTGATTATATGGTAGACTAAAACAATGGATGGAAACAATACTTGAGGTTTAATGTAAGGCTTTCTCTCTCCTCCTCCCTCCTTTTTCACCATTTTCTTCACGCCTTCCCCTCTATTTTTTTCTTTCTTTATTTCACAGATGTCAAAAGATAAAATCTTTATGTTCCCTTCCATGTCTGTAGTCTGTAGTACATGTATAAGGAAATTTCAGATCAATTTAGTTCCAGTTTCAAAAAATAACCTGTGATTCATTATACAGATCTTGGATGTATTTTTACACTCCTGGGCATATTCCTTTGTCCTTTAGTGTTCCTTCAAAATCCACCCAGGGTTTGATCTTCAATAATGGCAGATTTATTGCTGTGATAACAAGGAATAGATGAATCTTCCTGCTTCCCCTTTTTATGAATATAAAGAGCAAGATGTAGATTTTGATGGAGCTGTGCAAAATTATTTTACGAATGACCTCTAGTGGGTCTAAAAGCTCTCTCAACTATATTCCCTTCTCTTAAGATTATTTCAAAGAATATTCCTGACTACAGCTCTACCTGCCTTGTCAATGGTCTGTATAGGAGCCACAATTTAAATTGGCCTCCTGGTGTCTCTTGATAATAGCTAATATTTATATGGATATAGATCCAGGCCAATGGAATACTGTTTGGAAGCAGAAAATTACAGACATATAGGTTAAAAAAAAGGTCTTCATTTTTTTTATGGAAGGAAATATGTTCTTTTAATATGCTGCGATTATTTTTAGATGGTGAGATGAGAGCATGACTCACCACCTTCCACTGCTTCCACTCCTTATGCTGGTCCCCACTCATCTTTCCTGACATACCATGCTGATGAAGAGAATGACAGCCTGTTCCCCACACTGTGGTCATCAGTGTGTGCTGCAGCTGTTTCTGGAAGTATAGGTACTCTATATCTTCAACAGATAGTCTGTCATACAATACATTAGTATTCTGGGGATAAGTTCACATTACAACCGAAAGTACACAGCAGCACAAAGGGCATGTGATGAGAATACTTTCCAAGTGGCTAACAAGCTAACCAAATACCAGAAAATGACTTTTCAGTCTGACTTTCTCCTCACTTTTTTTAGATTTAAAATATTTTTATATATAACAAATAGTAAAAATAGAATGACTAGTATACAGAGAATGAGATCACTTGTACAAACTAAAATATTGTTCTAACTGATAATAATCAATAATCATGAACTTGAAAGGAACTGAAATAATTAATTTTGAGGTGTTCAAGTTTCTGGATGATATTATATCTTTTAATGTAAACTCTAGTAGTGAAATTCTGTACTGCTATTGTATGATTGTCTTGAAGATATAGTATAGATACAGGTTTATCTTATAGACAGAGATAATTTGATTAATTAAAATGTAGGTAGTACTTGGGATCCAGAAACCTACTTCGTAAAACTGTGTTTAAAAATAGTAACTGCATGAATTTCTTGACACGTACTAATTTTCACATTTTCTTAACTCTAATTAATATTGAGTTTTTTTTTTAATTACTAAAAGTTGCTTATTATGAGATTAGGATTGTGATACCTTTGATAATTTTATTAAGATAATGAATATTATTCACAGAAAAGTGTTATTTGAAACACTAAATAATATAACGATTATGAGGAACTTAGCACAAATTTACAAGGCATTGTTGTCACGATGGTGAATGGAACAATGATGGTTGGGGCTTAGGTGATGTCCTCAAATAGAGCACGTTGACAGTTGAGAAGTCTGCAGAAGGAAGGTCACTCTGACCTCCCTCAGTCTGTCTTCCCTGAAGCATGGTCACAAAGGTTTCCTGGACTTATTTCCTAGTGGAAAGAAATATCTTGTTTTTAAAAAACAAAAACAAAAACAAACAAAACAAAACAAAACAAAAAACCTAAAAAAAAAAAAAAAAAAAAAAACCCACTGGGAAGATTGTGAGCAATAGGTTTTCCGAGTGCCATTGTTTATTATCTTTTGTTGTGCTTCATATGTCCTGACTTGATTCTGCACAATGAAGCACATTCTTTTTTAAAAATTTTATTCATTATAATTTATTCAGATTATATCTTGACTGTTATCCCATCCTTGTATTTTCTTGTTCTCATGCTCCCTCCCTCTTCTGCCTCCTTGCCTTCCCCTAGACCTCTGACAGAAGGGGACCTCCTCCCCCACCATATGACCACAGACTATCAAGTCTCATCCAGATGGCTTGCTCCCTCTTCCTCTGTATGCCCAGAATCCAGCTGCATGGCCCGCCATTGGTCCCAGTCTACCTGCTCAGTGGAGTATCTCAGAGGACATGTTGGCCTAATATCCACTTATAAGTGAGTATATACTATGCATGTCTTTCCAGCTCTGGGTTACCTCATTCAGGATGACCTTTTCTAGTTCCACCCATGTGCCTGCAAATTTCAAGATCTCCCTGTTTTTAATAGCTGAGTACTATTCCATTGAGTAAATGTACAACAGTCTGTTTTCCATTATTCAGCTGAGGGACATATCTAGGTTGTTTCCAGGTTCCGGCTACTACAAATAAAGCTACTATTGACATAGTTATGCAAATGTCCTTGTTCTATGGTAGAGCATCTTCCTGGTATGTGCCCAGGAGTGATATTGCTGGGTCTTTTGGTAGCACTATTCCTAATTTTCTGAGAAAGTGACAGATTGATTTCGATATTGGTTGTACAAGTTTGTGTTCCCATCAGCAGTGGAGGAGTGTGCTCCTTCCTGACATCCTACCAGCATGCGGTATCACTTGAATTTTTAACATAGCTAATCTGGTAGGTGTAAGATTGAATCTCATGGTTGTTTTGATTTCCATTTCCTTGATAACTAAGGATGTTGAGCATTTATTTTGGTGTTTCTAGGCCATTCAGTGTTCCTCTGTAGAGAATTATCTGTTTATCTCTCTACCCCATTGTTTAATTGCACAATTTGATTTGGTGGTGTTTAATTCCTTGAGTAATTTTTATACTTTGGATATTAGCCCTTTGTTGGACATAGGGTTGTTGAAGCTCTTTTCCCAGTCTGTTCTGTTGACGGTGTCCTTCGCCTTACAGAAACTTTTCTGCTTCATGTTTCATGTTTCTGTCCCATTTGTTAATTGTTGATCTTAGAGCCTGAGCTGCAGTTACTTGTTCTGTTCAGGAAGTTGTCTCCTATTCCAACGAGTTCAAGGTTCATACCCTGGTATTCTTTTAACAGATTTAGTGTGTCTGGCTTTATGGTGAAGTTTTTAATACTCTTGGACTTGATTTTTGTGTAAGGTGGAAAATACGGATCTAATTGCATTTTTCTACTTGTAGACATCCAGTTAGATCAGCACCATACACTGATGATGCTGTCTTTCTTTTATTGTATGGAGTTAGCTTCTTTGTTCAAAAGTCAAGTGTGTGGGTTTTTGGTGGGTCTTCAATTTGATTCCATTGATCAACCAGACTCTTTCTATTCCAGTACCATTCTATTTTTATTGTTGTTGCTCTCATCTTAATATCAGGGATGGAGATTCCTCTGGAAGACCTTTTATTGTACAGGATTGTTTTAGCTATTCTGTGTTTTTTGGTTTTCCATATGAAATTAAGAATTAATATCTCAAGTTCTGTAAAGATTTGTGTAGGTATTTTTATAGGGATTGCATTGAATCTGTAGATTGCTTTTGGTAAGATGGCCATTTCTACTATGGTTATTTTCCTAATACACAAGCATGGTTGATCTTTCCATCTTCTGATATGTTCATCAGGTTCTTCAGAAATTTGAAGTTTTTTTTTTTCATACAAGTCTTTCACTTGCTTGATTAGAGTTATGCCAACATACTTTATATTAATGTGAAAGGTATCGTTTCTCTAAAATATTTCTCAACCTCTTTGTCATTTGTATACAGGAGGGCTACTGATTTTTTTTTAAACTAATCTTGTATCTGTGCACTTTGCTGAAGTGCTCATCAGCTGTATCATTTATTCGGTGGTATTTTGAGAATCATGTACACTATCATATCATCTGTGAATAGTGATAGTTTGACTTCCTCCTTTCTAATGTGGAGTCTCTTGATCTCCTTTTGTTGTCTCATTGCTCTAGCTAGAACTTCAAGTACTATACTGAAGAGATAATGGAGAGAGTGGGAAACCTTTTCTAGTCGCTGATCTTACTGGAATTTCTTTGAGTTCCTCTCCATTTAATTTAATGTTGGTTATTGACTTGTATATAGCCTTTATTATGTTTAGGTGTGTGCCTCTTAATCCGGATCTCTTCAAGACTTTAAACATGAATGGCTGTTGGATTTTTGTCAAATGTTTTTTTCAGCATCTAAGGAGATGGTCATGTGTTTTTTTCCTTCCAGTTTGTTTATATGGTGGATTACATGATGGATTTCCATATATTAAACTATCCCTGTTTTCCTGGGTTAAAGCCTACTTTGTCATGCTGAATGATATCTTTGATGTGTTCTTAGATTCAGTTCAAGAGTATTTTATTGAGTATTTTTGCACCAATGTTCATAAGAGAAATTGGTTTGAAATTCTTTCTTCATCAGGTCCTTGTGAGGTATTAGGTATCGACTTTGAAGGTTTAGTAGAATTTTGCACTGAAATCATCTGGCCCTGGTATTTTTGAGGTTGTGCAACTTTTGATGACTACTTCTATTTTTTCAGAAGATAGAGGATTATTTAATTTTCTTAATAGGAGACTTCAACACTCCCCTTTCACCAAAGGCTAGATCAGGAAACAGAAGCTAAACCGAGAGATAATGACATTAACAGATGCTATGAACCAAATTTACTTCACAGACATCTACAGAACTTTTCACCCAAACAGAACAGATTACTAATTCTTGTCAGCACCTCATGGAACCATCTCCTGACTTTACCATATAGCTGATCACAAAGCAAGGGTCAAGAGATACAAGAAGATTGAAACAATACATTGTATCCTATCAGACCACTATGGAATAAAGCTGAACTTCAACAATAATAGATACAACAAAAAGCCTACACACACACATGGAAACTGAACAAGTCTCTATTCAACAATAACTGGGTCAGAGAAGAAATAAAGAAATTAGTGACTTCTTAAAATTCAATACAAACAAAGGTACAACATACCCAAACCTCTGGTACACAATGAAAGTAGTGCTACAAAGAAAATTCATAGTACTTAGTGCCTTCTTAAATAGATTGGCCAGATCTAGCCAATGGTCAGAATATTCTCCACAGTTGAGTGGAGAGTGTGATACGACTTTCTCATGTACTCTGGTGCCTCACATTTGACCATGTCCCCTGGAGGGGGAGACCTGGTGGCACTCAGAGGAAGGACAGCAAGTAGCCAAGAAGAGACTTGATACCCTATGAGAATATATAGGGGGACGTAATCCCCCTCAGGAACAGTCATAGGGGAGGGGAATAATGGGAAAATGGGGGGGGGGGAGGAATGGGAGGATACAAGGGATGGGATAAACATTGAGATGTAACAAGAATAAATTAATAAAAAAAATAATGTTAAAAAAAAAGGAAATATCTTATATAAGAAACTTAATGGAACATCTGGAAGTGGTAGGAAAATAAGGCAGACACATCTAAAAGGAGTAGATAGCTAGAGATAATCAAACTCAAGGCTGAAATAAATAAATTGGGAAAAAGAGAATAGTTCAATGAATCAAGGTATCAAAGAACTGGTTCTTTGAGAAAATCAACAAGATAGACAAACTGTTAGCCAAACTAACTGAAAGGGGGAGAGTCACTATCCAAATCAGAAACATAAAGGAAGACATAAAAACAGATATGAAAGAAATCCAAGGAATCATTAGGTCTTACTTCAAAAACCTATATGCCTTATAATTTGAAAATCTAAATGAAATTGACAATTTTCTTGATAGATTCCACTTACCAAAGTTGAATTAAGTGCTTTCTTTTAAGCAGAAAAAAATTTTTATTTAATAAATTACAACTCAATTGTTATCCCATCACGTGTATGCTCCCGTTCCTCCCTCACTCCCTGTTTTACCCAGTTCCCCTCCCCTAGGTCTATGACCATGGGGGACCGCCTCCCCCACTCTATGGTCATAAGCTGTCCAGTCTCATCTTAGTAGCCTATACTCTATAAAACTCTTATTTTGTCTGTCTATCTATCTATCTATCTATCTATCTATCTATCTATCTATCTATCATCTATCTATCATCCATCTATTTGTTAAGATAGAGTTCCATGTAGCAAGACTGGCCTCAAATTTGCTATGTAGCTGAGGCTAACCTTTAAACACAGGATACTTCTGCCTCCTCCTCTTGAGTCCTTGAATTGCAGACACACAGGGTCCATCTGATAAAATTTCTATAAAGTAAACTCATTATGTTTTTTTAATTAAGTAGACTTTTAAGGTAAGGTATCAATAATAAGCCTCTCAACTGGTAAGTTTAATACTAAATTTTCTCCCATACTTAATCATAGTAATTTTAAATCCAGTTTCAAAATTTCTCAACTATGAAACTAAAATTTACCTATAACCACCACTAAATATGATAAAGGTAGTTAGGAAGTTATCAAATAAGTGAAGACTAGTTAAGTACTTCAGACTCATTGAGGAGATTATGGTATCTGATCCCTTTTTGTTAATGACTTATATTCACTAGGGAACTATCTTTCAGTCACTGACCTCAAGTATAACATTTTTAAAAATATATTGCTATATCTCAGATAGGCAATTAATCTGGATCCTCTACAATATACAGATGGAATTGGGTGCTATGAGAACTCCAATGTTCAACCAGTAAGTTTTTTCTCTTTATCTTCAAAAAATTATATATCACATAATGGAAGAATTGTATACTGAACTTTTAATGTTATTAAGTTCAAACCTAGCTAGCTGAAAATTAAACTACAATAAAATGAGCATGGGTCACATTTGAAAAAATTATGACAAAGGAAAATTTTTACATTCTTATGTAAATGGTATGCTTTCTACAGGAATGTTCCAAGGAATATGCACACTTATTACAATTATTGGTATTGGTATTCAAATCTGGTAAGTAAATTGTTTGGTAGCATTGAGAAATAACTTCCCTATGCCATTTTATTTTTCTCATATTTAGGAGACAATTATTTATTTGCAGTCAATTTTACCAAGACATAGTCATGATTCATGTTCTACCCCATGCCCAGCCAAGATGCCCACCCACTTGCTCCCCCACACTCCCTAGTTCTGTCTCATTTCTGGCCTACTGCTCATATTTAAAGAATTATCCTTTGCCAACTTTTCCATTATTCCTCTGCCCACCTTGCTACTTCCAAAAGTAATTTGTCCTTAGCAATGTTCTTAGACTGATCAAATAAAAGATCATAGTTGTAACTTACTTTTTACAAAACAGAATACAGAGGGTAGAGAAATGGTCATACTCTTGTACCCATCATCACACATTCATTCATCGCTCCCACCCTTGCAATGTCCCTGATTTTTATTCTCTATGTGACTGATGGATAGGTAAATGCTAAAATATCTTTATTAGGTTGGACAAAAAAAAAAAACCAAACAAATATTTTTCAAGGTTGTTTAAACCAGATGATATTTGACAACAATTTACAGCTTTATTCACACAATTCTCTCTAGAGATACGCTTTTTGATACGAATTTTTTAAAGTTTGAAATGTATGGTGGATGTTTCAAGAAAGCAAGAAGAAGGCATACCCATGGTGATTTGTCTGGCTGTTCGGTCGCTTCCCCTCCTTTTCTCTCTTAGTAAAGATAGTTAAGGATGAACCTTAAAACTAGCAATATCTTGAAAATAAAATGGGAAAGCTCCCCTCTGTCTTAAAGAATGTGGAAGTAAGTGTTAGTAATTCAGAATTGAAATTTGGGCATATTCAAGTCCATTATTGAAAGGGAGATGGGACAAATAAAACTTAGCAGAAGCACTTTCTAGGAGAAGATTCCTTTGCATTCTATGTTACTGTGGGCATTCTCTGTAGAGAAATGAAGAACAGTGATTGACCTTAACTTTCCCACTGCTTGTTCCAGTGTCCATGACATAACCTATTTGTAAATATGACTTTCAGTTATGATTCTACCTAATTCCTCAATCGGAATCCCATTTGATATCCCAAACTCACAGAAGTACTAAATAATGTAAATAATTCAGCAGTTGTTACCACAGCCCTGTCTTTAAGCTCCAAACCAAATAATACTAAAGCTTAAAGCATAAATATTGACTGAAATGCTTTCCAGGGAATATTTTTCCCTGGAAATCTAAATCTGGGCTTTGTATAGATACTCACTCATGTAGACTTGAACAGTTCAGTATATGCAGGCTAATACATTGTATTGTGAATATAGGAAGATAGCTTCAGGTAGACTTTTACTCTTTATTGAGAACCCTGGGGAACACTGGGTTTATAACAGCTTATAAAGGATATAAAAATGACCATAGGAACAGCATAGAGTTATAAGAATTAGGTAGGCATTGCTCTATACATTTCAAGTTTTGTTATCAAAAGTATTTGAACTTCTACATCTTAATAATATCACTATAAGCAGTGTGGCTAACCATCAAAGTCATGCATATTTCTCCCATACTCCTTTAAATTGAAATTTTGCAACATGCAGTAGTATTTGTAGGGAGGTAGAGAGATTTCACACACAAAAACTACTAAGCAATACAAATAGTAGAAATACAGCCAGTCTCTATTTGTTATCATATCCTTAATTATTATTGTGATTGTTTGGTTCTTTGATTATGAAAATTAATAAAATATTAAAAACGAAGAATGTCATAAGAATCAGGGTATTATTTCTTTTTGCTTCAAGTCACAGTAATGACTCAGGCCTATTAAAAAGACATTCAAATAAGCCATCATGACTGTGACTTGCCTTCATCATCACCTTAATGGCATTAAGTAAAGAAATTTTCAAAATACTGTGTCAATGTTAAGTGTGGAATTAGCAACATAGCTTTAATTGTTTTAATAAGGTAGGTTACTATAGAAAACTTGAAAAGCAATGTCAAACTAAAAGTTTGAAAGCAATAGTAGATAGCTTATTTCATTTCTTAGACTATCATAGGTTATTGATTTCATATTAATAAAAACTGGATTTTCCTCATTATACAAATTGGATGAAATCAACAAACCTAAAAATATGAATTTGGTGAAAATAAAATACAAATTTAGGGCAGGATATAGGTGGCTTAACAGTTAAGAGCATATGTGTCCTACCTAACGGAGGACCCAAATTCAGTTCTTGGTCACTCCTCCTTCAAGTCATATAATAAACTTTATGTCTTCCACAAACACTACACACATGTGTACAGCCCCCCACACATATTTAAAACCCACATACATAGTTAGAAAGATATCTTTTAAAATAAATAAAATATAAAGAAATATTTAATATCCATAGGACATTCACAACAAAGTTTTATCAGAGTTTGATGATAGTCACATTAAATGATAATGTTTACAATGAATCAATTTAAATTGTTCATCTTTAAAGTATCATATAAACGTAACTGTTTAAGAAAATGTATCACTAACAAGATCCTGTCTTAAATGACATATGAATTGTAACTTGTGTATAAAAAGTTTTTTATGGACTCCTTTGTTTGAATTGTTTTTCCTCCCCAGGTGGTGGTCACATTTAGAAGTTTAGAATCAAAACATAAAAATGGTCACTTATTTGAATAATATAATTACATTTATTGAGATGCATTCAAAGTATAATATACTATATTTTAATTAAAATATGTGGATAAGTTGACAACATTCACACATGCATATGGCTCTTCACTAAGCAAAATATGTCCAACTGACATTTTTATCTAGTCACAAAGTATGTACACAAATTAAACAAATGCTCACCATAGTGTATTTATCCTAATAATAAAATAAAGTACACACACACACACAAACAAAGCCATAAATATATTATGACAATCTGATGAATTTGTTTAGTGTTCCTTGTGTGAATATGATTTCAGAGCTGACCAGTCTGTATTGAATAACCAGTTATGGCACTCATCCCTGTGAAAGACTAATTTTCATTTTCTCAGCAGTCCTTAGTTGCTCTTTTTCTAGAGTTGGGCCAAGTGAGATATTCTTCCTCAGTTAGCATGTCTGTTTATGTTCTCATTGTATGGGTCTTATTTTGACATTAGCATTGATGTTAATGTCCTTATTTTGCATTAGTTATGAGAGACACAGAAATATATAGAAGTTTGGAACATTTTATGGGAAGGAAATTTTTAGGGTTTAGTTTATGTATTTGTTTGCTTGTTTTATCAATTTTTTGAGACAAGGTTTCTCTGCTAGCCTTGGCGTTCTGGAATTCACTCTGTAGCCCAGGCAGGTGAGGAACTCAGAGATCAGCTTTCCTCTGCCTCCCGACTGCTGGGATTAAAGGCATACACCATCACAACCTACCTAGGGTTATATTTTTTAACTTACAAAATATACGTAGTTATAATTTCTTAGAAAATAGATGAAAGTAAATCTTAATGTTTAATCTGGTCCTCTACATTTTACAGAGATTACTCAATGCTTCTTCAACCCAGAAATGAGCTGTTATCTCAGACAGGCTAGGTGGTTCACACCTCACTATATAATTTTTTTCTATTTTTTAAGTTAAATTTGTTTATTTTTAATTTATTCACTTTACATCCAGATTGCAGCCCCCTCCCTCATCTCCTCCTAGTCCCATTCTCCCCTCTCTTACCCCATCCTCCCTCCTCTAGTACCCAGAAAAGGGGAACCCTCCTTTCCTACCATCTGACTCCAGCCTATCAAGTCTTACTTGGACTACTTGCAACTTCTGTGGCCACCCTGCCACAGGGAAGTGATCAAAGAATGTGCAACAGAGTCCACATCAGAGGTCAGAGGCAGCCCCTACTCTTCATATTTTGGGATTATCATTTAAAAATTATTCTATTGCTACTAAATAGGAGGCAAGAGAACAATATTTTTATGTCAAGTCCTTCAGTATTTTTTATCCAGAGGCTCAGAAAATAAGCTATTACTCAATCATTAAATATTGGGTCAAAATATGAATCAACCAATTCTAAAAATTAGGAAATAAAATAAGTTCAAAGAGACTGAGTAAGTGGCTCAGTGGCTCAGTTCCTGTGTATGTGTAAGCTCCATCTTAAGACTCAGAGTAAGGAGTGAGGAGACGTGGCTTATTTTACAAATTGTTTATTGAAAATTACCCAAATAATTGTGCTGTAAAACACACACCTAACATTCAGGTTTAGTCTCTTGTGTACATTACTTGATACAATCTAAATATATTTCTTTCAAATATGTTTCCCTTTGTTTGTGGGGGCCAAAAAATTAATACAACTTTTTCCACACCTGATATTAAACCCAACTTGTTTTGTTATTAAAACTTAATACTGACATTTCAGAAGCTTTCACATGCTTACCTGTGGTTGTATGAGCTGACATACTTGAAAAAGTATTCTATGCTATTACATATTTCAGCATTTTAAAATTAATATGACATATCACATATGTAGGTAGGGAAATTGATATTTGGTAGACCAAAGTGTCTACATTGTTAGAAAATAATTCTAGAATACTTTCTAATATGTTTAAATATAGGAGTCAGTAAACTTATAAGACAATATAAAATAAAACAAAACCTTGAACATAGTTAATAATGCTTGGTTAGGAGATAACACAAGAATGGTATTTCATTATTTATGAGAATCAGCTAAGTTCTACAACTATTGACAAGTAGCTTTGCACTTCCTTAAGATGAAAGTTTTAAATATCATTTTAGGAACAATACTGTTTTCTTTGTTTCCACAATATACTAGTATATACACACACATACACACACAGACATGTAAACAAAAACACACACACTTTTTTATATAAATTTATTTATTTCTTTGCTTGCTTGATTTTTGTCTGTTTATTCCCTTTACATCCTGGTCATAGCTTCATCCTTCCTCATTTCCTGGTCCCACCCTTCCTCCCTTTCTCCCATCTCCCATCCCCTATTCCTCAGAAAAGCCCCCCTTCCCATCCACCCCAAATCATCATGTAGTATAAGGACTAATCACGTGTTCTCCTCCCCTGTGGATTGCAAGGCAGTTCTTCCAGAGAAAAGTAATTGAAAACCTGGCAAGAGAGTCTATGTCAAGAGAGCTCCCTTACTTGAGGAGCCACATGAAGCCTGACTTGTACATGTGCTACATCTTGGTAGGGGTAATATGTTCAGTCCATACACGGTACTTGGCTGGTGCTTCATTCTTAGCAAGCCTTTCTGGGCTCTGGCTAGCTGGCTCTGGTGGTCTTCATGTGAAGCTCCTCTCACCTCCAGATCCTTTTCTCTTTCCCCCACTTTTCCACAATGCTCCCTGTGCATCACTCAGTGTTTGGCTGCCTCAGCATTTGTTTTAAAGTGCTGCTGGGTTGAGCTTTGTAGGGAGGCATGCTAAATTCAGCCATGTTAGAAATCCCTTGCTTAGGCTGCATGCTGTAACTTTTGAGTTGTTGGCCTTTGCTGAAGGCGGTCTTGTGTTTAGGCTATCTTTGGATTGTTTACCTTTGAAAGTAATAGGGAAGTTCTTACAGGGAATTAACCAGAGATATAGGGAAATTCTTACAGGGAACTATCCAGAGGATTAAGGAAGTTCTTACAGGTAACTATCCAGAGGATTAAGGAAATTCTTACAGGGAGCTATTCAGAGGATTGTATTCTTGCTTGGGGGCTAGAGGAAGTGAGATTACAATAGAGTTTATGTTGTCCTTACTATATAATGTCTACTTCCCTGCATTAAAGATAGTTTTGATCAGAAATCTCCAGACTTCACTCAATTTTCCTCATGTCTGTGTCTCCCACTTTCAAATCCCACCCCCTCTTTCTGTTTGATTGTCCTGTGGGCCTGGACAGAGCTTCTTGGAAGACAACTCTGCTAGGCTCCTGTCACCAAGTATAGCAGAGTATCTTTAATAATGTCTTGGGTTGGTTTTCTCCCTTGGCATTGGTTGGACATTTCCTAAATCTGTATCTATGCTATCTATATCCCTGCACATCTTGCAGGCAAGCATTCCTCTCATATCCCCTCTTCATCCCAGTCCTGGGAACCTACTGTAAGTTAGGTCTCTAACTGGCCGGAGAGCTGCCCCCACCCACAGTTTCTCTTTTCTTTATAGGACTTTTGTCCTCCCACCCCTGCTCTCCCCATATTTCTCTGTGTTTTCTCTCCTACCTTGTTCCATCTCATCAACCAATAAATCTGTCTATTCTATTACCCTTTCTGAGTGAGATTTAAGGAAAGTCCCTTGGATCCTCCTTACTTATCTTCCTTGTGTCTGTGAATTGTAGTATATTTATCCTGTAATATATGGCTAAAATCCACTTATAAATGAGTACATACCATGTGTGTCTCTTTGAGTCTGCATAAACTTACTCAGAATGATCTTTTCTAGTTTCATCCATTTGCTTGCAAATTTTATGATTTCTTTGTTTTTAATACCTGAGTAGTATTCCATTGAGTAAATGTACCACAATTTCTTTACCTGTTCTTTGCATGAGGGCCAACTAGGTTGTTTTCAGATTCGGCTATTATAAATAAAGCTTCTATGAACATAGTGAAGCAATTGTCCTTCTTGTATGGCTTAAAGTCTTTTGGGTATATATATATAGGAGCTCTGTGTTGAGGTAGAACTGTTGCCAGTTTTCTGCCAAAGCACCAGATTAGTATCCAAAGTGGTTTTACAAGTTTGCATTCCCACCAGCAATGGAGCTGTGTTTCTCTTTTGCTACAACCTCAATAGCATGAGCTGTCACTTGTGTTTTTGACCTTAGCCATTCTGACAGGTGTAAGATGGAATATCAGAGTAGACTATCATTTAGTTTTATTGGCAGTGTCCTTGGCCTTACAGGGATTTTCAGTGTCAAGAAGTCCCATGTATTGATTGTTTGTCTTAGACTCTTAGATGTGGGTGTTCTGTTCAGAAATTTGTCTCCTATGCCAATGGGTTAAAGGTACTTCCCCATTTTCTCTTCTAATAGACTTAATGTATTGGGTGTTATGCTGAGGTCTTTTTATTATTATTATTAATTTATTCTTGTTACATCTCAATGTTTATCCCATCCCTTATATCCTCCCATTCTTCTTTCCCCCCCATTTTCCCATTATTCCCCTCCCCTATGACTGTTCCAGAGGGGGATTACTTCCCCCTGTATATGCTCATAGGGTATCAAGTCTCTTCTTGGCAACCTGCTGTCCTTCCTCTGAGTGCCACCAGGTCTCCCCCTCCAGGGGACATGGTCAGAGGTGAGGCACCAGAGTATGTGAGAAAGTCATATCCCACTCTCCACTCAACTGTGGAGAATGTTCTGACCGTTGGCAAGATCTGGGTAGGGGCTTAAAGTTTACCGCCTGTATTGTCCTTGGCTGGTGCCTTAGTTTGAACGGGACCCCTGGGCCCGAGAATTCTCAACAGAGGAATATCAAATGCCTGAGAAACACTTAAAGAAATGTTCAACCTCCTTAATCATTAGGGAAATGCAAACATTATGATAGGCTGAGGTCTTTTATTCATTTTTGCTTCAGTTTTCTTCAGGGTGATATATATTGATCTATTTGTATTTTCTACATGTAGAGATCCAGTTAAACCCGCACCATTTATTGAAGATGCTTTTCTTTTTTTCATTATATGGTTTTTAACTCTTTTGTAAAAAATATGTCCATAGTGTATGGGTTTATTTCCGGGTCATTGCTTTCTTTACATTGATCAAATAGTCTATCTCTATGCCAGTACCATGCAGTTTTTATTACTGTTGCTCTGTAGTGTAGCTTGACATCAAGGATGAAGATATCTCCAGAATTTCTTCTATTGTATAGGATTACTTTATCTATTTTGGATTTTTTCTTTTTGTTTGTTTGTTTGTTTTCCCATATGAATGATGTAGTTCCAATTTTTTACGAAGGCACTTAGTTCTATAAGCTTTCCTCTAACCACTGTTTTCATTGTGTTCTGTAAGTTTGGGTATGCTTCAGCTTCATTTTTGTTGAATTATAGAAAGTCTTTCATTTCTTTTTTTACTTTGTCCCTGACCCAGTGGTCATGGACTAAGGCATTGTTCAGTTTCCTTGAGTTTATAGGCTTTCTGTTGTTTTTCTTGTTGTTGAGTTCCAGCTATAATCCATGGTGGCCTCATAGATGCAACAGATTATTTCAATCTTCTTATATCAGTTGAGGTTTGTTTTGTTACAATGTATTCGGTCAATTTTGGATAAAGTTCTATGAAGTGCTGAGAGGAAGGTATATTCTTTTGTGTTGGGATGAAATGTTCTTTAGATATCTCTTAGGTCCATTTGATTCACGATGTCTATTAGTTTCATTATTTCTCTATTTAGTTCTGTCTCAATTATCTGTCCATTGGTGAGAGTGGCGTGTTTAGATCTTCCACTATTAATATGTGGTCTTTCATACTTGATTTAAGTTTAAGTGGTATTTATTTTATGAATGTAGGTGCTCTTATGTTTGGGGCCATACTTGTTTAGAATTGAAACACAGTCTTGGTATATATTTCCTTTGATTAGTGTTTGGTTGAAAGTCTATTTTATTAGATACTAGAATGGCTACTCCAGATTGTTCTTGGATTTTTGGCATGGAAAATCCTTTTCCAGACCTTTAATCTGAGGTAATGTGTATCATCATTGCTGAGGTGTGTTTCATGTATGAAGCAGAATAATGGATCCTCTTTTTGCAACCATTCTGTTTTCCTGTGTCATTTTATTGGGGAGCTGAGGCCATTGATGTTGATACATATTAATGACCATTTGTGGTTAGTTCTAGTTATTTTGCTGTAGCATATGTATGTGGTTCCTTTCTTTTTTGTTTTGCAGATGTGTGGTTTTTTTCCCCAGTGTTATCCTGGATGTAATTAGCCTCCTTGAGTTTGGGTTTTCCATTTAATATCTTCTGTATGGCTGGGTTTGTGGTATCATATGGCCCTGGGTTTATTTTTTTTGCATGGTTAAGCTGACCTTTAGCCATCTGGTTGTCTCTGCTGATAGCTAGCCTGGTAGTCTCAGGCAATTCAGGAGTAAGTACAGAGGACTGTGGCTGCACAGGCCTCCTTAGTTTGGCAGGTAGATGATGCAGTTAGAGCCTGAGTACTGTTCATCTCTTTCACCTAGTTTCAGGTGAGACAGGCTGGTCTAGAGTCAGCAAGGAGATGGCTCTAAACTGAATGTTGCATGGCAAACAATGGGGGTTGTGTCCTGCTTACAGGTCATCTCTTTGCTGGCTTTGTCCCAGGCAGGATGAATAGATCAGGAAGCTCACAAGTGAGCTTTGGCATTACAAAGTCATCTGGAGAGCTAACAGATGCTGGCTTTTCAGAATTTGATTCAGCAGTGCAGTTGTTTGGTGGCCAAGCAGGGCTGTGCTCTTAACACTCAGCTGGTGTCTGCCATCTTGGATCCATGCCTTGTAATCTGATATTGTCCAGCTGGTCTCTGCAAGGGGAGTAGTAGAACTGTGGATTATGGTTGGAATGCTGACTCTGGGTAGTTAGGTGCTGTCCTCGGGAAAGCAGGGGGTTCCAAGGTCTGATTGCTGGAGCAGATCACCCCTGGAACTGGAGACACTTGCTTTCTATAGGCACAATGCACAGGGTGCTGAGGGATCTTGTGCAACTCCTGGACTGGACAGCTGTGGGAAGCCTTGAACTGTGTGTGCATCAACAGCTCCTGGGATGTCCAATCACACTGGTGAAACACCAATTTTGCTGTTTTGGAGTCAGCTGTTAGATTACTCACCATAACCACAGTCTCTGATGTTCTGCCCCTGAGATGCAGTACACCTTGTCCTCCACCATTTAGAAATCTCCATACACACATTTCATTATTCAGTTTTAATAATATAAATTCATTAAACGGGATTTTAAATGGATTGAAAACATAAATAATAGCAACATAAAGATTCTGGAATAAAACAGATTTTCTATATAGTTTAAATAAAAAGATTATTTATGCAGAGTCATTGAAAAAAACTTCAATATAGCCTTGGTTATTTTACAATGAAGAACTCCTCTTCTCTCCTGTATATTGCCTGACCACAATGGTTAAATAAAGCACGTAATCTCCACATTTCACACTCAAGCACACACATGTGTAGTGGATGTAAACATGTTTTTGTTTTGATCCCAAGTGTAGGATGGGGAACAGACTTGTGAGAGAACAGGTGAACGTTTTTCCACATAGAAGTTGAAACTTTTTATGAGTGAGGGCTTGGCTTTTGCCAGTTGAAACACTTCCTAGTACAGAATCATATATATATATATATATCCACAACAGGCGATGGGAGCTTTTGGGGTCATTGCTCCACTTCAAGATGCTTCTAGAGAGTCTTCTCCAGGCAACTCTTTGGGGGCTCCAGGTTCCAGCTGCTGTTCCACATTCCAGTATCAACTTTGGTGAAATTGCTGGTCTGCTGAAATCCTGCCAACTATGCAAGGGGAATTGCTCCCAGGAACTGAAATAAAAAAGGCCTACTTCTCCTGTTCTCATTAGCCTCTTTTATTTCCCATCTAGGGCGCATGGGATAGAAGGGAGAGATAATCATTTAAAGAACCCCAAATAAAGTAGGTTTGAAAAAAGGTGAAGCCCACATACATGCACACAAATACAAAGGAGAATAGCAACATATAATTTAACAAAAATGTTTGCAGAAATTTATAATGCTGTTCCAAGCATATGGAAAGTGTTGTTGTCTACTTTGAATATATAATCAATATATAATGAAGAAGAAATGAATGAGGACATCAAGGTAGAAATGACTCACATATGATAGCAAATGAATGAGTTTCTCAACAACTACACTTTTCATGTAGACATTGAAAGTAAAATCATGAAAGAATTCCCTGTTTTGAATGGTAGAAACTGACCACATTACCTCTAACTTCATGAAGATACAGAAAAATTACTAAACACAAAGTGCAAGATTATATTTCAAAGCATGAGCTTGATAAATTACCATGTTAATTAGCACTTTGAAATTTACAAGTAAAATTTTATTTTAATGTAATTTTAAAGAAAACATAGTCCATATTTATGTGAATTTCACTATGCTCTTACTGTAACAATGTCTCATGCAGTTAGACATTGAAGAAAACTGAGGTCACTCTAACAACTACTCTTCATCTTAGCTGAGAAGATACAAACTTGAGAAATTAAGCAAGAGGAATTTTCCAACTTGGAAAGAAAACATTACATTGTTTTCATTTGTAAATAGTATCACATGTATAGAAACCTCGGAATTGTTTCCCCAAATTTTGTTAATAACAGTATCTATTGCATATTCATTTTATAAAGTTGACATAAAAATTTAGTAGTTTTGTATACTCAAATAGTAGATTGTCAGATAAAGAAATAAAAAACCTCCTTTATAATTGAATCATAAAGTAGAAAACATTTCCAAATTAGTCTAACAAGGAATATACCAAAAAAAAAACTATAATAAAATCAAGAGATATAGAAAACCATAAGTAGATGGAAGCATCTTGTACATATAGAGGGGGAGGAGGTTCCCCTCAGTCACAGATATAGCGGAGGGGAATAGGGTGAAAGCAGGGGAGAGGAAGGAATGGGAGGATACAAGAGATGGGATAACAATTAAGATGTAATCTGAATAAATTAATTTTTGAAAAGTAAAAAAAAGAATTAATATTATTAAATTACTTATGATATCCAAAGTAAAGAATAAATTCAGTGTAATTCTATCAACATATCTGTGACAATTTTCATGGAAATTGAAGAAAGACTGTAATTTATTTGTAACCAATAAAGACTGACTAGTCAATGGGATCTTAAGCAAAAAGCACAAGGCATGAAGCATCATAATATCCAAGTTTAAAATATTTTGAAGTTTCTGTAACCAAAGAAGGATAGGCTATCATAAAGATAGACACAAACTATTGCAACAGCTTGGAGAAACAAAAATAAATACACACATTATAGAAAAATTGTCCTTAACAAAGGGACTCCAAATGCTCATTATCATAATGAAGAAACTAGCTATTCCTAATACAAAAAAATGAAATTGGGCATAAGGTCATAGACTCATTTCAATTTGATTAATACTTAATATAAGACCAAGGTGGTAATGAGACTAGAAGGAAATATTGAGGTGATATTTCAGAATAATAGAATACACTTTTATCTATGTTCCAAAAATAAGAGCTGCAAAATCAAAGCAAAGGGAATTCTAAAAACCTGGGATGTAATAAATATTTATAAACTGCAATCTAGTAATGAACTCATAGCCAAAATATATGGAGAAATTAAATAAATCTACACTGTAGATATGAACACTCTCCTTAGAAAATGCCTAAACATATGAGTAGAATTTTCTCCATAATAAAACATATAATTGCTTAACAGGCAAATGAAAAAATTCCTAATTAATACCAATTGTCAGAGAAATTGTGATGTTTTGTCAACTGGATACAAACTAGAGCTACATGTTAAGATAGAGTCTCAATTGACAAATTGACTCAATGAGATTGGCCTGTAGCTATGACTACAGGAAAATTTCCTAATCAATGATTGATGCAGGAATTACCTAGCCTTCTCTAGGTGGTGCCACTCCTGGGAGGTGATTCTGTATTGTATAAGATAGCAAGCCAAATAGTACATGGCAAGTAAATCAGTAAACATTACTCGGTGGTCTCTCCTTCAGTGATTGTCTCCAGGTTCCTACCCTATGTTTTGTCCAGGATTGCCTAAAAGCTGAAAACCAAATATACCCTTTTATTCTTCAAGTTGCTTTTGGTCTGTGTTTTATCAAAGCTACAGAAAATCAAGATGGAACAAAAATGCAAAATACAATGAGATATCGTCTATTAGAACAGTCATTATTAAGAGGATATCTGGCTTCAAGTGATGGGAATCATATGAAGAAAATCAGAGCGACACCCCTGGCACAATTTTTGGAGTGCATTAGGATGTTTCTTTAAAACCTAAGGACAGAACTAGTTTAAGAGCCTAGTCAATAAATACTGAAGTCAAATCTTCACTTTCATTAGCAGCATTTTTTACAATGTCCGAGTTTTATATCAGCCCATGTATCTACTAACAGATGAATGTTTACCTGTAGGACAAATACAAAATGAAACACTAGAGTTTCATAAAAACAAGAGACTTTTGCCATTGGTGATAGTGGATGGAGCAGAAGATCCTTGCTTAGTTAAAAAGGCTTAGCTAAGATAAACATCATCATCATCCCATGTGGAATCTATAAAAGTAGATGTCATAGAAACAAAGAATAGGATAGTGGCTTCCATATTCCTGTGAAATCAGTTTGAAAACTCAGGGAAAAGGTAGTCAAAGGCAACAACATTCAGTTAGACTCAAAACATTTGTTCAAGAGGTCTATTGTACAAAGCAAATACTATAGACATGTACTTGTTATGTTTTTGAAAAGTATTTAGTGGACCTAAAGTGTTCTCACAGCAATATGATCATAGTGTATTATTTATCCTAATTTCATCATGTCAGGGTACATATAATTAAGTTGATCATGTTAAGCACCATAAAAAAGTAAACAGGTACATATATAGAAAATTCATCATTCAATATAATAAATTAATAAAAATTATATTTTATTTTTCTGTTTGCAAAATTATAAATACTTTATTTCACATCTGCAAAACTGCATGATGTAGATCATTATTATAAATTGCATATTTATTACAGTCATTGCAGATTGCTTATTGTTTTGTTTATTGGTTACTCGAGTTTCCAGTTTCCTGAGTTAGTTTTTCCTATATAGTGTGCCTTTTACTTTGGATTGATCATTGCTATAATATTATTTTGATAATGTTTTTAATATTATCTGGCAGGGCTGTGTATATCACTCAGTCATTAAAGTGTTTGTCACACAACATTAAGACCAGAGTTTGGCTAATATCTGCTTATGAGTGAGTATATACCAGGCGTGCTTTTCTGGGTCTAGGTTACCTAACTGAGAATGATTTTTTTTTTTCTAGTTCCATCCATGTGCCTGAAAATTTCAAGATTTCCTTGTTTTTGAGAGCTGAGTAGAATTCTATTGTGTAAATGTATCACACTCTCTTTATCCTTTCTTCAGTTGAGAGACATGAAGGTTGTTTCCAGATTCTGGCTATCATGAATAAAGCTGCTATGAACATAACTGAGCAAATGTCCTTGTATGGTGGAGCATCTTTCCGGTATATGCCCATGAGTGGTATGACTAGGTCTTAAGGTAGATTTATTTCTAGTTTTCTGAGAAAGAACCAGATGTTTTCCAAAGTGGTTGTACTAGTTTGCACTCGTACCAGAAATGGAGGAGTGTTCCCTTTTCCCTACATAATACAGGGTTGACTATACTACAATACAGAGACAGATGCACCAACCAAGTACTATGTATGATGTGGACCTAGACCCTCTGCTCAGATGTAGTAGCAGATATGCATTACAGTCTCCTTGTGGGTCCCACAATACAGAGAGTAGGGACTACTTCTGACATGGACTCTGGCCCCACCATGTTGATCACTTCCCACTGCTGGAATGGCCTTGGCAGGCCACAGAGAAAGTAGATACAGATAGCATAGATGAGTCTTGATAAGATGAGGTCAGATGTTAGGGGAGGGGTGTTGAGGGAGGGGGATACAATCAGAATGTAAAGTGATCAAGTTTAAAAAATTAAAAATTTACCTGAGTTTGGATTTACAGCACTCAAGTAAAAAATTGGCCACAGCACGTGACATGAATGTAAAGCTATGCATTTTCACATTAAACATTATTTTCCAGCCTGAGACTGGAATCCATAACTAATGTCTCTCCTGAACTAACAGATAAAAAATTTATAATCCCTCATTCTTCACTGGGAAAATTCCTATGGTCTGGCATTATTCACTCTCAGCCTGAATATTCCTACTTCATCTAGATGGACAATCATGTTTGCTTATTTCATGTCTTACACGCAGTCTTAGACATTATAGATAAAATCTGACTAGTATATTGCCAATATCCAATCACCACAGCATGGAACTATAACTTTATTTCCTTCTCACTTTTGTCATGTGGTAATTAGGGGACATTTTCTTTTTTAATTGCTTGCTCTGCTACATGTTCAAATTTTCCAGTTGAGTTAATTAATTTTCAAATTAAACTAATTCAATGAACACACTTCATTCCCATTAAACTTAGTCAGAGATTGGGGGTGTTGTTGGTTTTCCCATTATTTAATCTTGTATAATTTAAACCGAATTATTTTTTTTTAATATCAAAGCATGAAGCACTCTAATTGTTATCTGGTTTGCACTTGATTAAGACACAACTTTTTGCTCTAGAAATCAAAAGCTGCCATTCACAGAAAGCACATTTGTGAGTTATATTTGACATTATAAAACATGTCAACTATAAGTTTCAAAGAACAGATGACAGAAGTCAAGTAATGGTGCTTGCTGAAAAATTAACAGCTTCAGTTCATTCCAGAGAATGCACTTAGCAGAATGGGAATGGTGATTCCTGCTTATCCTCCGACCTTCACATGTGTAATCTGGTGTGTGGGCACACACAGAGACAGAGAGAGAGAGAGGAGAGAGAGAGAGAGACAGAGACAGAGACAGAGACAGAGACAGAGACAAAGACAGAGACAGAGACAAAGACAGAGACAGAGAGAGAACGCTAAATGCATTTATTAGATTGTATTTGTAAGTCTCTCTCTCTCTCTCTCTCTCTCTCTCTCTCTCTCTCTCTCTCTCTTTCTCCCCACCTGTGTGTGTGTGTGTGTGTGTGTGTGTGTGTGTGTGTGTGTGTGTGTGTGTCTAGGGCTTACTGCTTGGGACTGGAGTGGGGTCAATTATCCGGTAGTTCATCCTTGTGCCAGCCTCATTCTCCCAGTCTTGTTCTTCAATCATTGCTTGTAGCTCTTCGTTTCAGACTGGAGCTTGGGAGACTTTTCCCATCCATGTTGGCATTCAAACAGTACTGTTATTTTTCAAGTCTTGTTTTGGCAACCGCATTTGTGAGATTTCATGTGTGCAGGGTCTTTTTTACATATAGAAGATGCTATCTCACAAGTTTTCCTTATGCTATTTTACTGCTGCTATGCAGCCTTACCACTTCCTTCTTGTGATTTGTTTACTATACAATAGGCCTGCTGAGATGCTTTCTGTATATTTAATACTTAGCAACCATACTAGAAGGTAAGCCTCAGGAAAGAAGAAACTATCTCTATTTATTGTTATATCTCCAGCACTTCAAATATCACCAAATAAAAATGATGCTTCTCTGTAAATGACTGCTAAATAAAGATTAATTTATCCTCTTGTAAATATCTGAGCCTACGTTGAATGCCAAATCCTTTAAATCAATACTGAAAGATGAACTCTCTTCATTTAAACGCAGCAGTGTAATATAGGTAAGTATTTAACACAATAACATCTGAAATAGCCCCAGAGAACTCACAGTTTGGACATAGAACATAAAGAAATCATGCTATAAGTCAGAAATGAAGAAGAGATACTTGGAATTTTAATATGACGAAGACAAATTTTCTGTTGCAAATTTTCATTGGGTTGGTTTTAGTTGCCAAATTCTATCTGAAGCAAATTGCTTTTATAATGAATGGCATTTTAAACTACATTGGGTTCAGAAGATACACTCTAGAATATACATATAGAAGAGTGTCTTAAATTATAGTTGTTTTTGGACATTTCTGGATGTAAATATTTCCAGCGCCAGGTAGATATCAGCATCTTATGTCACCCAGTAACCAACATCTGGTGTATAGTGAGTACAATTATAATTACAATAGATGTCAGATTTTCTCTTCTGTTAAAGATAGTTATTCAACTATTTCCCATATATATTAATTTTACATGTAAGAGAGCAAACTGGATAAGTAGCATTGAGAGGGCATTTACCAAATTTTATGGATATCAGTTTTTATCGATGACACCTAATATAAGAGTTCAAACAACCCTAATATTCACCTGTAATTTATCAATAAAACGATGTCGCAGAAAGCAAATGAATAAACCTGCATTATTTTCATTGTCATCATCATCAACAACATTATGGAAGGGTTTTAAAAGTTGTGTCTGAGGAATTTTTGTGCTTTTATTTTAGTACACATGTATAAAACAAACCACATACAGCAGGGAGAACCATGTGACAATCATGAGAATAATGAGTTCTATACATGTTACATTCATAGTGACTTGGCCATCTGCATTCGTCCCCTTTGAAGTAAGTGTCTTTCCTGTCTTGTTGGGTCTAAATTTCTGAATGAGATTCAATATCTATCCGATCTCAATTCTCATACCTTAACTTCTTTATCTTAATCGAAGATGATCTTGTCCCCTAATCAACTAAGCTTGGTTGTAAAACTATACTATCTTGTCTTCAATGTCCCTCAGAGACTTAAGAAGGAATAAAACTTAAATTCCTGAGTGAACCAGCAGAGTGGGTTAGCAGCTTCCAAAATGTACAAATTGACTTAAGACAGTTTACTGCCTGACGAGTCACCCAATACACTTTATAAAGTTGGAGCCTCATCTTCAGCTTTCTGGCCTAATATCTCTGCCAGACTTGTTGGCAGGGCAGGAATTATTGAGGAATTGCTTACTCTGACTTGGCAGAGTGTGGCTGTCAATTCTGCCCGCACCTAAGTTGCCCATTTTCAGGCAGATGCTGTTTGTGGCAGGAATGAGGACATTTTGCCCAATGGTTGGTTTGCCACCTCTGAAACCATCTCTATAAGAAGGTTCTTTGAATTCATCGTCTTCTTTGAGTTTGGCTGGGTGTTGTCATGAGTTAACTTGTCTTGTTGTTGAAGAAATTTAGGATTGTAAAAACAACTTTAAATGCCATATTCTGTGTGTCTCTGAGGCTTTTGAAGAACTTATTTACCTAATTTGCCACTTATATCGATAGAGTAATATCTATCTGTTAGGCTTAGGATATATATTCTTGTGTTAAATTCTGCCAAGTATTTGACATGCTCATGTTTTGTATCAGTATACTAAATTCTATAACAATGACTTAGACATAACCTTCAATATAAGTAACATTTAAGGCCTTGAGTAAAAAAGTAGGTTCAATCATCTAGTTTTTGTTCTATCCTCCCTCTATGTTCCTAAATTTCCCTTTCTTTCCTTTCAGCTCCCATATCCTTGCCTACGTATGCAAGATAAGGACAAAGAGAGACACTCCTGCATTTCCCTTAATTTTTTCTCTGTATAAGACCAATAATGACTTATGACCACCTCCTGATGAGAACAAGCATTTGTAGATCAAGCAAGCAAACAGCAACCTATACAACCCCTCCCCTTTTGAGAGAATTGGGCATCATTTTCTTAAGGTTTCTTCAGGTTCAATTGGGGCAAATAATACCTTGGAATGGGCCCCCCAAAATTGGAGAGAATGGTTAACCAATCTAGTGATTGCATTTGTGGTTCGGTTTCTAAATGTTGAGAGATTCCAGGCTTAGTAGGAGATTGAAATAGTGGTCCAAATTGGATCAGAAGTTTTCTATAGTGTTGTCCAGGAAGCTGTCCAGATCTGATGGGTAAAAGCAACAGAATCCTCCAGGACTAGAACTAGGAGGATGCAGGATGTCAGTGTCCTTTGTGCTGGTAGGAATGATTCCTGTCAGGTCTGATCCAGCTGGTTATTTTGTTCTGAAAACATAATTTCTCAAAAGCATTATACAGCTCTAACATTATAATTTACAAGGTGTGCGTGATGAAGAAAACAATTAAAGCTAGTTTTCTGATCATTGTATGGGTCAACATAGGGCATTTGCAAATCTTCCTTCATGCCTTATTAGTAGTGACCTCTAATACTGAGTCACAGAGGATCTGTGGTCAACATGAGGCCTCTCTATGACTTTACATTTATATCTCTGCCAGTCTCAGATCTATTCCCATATAGTGGGATGAGGAATATAAATTACCTGCTTATTCTGTAGTTTGAGTTCTTTCCATATCTATTGTAGCCCTCTCTCTCATCCCCTCTCGATTCCACACCCTTCCTCATCTACCCCCATCCCATCTCCTCTCTCATCCCCTTTCCCTCCCTCCTCTAGTCCTTAGATAGGGGAGCTCTCCTCCCCTTACCTCTGACCTTAGTTTATCTAGTATCCCCTCTACTACAAATGACCTCTTCCTCTGTGGCCTGACAGGGCCACCCTTCACTTTCTGGACTCTGTCCAGTGTCCAGCTTTACGTCTCTGTAACTGTTCCTATAACCTCCTGGGTGGAGTCTCTCCTAGGATGTCTATGTTGGCTTAAAGTCCACATACGAGTGAGTATAGGCTATGTTTGTCTTTTTGGGTCTGAGTTATCTCACTTAGGATGATCACTTCTAATTTCATCCATTTGCCAGCAAAACTCAAGATCTCCTTGTTCTCAATAGCTGAATAGTATTCCATAGTGTGGATGTACCACAGGTTTTTTATACATTCTTAAATTGAGGGAAATCTTGGTTATTTCCAGGTTCTGGCTATTATGAATAAGGCTGCTATGAACATAGTTGCACAGATGTCTTTGTTGCATGGTGGGGCATCTTTCAGGTATATGCCCTGGAGTGATATAGCTGGGTCTTGGGGTATAGCTATTCCCAATTTTCTGAGAAAACACCATATTCCTTTCCAAGGTGGTTGAACAAGTTTGCACTCCCACCACATCCTCTCCAGCATGTGTTCATTTGAGTTATTGATCTTCACTAATAGGATAGGTGTAAGATGGAATCTCAAGGTCATTTTGATTTGCATTTCCCTGATGAGTAGGGATGTTGAACATTTCTTTAAGTGTTTCTCATCCATTCAATATTCCTCTTTTGACAATTCTCTGTTTAGTTCTGTACCCCATTTTTAATTGGGTTATTTGGTTTGGTGCTGTTTAATTTCTTGAGTTCTTTATATATTTTAGAAATCAGCCCTTTGTCAGATGTAGTGTTGGTAAAGATTTTTTGCAAATATGTGGGCTGTCACTTTGTTCTTCTGACTGTGTCTTCTGCCTTGCAGAAGCTTCTCAACCTCATAAGGTCCCATTTATTAATTGTTAAGCTGAGCTGTTGATGTTCTGTTCAGGAATTTGTCTCTTGTGCCAATGAGTTCTAGGGTCTTACCCACTTTTTCTTCTAACAGATTTAGTGTGTCTGGATTTATGTTGAGGTCTTTAATCCACTTGGACTTTAGTTTCATACAAGGTGATAAATATGGATCTATTTGCATTTTTTACGTATATCCAGTTGGACCAGCACCATTTGTTGAAGATGCTTTCTCTTTTCCATTGTGTCATTTTGGCTTCTTTGTCAAAAATCAAATGGCCATATGTGTGTAGCTATATATCTAGGTCCTCAGTTCAATTCCATTAGTCAATTGGCCTATTTCTATGCCAGTACCATGCTGTTTTTATTACTGTTGCTCTATAGGACAGCTTGAGATCAGGGATAGAATGTCCTGTGGTAGATCTTTTATTGTATAGGATTCATTTAGCCATCCTGGGTTTTTTGTTTTTCCACATGAGGTTGAGGATTGATCTTTAAAGTTCTATAAAATATTGTATTGGTATTTTAATAGGGATTGCATTAAGCGTAGATTGCTTTTGGTAGGATGGCCATTTTTACTATGTTGATTCTCCCAATCCCTAAGCATGGGAGATCTTTCCATTTTCTGATATCCTCTTCAATTTCTTGGTTGGCGCCATCTTGGAATCCCCATCCTCCTCAATTTCTCTCTGTAGACCTTGAAATTTTTTTTCATAAAGGTCTTTCACTTCCTTTGTTAGATTTATACCCAGATATTTTATATTGTTTGAGGCTATTGTGAAGGGAGTGGTTTCTCTAATTTCTTTCTCTGCCCTTTTGTCATCTGTATACAGGAGGGTTACTGACTTTTTCATATTAATTTTGTATCCTGCCACTTTGCTGAAGCTGTTTATCAGCTGTAGGAGTTCCTTGGTTGACTTTTGGGGATAGTTGATATATATTATCATATCATCTGCAAAATAGTGAAATTTTAACTTCTTCCTTTCATATATGTATTCCCTTGATCTCCTTTAGCTGTGTTATTGCTCTATATAGGACCTCAAGTATTATATTGAAGAGCAATGGAGAGAGTGGGCAGCCTTGTAGTGTCCCTGATTCAGTGGGATTGACTTAAGTTTTTTGCCATTTACCTTGATGTTGGCTATAGGTTTCCTGTATATTGCCTTTACTATGTTTAGGTATGTGCCTTGTATCCCCAATCTCTCTAAGACTTTTAACATGAAAGGGTATTGGATTTTTGTTGAATGCTTTTTCAGCATCCAAAGAGATTATCATGTGATTCTTTTCCTTCAGTTTGTTTATTTGATTAATTACATTGATGGATTTTCTAATATTGTACCACTCCTGCATGCCTGGTATGAAACCTACTTGGTCATGATGGATGAAATTTTTTATGTGATCTTGTACTCAGTTTGCCAGAATTTTATTGAGTATTTTTGCATCTATGTTCATAAGGGAGATTGGTCTAAAATTCTCTTTCTTTGTTGGGTCTTTGTGTGGCTTAGATATTAAGGTGATTGTGGCTTCATGGAATGAGTTTTGTAGTGTTCTTTCTGTTTCTATTTTGTGGAATAGTTTGAGGAGTATTGGTATTAGTTCTTCTTTGAAGGTTTGGTAGAATTCTGCCCTGAGTCCATCTGGCCCAGGGCCCTTTTTGGTTGGGAAAATTTTGATGGCTGCTTCTATTTCCTTATGGGATATATGACTGTTTAGTTTGTTTGGCTGATCTTGATTCAACTTTAGAAAGTGGTATTTATCAAAGAAATTGTCCATATCCTTTAGATTTTCAAATTTTGTGGTGTATAGGCTTTTGAAGTAAGACCTAATAATTCTTTGAATTTCCTCAGTGTCCATTGTTATTTCTCACTTTTCATTTCTGATTTTGTTAATTTGTGTACTCTCCCTTTGCCTTTTAGTGAGTTTAGACAAGGGTTTGTCTATCTTCCTGATTTTCTCAAAGAACCAGCTCTTGGTTTTGTTTATTCTTTGAATTGTTTTTTTGTTTGTTTGTTTGTTTCTAACTTGTTGATTTCAGCCCCGAGTTTGATTATTTCTAGCCATCTACTCCTCTTGGCTTTGTCTGCTTCTTTTTTTCTAGAGTTTTCAGGTGTTCCATTAAGTTGCTTATATGTGATGTTTGCAGTTTCTTTATGAAAGCACCTAGTGCTATGAATTTTCCTCTTAGCACTGCTTTCATTGTGTCCCAAAGGTTTGGATATGTTGTACCTTCATTATCATTGAACTCTAGGAAGTCTTTGATTTCTTTCTTTATTTCATCCCTGACCCAGTTGTCATTGAGTAGAAGATTGTTCAGTTTCCATGTGTTTGTAGGCTTTTTGTTACTTCTATTGTTATTGACAAATAGCTTTAGGCCATGGTGGTGTGATAGGATGCAGGGGATTATTTGAATTTTTTTGTATCTATTGAGGATTGTTTTGTGACCATTTTGGAGAAAGTTCCATGTACTGCAGAGAATAAAGTATATTCTTTTCTATTTGCATAAAAAACTCTGTGAATGTCTGTTAGGTCCATTTGATTCATGACCTCTGTTAGCTTGATTATGTCTCTATTTAATTTATTCCTTGAGGAGCTGTGCTTTGGTGATAGTGGGGTGTTGAGGTCTCCCACTATTATTGTGTTGGGATCAATGAGTGATTTAAACTGTAAAAGTATTTCTTTTACAAATGCAGGCGCCCTAATATGTGGGGCATAGATATTTAGGATGGTGATGTCGTCTTGGTGGATTTTTCCTTGGATTAGGATAAAGTGCCCTTCTTGATCTTTCTTTATCAAGTTTAATTGAAAGTCTGTTTTGTCAGATATTAAAACAGATATTAAAGCAGATACTCCTGCTTGCTTCCTGAGACCATTTGCTTGAAAATTTTTTTCAGCCCTTTATTCTCAGGTAATGTCTATCTTTGTTGATGAGATGTGTTTCTTGAATGCAACATATTGAAGGATCTTGTTTTTGCATCCACATTGTGAACCTGGGCCTTTTTATTGGGGAGTTGAGGCCATTGATGTTGAAAAATATTATTGACCAATGGTTATTGGATCCTTTTATTGTGGAGTAGTGCTGATTTAGTGTCTGTTTTGTAAATGCTGATGTCAATTATCTGTATGCTTTTCTTGGATGTGGCTGATCCCATTGTGATGACATTTTCCTTCTACTATTTTCTGTAGAGTGGGGTTGGTGTTTAGATACTGTTTAAATTTGGTTTTGTCATGGAATATCTTGTTTTCTACATCTATGTTGATTGAGAGTTTGGCTAGATATAGTAGCCTGGATTTGCATCTGTGGTCTCTTAGAGTCTGCATAATCTCAGTCCAGGCTCTTCTGGCTTTCATAGTCTCAGTTGAAAAGTCAAGTGTAATTCTAATGGGTCTACCATTATATGTTATTTTGCCTTTCTCTCTTACAGCCTTTAATATCTTTTCTTTATTCTGCAGATTTAGTATTTTGATTATTATGAACTGAGAGGAATTTCTTTTCTGATCTAGCATATTTGGTGTTCTGTAGGCCTCTTGTATGTTCAAGGGTATCTCTTTATGCAGATTGAGGAAGTTTTCTTCTATGATTTTCTTGAAGACATTTTCTGGTCCTTGTGACTTTGCATCTTCCGTTTCATCTACTCCTATAATCCTGAGGTTATGCCTTCTCATGGTATCCTTAACTTCTTAGATGCTTTGTGCCACCAATTTTTCTGTTTTAAGATTTTCTTTGAGAGACGTATGAATTTCTTTTATTCTATCTTCAGCACCTGAGATTCTCTTTTCCATGTGTTGGATTCCGTTAGTTATACTTGTCTGTTAGATTCCTGCTTCCTTTTTTAATTGTTCCATTTCGCTGTTTTTCTCAATTTGTGATTTTTAAATATTGTCTAATTCTGTGTTCATGTCCTGAATTGTTTTATTTAATTCCTTCACCTGTTTGCTTGTGGTTTCTTGTGTCTTTCTCCTGGATGGTTTCTATTCATTTGTGTTATCCTGGCATTCTTGGAAGGATCTATTCATTTCCTCTTTATATTTCTCAAATAGCTGTATAAGCATGGTTTTAAGGTCATTTTCCTGTGGCTCTGCTATAATAAGGTATCTGTTGGTTTCTGGGCCTTCTGGTGGAACCATAATGTTTTGATTTTTGTTATTAGACCTCTTATTCTTTCCATTACGCATCTGTTTAGAGGGCTTGGGCTTTCTGAGCTGGTGGTCTCAGGGATGAGTACCTTTGATAGGGGGCTGTTTTCTATACTGGCTTCTCGGACTCTGCCTTCCTGTATCTATATTTGCTTGAGGTCTGCCACCTAGATTCCGTGTTTTTATAGGGCTCCTCTGGCTGCTTGTTCTCCTCTGAGGGATTCACCAAACACTGGATCTGTGATTTCAATGTGAGATGCTGTGTGACTTCTGTTTTGTTAATCTTTTGCTCTGTAGGCAGCCCACTCTGCTTTGGTGCACCGATCTGTCCAGCAGTCTGACTTTCCCTTTCTCCTTGCTGATTGCAGCCGGTCGCTGAGACAAGGCGCCGGTCCACTCTCTGTCACTGGTCCCAGTCCCTTGCAGCCCCTGTTGCTTGTTACTTCCCGCGGCTGATCTCACAGACCACCCCCCTTTCCAATCACCTCTGCTGGTGTCATTGGCTCTGCCACTGCTACAGATGGTCTGCTCCCCTGGGGGTCCGTGCTTTTTCCCGTGTTCCCGGGTGCACACGATTGTCCCTAGTTTGTTCCTTGTGCACTATGGTTTCTCATGCTGTAGTGGTGTGGGGAGCTTGGTGTTCCTGCTTAAGAAATAAGTAAAATTTTCTGACTTGATTTCTCTGGCTTCTAAACAAGGGCCACACCGCTCGCCGCCATTTTATTTATAAGGAATTGTTAATCAGAAGGAATACAGACAGCAAAAGGCAATCAAGAGAGAGTACACATATATGTATATGTACAAATATATAAATATATTAATACATGTATATGCACATACATACATAAGTACATAACACAGCACACAAGTGCATATATATGTATATATAGTGAATTTTCTATCTGCAACTACAAAGTAAGACACCTTTTATTTATATGTATATTCATGTGAACAGAGAAATCTACTTTAACATAACTGAGAACTGTCTTCACACCATGGGGAAGCACCCAGTAGAGAGTAAGCATTTTTAGGCCTGATTCTGACTGCTCTCCTGTAGCATTGCCATGCTGTCATCCAGCCACATGTGCCTTCTGATGCAGATCAGCATGCATATGCATAGCCATATGTTTCTTCCTTATGAGGCTCTTCATCTCCTCCTTCCCATCCCATTCCTTGTATTCCACACATTGTATTTCACTCATTGCACCGTTAGCCAAACATAAGAAAAACTGTTGCTCTCCAGAGGGAAACAGAAGTGCCTGGGACATGTGAGGTTTGATCTATTCTGACCTTGTACGCTAGGACTGTGTTTCTGACTGACTTCTCTGATTTGTCATCAGAAAGGATAAATTAGTGTTTTTCTCTGCTTTGTGAGTTGGAGTGTAGGCTGAAGTTCTTTGCCACCTCTTCACTTTTCAAATGAATTAAGGTTCTTAGAATAACCTAGAGGAATTGAGTTTTACATGTGTTCCTAGCAGCTTTGTCTGCAATGTAGGTGATCTAAACTGCTAGGACACCCAAGAGAGTGCTAGTGAGAAATGCCATCTGACTCATCATCACCCATGAGCTCCAAGTGTGAAATGTAGGGTGGGCTCCAGTGGGCAGGGAACGAGACAAAATAGAAATGTGAAAAGCCATGGAGACATCTCTCTTCCTCCAGGTCAAGAGAAACTACATAAAGATTTAAGTAATAAATTACACTGTCTTCTCTTGAAGGAATATCACTCAGGAAATACTACTGCCCTTTAGGACAAAATGCCATGTGGGTTTACAGGAAAAGAAAACTTCCGGGAGGGACACTAAGTGGTGAATAATGGCTCATAGGTTTGTGTCAAAATTCTCAGTTGACATTAAGATGTCTATATAATGTGTCTACATAATTTTTAGAGACCAACATAAAATTAAAATATGGTTTTCATTATATATAATATATATATATTTTATAGCAAGGTGACAGTTATTTTTTTCCTTATTTCTGTGCTCTTTTTCTTAAATAAGGTTTGTGCATATTACTGGATACTTAATATTACACTAAAAACCAAATAATAAATCATTGAATATTAGCATACATTTTATCCTCTTAATTTTGTGAAATGGCATTTTAAAGAAATTTTAAAGATATTCACTATTTTTAAAAACCCTAAAATGACATAGTTTAGATTTTCCACTTTATACATACAATTGTATATTTATCTTACAATAACATTAGAAGTATTGCATAGAATTATTTCAATTATTTCAGTGTTAAATATTGGATTAAAGTGTTTTGCATAATAGACAGGGATCTGCCATGGAATATGCCCTTAATTCTATTTTACTTGACATACACATATAAATTAGTATTCTATCATTTTGATAAATAATAAAAGGCTGAAAAACAGAACTGTGGAGTGTCCTTTATTTTCCTTTCTATGTGACTTTGTTAGACTTAGTGGTTGACTAACACAGAGAGGTTTTAGGATATTATTCAACATTCTTAAAGGAGGAAGTAATGTGTTATGATCTGAGTAATGTTTAACCATGCTATGTTAAGTGAAATGAGCTAGAGAAAGCCAAAAAATATATGACTCCATTGATATGACAGATATGAAGTAGTCACTCATAACATATAATAGTAAAGTTTGCTAGCTTTTCAATGTGTATAAAGAATGGTCCATTCTTTCAAGATCAGCAAACTCTAGAAACCTATATAACACCCACCTGTGGAGAATCATAGCAAGTTATACATGTAAATTTTTCTAAAGGAATACCTCACATGTTAAATATCCTGGTAGGAAAAGGGACAAAAGAAGAAATAGACTGTACAGAAATTCCATAAAAATTGATCTTTCAGCAATAAATAAAGACTCAGTAACTAGAGATCGGGTGCAACAAGCCTAGCTCTGGCAGATCCAACAAGCTATGCTCAGTCTCCTCTCCCAATACACTAATTAAGTAGACTCAGTCACCCATTCCAATACACTAATTAAATAAACATGCAATGAGAAAACACAGAGGAGATTTAATCAATATGCATTTCAAAGAGGAACAGATGAGGGAATCCGGTGTCCCAAAGTTAGTGTGCAGAGCACAAAAATGACTCTTATGGTTAAGCAGAGAAAACATTAGAACAGAAGTGGGGACAAGACGGATGAAAAGTTCAATAGTTCCTGGGCAAGTTAAAGTCTGGCTTGTCATTGTCTGTTCTTTTACATGGTTGTTTAAAGCACTGTAATTGTTTATGAGCCCAAGCTGATTTTCATGGTCCAGGTGTTGGGTTGCCACTATAGATAATTGCCCACTTATGGGGCATGTCCTATCTTGTGAGGCCCTCATGCTCCTGGAATCCAAGGTTACTGCTGGAATCTGAGGTGACTGGAGGTTTAGGTCCATGACTGGAGCATTCAGGTACACATTGATAGTCTGGAAGAAGGCACTGCAACAAGATGAAAAATGATGTCATTATCCGTAACTTTGTTCTTTCTGTTGTGAAAGGGAATGAGCTGTTAGGTACTACAGGTTCCTAGATATATACTCTAGATACATGTAGGTAAACAGTTATCCCAAGGAGGTAGCAAGGCAAAACAAAGATGGAAAAAACAGGCTTTCATTCTGCTCTCAGATATCTTAGGACTCAATGCTTTTCAAAAGGGCAGCCTCTATAGTGTCTGCTATAAGGTCTGTATCATATGGAGAGTGTTAGCAGATGAATACATGAACCAAGTATTATGAAGACACCTTCCTGAGATATTGAAGGCATATTATCCAAAGAGTTCCATGCTGTAGAACACCTTCTCTTTAATAGTGAGTCACAAGATTGCAGGGATTGCTTGAAGACAGCATATGGCACATCTAACTGTCTGAAGCAGTCTGAACTAGACCCACTGGGCCTGCATACAGAATATGTTCTCAGAGAGTGAACTGATGAACTGAGCTTGATGTAAAGATTGATAAGAGAACTCTGATGTGATGTCATCAGGTAAGAAGATCATGTTTTTATATTAACCCAATAAAAAAATAAATGACTGGAAGAAAGAGAAAAAAGAGTAATTTCTTTAGCTCTCATGATATATTTTAGTTATAAAAATTATACGGGGACAGAAGGATATGTCTAGTAACGTATCTTTGGTTAATAAAATATCAAGAGTTGGATATGGATAACTTTTAAGTTTTCATATCTATCTATATCTATATATCTATATCTTGTGTTTATACATTAATAGTCCAAGAGTACATTTTAAAGTTTTTACTTATTATTATAGTGAATACTTCTATTTATGATGCTTACAGGCATTTGTGCTATGGTATATTGTGGAAATCAGATGACAACTTTGTGGAATTGGTTCTCTTTCCACCTTTTCTAAAATGTAAATAGTTTTTAAACTTTTAGAGATTATAACTAAATAATTTTACCCTTCCCTTTTCTACTCCCTACCCTCCATGAAATCCCACTCTTTTCTTTCAAACTCATGACTTCTTCTTTATTTCTGTATGTATTCATATATATAATTTTATATCCAATTATGTGTGAGAAATATATGTATATATAAATTATAAATGTATACATTAATTAATAAGTGTGTAAATGTAACATTACATGCAAAGCAACAGAGAGAAGAGCTTTTCAGAAAGAAGTGATGGATATTCAAAATTTCTAGAGACAAGAAACTGTGTCGGCCTGGTGTTTTCAAGAAAGGCAAAAGACTTAGTATAACTGTAGTTCAGAAGGGAATGCCAAAGTCAAGGGAAAAGCAAAGAACTCGGACCACGAAGCACAGGAATAACTAAGGTGTGATCAAGTCCAAGAGAATCTTATGTTTCACTACTGCAGTTCTCAACCCTCCTAATGTTGCTACTCTTATCATAATTCCTCATGTGGCCATGACCCCAACCTTAAAATTATTTGTTGCTACTTCATAACTAACTTTACGCTTTGCTACTATTATGAATCATAGGGTAAATACCTAATATGCAGTATATCTAATACGGCCACAGTGAAAAGGTCATTGGAACCCCCAAAGGGGTCACAGACAATAGGTTGAGAACACCTCACTTAGAGTTCCCTAAAAATCAGTGAAGATCTAACCAGGAGGGTTGCCTCATATTCATTTGTGAAAATGTTTTCAATGACCTTGAAACAACAATTCTGCCTAAAAATGGGCAAGTTTAGACACAGGCAGAGTCGACAGTGAAACTCTGCCAAGACAGGGTAAGTAAGTCCTCAATAATTCCTGCCTCACAAATATGTCTGTCAGATATATTGGGCCTGAAGGCTGAAGATGATGATCCAGCATTATAGAGAGTGTTGGGTGACTGTTCAAGCAGTAAACTGTCTCGGTTATTTTTTTTTTTTTTTTTTTTTTCATTTTGGAAGCTGCTAACCTGCACTGTCAGTTCACTCAGGTATTTAAGTTTTATCCCTCCTCAAGTCTCTGATGAGTTTGAAGACCAGATAGTTTATTCTTTCAGTTGAGCTAGTAGGTTATGGGTTAAGATGTTTTTAGATCAAGATAGATGCTTTAAGTTAATAGAGATAAGATATGATAGATATTAATCTCCATTCAGAAATTTTGGCCCAACAAAATAGGAAAGATGTTTATTTCAGTATTGCCAAATACAAATGGCCAAATCATTATGAATGTAACATTTATATATTTCCTGATTGCCTCATGGTTCTTCCTACTGTATGTAGTTTATTTTACTCATGTGTAATAATATAAATGTATATGTTAAAAAAGAAACATAATAAACATTTTTAAAGAAAGAAACAGCAATTCTAAAGTGCTTGATCAATGGAATCATATCAAAGACCCAGAAATAATCCAACACACCTACAGATACTTGACTTTTGACAAAGCAGCCAAAATTATACATTTTTTTTAAAAAGTGTCTTAAACAAATGGTTTACATGTAGAAAAATGCAAATTATCACCCTTCACAAAAATTAAGTCCAAATGGTTCAAAGACCTCATCAAAACACCAGATACAGTAAATCTATTAGAAGAAAAAGTGTAGAAGAGCATTGACCTCATTACCATAGGAGACAACTTCATGAATAGAACTCCAACAGCTAAGGCTTTAAGATTAACAATTAATAAATGAGACTTCTTGAAACTGAAAAGTTTCTGTAAGGCAAAAGACACTGTCAGTAAAAAAAAAAAAAAAAAAAAATGACAGGCTACAAATTGGGAAAAGATATTCACCAATCCTACATCTGACAAAGGGATAATATACAAAATATATAAAGAACTCAAAACATTATACACCAACAAACAAAATCCAATTTAAGCACACATACCTAAGATACAAATCTAACATCCACATATGAAAGTGTTTGTCTTTCTGGGTCTTGGTTACCTCACTCAGAATCAGAATGACAACTTCTAGCTTCATCATTTACCAGAGAATTTCTTAGACTAATGGTAAAACAATCTCTCTCATATAGTATAGAGCATCATATAAAAAGCCCTCTTTCTTGTGGAGACACTTTTCATAAGTTATTAGTCAGTACTGTCTCCTAGGAGCTCCATGTAAACACTGTCTGTGGTCTTATTTACTTTTCAGAACTTAAGGGTAAGAGGACATTGTTGTTGAAGACAACACAAATTTGAGTAAAGGGCATGAAGAAATCAAAATTGTACTGGCCACTCAACTTCATTACAACTCACAACTTTTGTGGTGCTTGAAAGTACTATGTGCATTACTGGGGAAGAAAATAATCAAAACCTTGGATAACTGTGAACTCTATGAGCTACAGTAATGGTGGGCTTGGTGTAATACGCACATTAGTGCAAGAGTAACATGAATACCATGGGAGTAACGGTCTGCTTTCTGATTGGATTTAGGGCTCACTCTATGATACGGAACTCATCCTTGGTACTATTAAATGGCCTAAAAACACTCTACCCAGTCTAGATTATAGTCCTCTTTGGGGTAGCATAATACTGTTACCTATTGAATGGACGTAGTGTTAACCTGTCCCTATGTTTTTATCTTTATAACCATAGATAAGTAAATCTAATCTAATAAAAAATAATTTTTACAATAAACGATGGTTAATACAGAGACTCACAACTGTTCAACATGCATAGAGTAAACAAACAAACAAACAAACAAAACTGTAGAGTTCTCAGCTCTAAATAAGACACCTATATCACACCCTTTTCCCTTAACACCCAGAGAACAGGGTGGAAGAGGAGACATAATGATTGTAATATCAGTGTTAGTAGACATCTGCAGTAATAGAGTATTTGATGGACATGACATAGCCATTGTACACATGAACTCATAGCTAGTGTGACAGCATGCACAAGATTAAGCCATACAAAATGCCACTATGGCATTTTGCCCCTAGTTGAGGACCTGTTTGGATTCAGTGGCTGCTGGGGGAAGGATAGTAATTTTTGTCAGGAGAGCAGCTAATGCTCTACCAATGCTCTGGTGGATTTCCCTATACTCATGAATATATAGCACATACTAAATGGACTCATTTTTTAAAAAAAATATACAAAGTTTGTAGGAAACAGTGGTGGTAGTCGTGGAAATAGAGGATGAATTGGTAAGGAAGGAATTAAGGATACACTGGGTAAAAAATTGTATGAGTGTATCAAATTCTTAAATAATGAAACCATTTGAAATAAAGGAAAAAATTTACAAAAAGAGCATCTGACTGAGGAAAGGCAGAACAGCAGACAGTTGGAAGTCAAACACTTAGTGTGAGAAGAAGAGCACACAAAATGTACAGTGTCAGAGAAAATCTTTTGGGGAGTGAATATTTTCAGAAGAATTTGTTTTAATGGCAGCTTGGACCATAATCACATTTCCAATGTCAGTTTCCATAAAAGAGACACAGTCTTCTGTACTTTTTCCTGTTCATGATGTTTATTATTTCAAAGCCCAGGAAGAATGGTTTCCTACATCCTCTAATGTTTTAGCAACTTGGGGGACAGATAAGTTACCCCATTTAATAGCCTTATCAAGAGACAATAAGAGGAAGAAAGGGGCTCAAAAAATCTTGTCACAACATTATTTTCATAACTCTATATGAAATTCTTATTGTTTTTTTTGGAACAAATTGAATTCTGAAGTAACTATTTCTTTTTTCTTCATTTATTCACTTTATATCCTGACTGCTGCCCCTTCCCTATTCTGCTCCCAGTCCTATCCTCACACATCCTTTTCCCCATGCCCCCTTTCACTTTGCCTCACAGATGGGGATCTTACCCCCACCCATGGCTACCAACCTGCCATGCCACATCAAGTCACAGTAGGACTAAAAGCATACTCTTCCCTGAGGCGAGACAAGGTAGCCCAGCTAGGGGAAAGGGGTCCAAGGGCCAGCAATAGAGTTAGACCTAGTCCCTGCTCCAATTGATAGGGGACCCACATGATGACCAAGCCTCACATCTGCTTTATATGGGTAGGAGATCTAGGTCCAGCTCATGCATGCACTTTGGTTGGTATTTCAGTCTCTGTGAGCCCTTATAGGCCCATGTTAGTTTACTCTTTAGGTCTTTTTTTGTTGCCCTTGACCAATCTACCTCCCTTAGTCTTTCCCTCAATTCTTCCACAGGAGTCCTGTTTTCATCAGCTGTTGAGAGAATCCTCTCATAAGACACTTATGCTAGCCTTTTGTCTGTAAGAAAGGCAAAGTATCATTAATAGTGTCAAAGGTTGGCTCTCTCTCTCTCAAGGGGTGGGTCTCAAGTTAGGTCTGTCATTGGTTGGCCATTCACTCTATCTCTGCTCCATCTTTATTCCTGCACATCTTACAGGGAGGACAAATTTTGTATCAAACCAAAGGTGGGTGGGTTTGTGTCCTGTCGCTAGTGGGAGTCATGCCTAGCTACAGGAAGTGACCACTTCCAGGTTCCATATCACCTGCTTCTAGGGTCACCCTCTCTGGGTCCTCCCAGAGAAGCTCCCCATTTCAGTTCTCTCTCCTAGTCCCATCCCTCATTTCTGAGCATCACTTTTATAGCTTTGTGATGAGCACCTTTTATCCACATTATGAATGGATTAAAACTACAACAACTGGTTTGTTAAGAAGGCACATATATATGTATATGCCTTCGAGGATTAATCCACAAAAAAAAAAGAAAGAAAGAAAGAAAGAAAGAAAGTCCACACTGCAAAGTGAGCAGTGAAGTCTTATAGGCTGATGTCTTGAAGTGAATCAAAGGGGAAAAAAGAGGTAATCTGTCAATACTGTACTTCCTCTTTCTTATGATTCTTGCTCTGCACAGATATGAGCAAATAGCCTCATGTTCCTGCTGTGTTGGGTCTCCTTCCATTGATCTCTGCCATATGGAGTATATTGCCAAACTGGAAGTCAAAACACTTTCTTCCCAGAAGTTGTTTTGTGAGATAGTTTGTTACATCAGCAAGAAAAATAATTAATTTTACACATATTAACTACAAAGCAGTCACAGTTTCTATGTGAGAAAAGTAGTAATCAATTATATATTATTTAAGTTGATTATATCTAGCATATATGTGATATAAAATATGACATAAGTCAAGTATTGGACAGTACACTGGAATATATTAAAGTACATATAAACGTGTATCTATCTATATACTTATTATATACACATTTCATGGGATGCTTGTGGTGACAAAGCTCACTGGCCTTCCATTATCAACCAAATATTGTCCAGGAGTTCAAAGTTCTCTCTTTTTAACTTAGGGCTAAAAAACATAGCTTCTTACCTCTCTTTTAGGCATGCTGATAGTTCCAAGAGTGGGCAGAAAACATACATAACTCTCGTCTTTTCAGTATTCTAACATATATATGAATTCCAATACATATAAATTAATTAGACCTCTTGATACCAAATATCAAGACCTACTAAACAAAGTAATCTTACTCAGTTGAGTGACAAGGAATTATTCCGTCCAATAAAAGGTTAAACTTGATTATTGAAATCTTCTACCAGGGCTTCCTCTTTAAAGGGTTTACCAAATCTCCTAAGAGACAAAGGTATGAGAAGGCTTAAAGTACTTCTCTGAGTTTTCTTTTTAAATAAATCCAACTAGAAAGCAATAAACTGCTAACAGAGAAAAAATATTTTTGAAAATAAACTGAGGTTGGGCAAGGTGTCACCTTTTATTCCTCATTTTCTCACATCATAGAATCCAATATTGACTGGATCATACAAGGCAATAAATTTGCCTTAGATAAATGTTTTATGATTTTTAGTTTAATTCAAGAGTTTCTCAAAAATATATTTGTCCTAAGAAGACTCAAGTCAGTGCAAGAATCTTTTACATTGGCAAATGATTTTTCTCCACCCATTTATAATGTCCGAGATATAATTCACCTCATGCTGAACTAGAAGAAACATCAAATAATTTTTTTCTTTAAAAAAAGTTTTTATTGATTCCCTGTGAGTTTCACATTATGTACCCCAGTCCCACTCATCCCCCTTTCCCCTCATATTTGCCCTTCGCTCCTGCAACCTCACTAAGAGCCCCCAGACACACACAAATGAAAACAAAGCATAGAAAACATCTCATCATAGAAGCTGTAGTGGGTCACAGTGTGCCACACACTATACCCTTCTGCCTACACATCTTCACTTTCAAATGTGCAATGCATTGAGTCATTGGTCTCATTTGAGGCCTTTGGCTCTGTAACACCATCAATATTTTATCCTCACGGGATTCATTCTCATTGTCTTGTTGTTGCCCTGTGTCATGGAGAGCCTGCAGCTTTGGCTAAGCATGACTCGCTGTTTCATGCACCTCAATCAATCGCAGATGATATAGATTTGAGAGTGGACCAACTCAGAGCCCTGGATCTGGGTGTGGGTTGTAACTGAGCTGATTACACCACCAGGGCAAGCTCTCCAGCACTGCTCTGGCTATGTTACCCAATGCTGCCATCTGAGGAAGGCAGTATCAGCTCTCTTGCTCTCCTGGAGCTGGTTTGCCCACACCCACACCTCCACAGGTAGCGCCACTGTGCTTCCTAGTCAAAGTGCTGGGCCCTCACCTGAGCAACAGATTGGAGCTGACCCTAATATTGAAGGCATAGTTGAACGTGTCCCAAAGATGTGAAAACAGGAGAGCTAGCTTAGCCCTGAACAGGCTGCAGCACTTGGAAAAGTGGGTCCCAATAGGTTTTGGTAGCTGTGATGAACAGCAAAGGTCTCTAATCTCCTTTTTAATTCTATATTTGTGGTAAATTATTCTCATCATGATCCTTTAAAGTTACCATGTTAAATGTTTCAAAGTCCTTAAATAGGTTTTCTGTGATTACCTAGTTTTCATACTGACCTCATTAAATCAGAATATTATTGCTGACTTATACTTTTTTATGTGATTAGTTATTTATTAAATAGGCATTGATTATGCTCCAAATGTTTATGGTATCCCTACTAAGATAAATCAATAGATCCTAAACATTCAGCCTTGCCCCAAGAGGCTTTCAGTAGTTTAGAAATATAAAATATTGACATCATTATTTTTATGAATATATAACAATGACAAATGAAAACATTAATTGAATAAACATGTCAGAAAACATATCTGAGGTGCTTATTAATATTTTAAAAATAAAATGGCATTAATGAGACTTTGTGAAGTTTAATTACTTTAACAAATTTGAAGGATTAATTAACTTAAAAAGGGTAAATGCTTCTGTATCTTAGGCATTGTGGCAAGTATTGGGATGTCTATCCCAAAATGAAAATATATAGTAACTTTTTGACTATAGATGGTCCACAGTTCAATTTAAGACCTAATGTAGATCTTAAAGCAAATTACTACTTAAATTCGGGCAAATTCTATTGATGGGTCAATATTACCATGGGTTTTCACCAACGGGTACCCTGGTTCAAATATTAATTTAGATAGAGAGGAACCATGCAATTGAACTTATTGAGCATGACAAATTGTATCACATCACGGACATCTAAGGCAGAAAGATAAAAAACCATTTTGAAAAGGACAACAGAAAATTACTGCATGAAATATAATCACTGAAACCCAATGGACTAAAATGACCACCGATTTCTAACGGTGAAGATATTTTCAATAATAAAAAGTTTGATATCAAAATAGCGTATTCTAATTTCACCCATTGTTACGGATTTCATATTGACTATTAAGGTAAGGAGTATCTCTAATCATTTCAAGTAGTAGTTTGCAAGAAGTATTGTAGATATATGTTTTTGATGTATTTGCAGTCTCACTAAAATGACACCAAGCTTGAAATAAATCCTGAGTGAATTATGATTTCTATAGCACTATCAAGCTCTGAAGAATGGTGTTGTATTTCATAGACACAGTTTTACTCTATTCAAAGAAGGGTCAACTAAAGATGAATGTTGATGACTGAAGACCAAACACTAAACAGAGGATAAAACAATATGCAATGTAGAAAGAATTAGATTGCAGTTCTAGTTCTTCTAAAAGCTGTTGACGAACTGGAGAATTGCACACTCATTTGAGCCATGATGGGAAGGCATCTCCATGTACTCAAGAAGGAGATAATGGATTGAATTAAATATAATGCAAATGCTGGAAGCCTGAAGCACTTTTCTCTCTGATGATAAGAGTTTCTGTAAAAGTGGACACTGATCCCTTTCTACTGAAAATAGGTGATATGCAAGCTGAAGTTACGCAGTCTTAAATAGGATAACCTTTCATTGTTATTTTCTCTATGTTTGCTTAACTCAAATGATACAAAAATATAAAATGGATGTTGTTTAGTTTATGAATGATAAATTTGCTTCTGAGATATGCATAAAACCTTTAAAAGTTCATGGTAAATCAAAATATCATTTGGCAAACAATTACTTATTACTGATAGAAATTTTAGTCAGTGTTTGCCATCTTTTCCAGTTAGATCCTTATTTGCTTTGTAGTTTTCTATTATTTTTAATTATTCACTTCTTAATACTTCACTTTTCTTGATTTGAGCCAGTACCTGCTGAGTAATTATTTTATTCCTTCCATAATTTCACTCACTAAATAAGTAATGCAGAGTTCTCTGATGTTTTATTAGCCTGTATTATTTATACATGATAATGAACTTGTTATAAATTTTTTAATTTATTTTAATTTGTAATAACTTATTTAGATTACATGCTGATTGTTATCCTATTCCTTGCATCTTCCCATTCTCACTCTCCCTTCCTCTTCTGCCGTATTCCCCTCCCCTAGACCTCTGACAAAAGGGATCCTCCTTTTCTACCATATGACCACAGCCTATTAGGTCTCATCCAGATAGCTGGCTTCCCCTTCTTCTGTGTGCCTACTGGCCTCAACACCAAGAGTATGTGATCATATAGGGGGCACTAGAGTTCATGTCAGAGGCAGTCCCTGCTCCCCCAACAACCCTGGAGAATGTGCTGTCCATTAGCTGCAACTGAACAAGGGGTCTAGGATCACTGCATGCATTGTTCTTTGTTGGTTCAACAGTTTGTGCAGGCCCCCTGAGTCCAGATCTACCAGCATTCATGGTCTCCTTGTGGGGATCCTGTACAGTCTGATTCCTTCCATCCCCCCCCATTCTTCCATACTACTCTCAGAGCTCTGCCCAGAGTACAGCAGGGAGTCCCAGAATCTGTCTCAATCCCCCACTGAGTGGAGTCCCTCAGAGGACATCTAAGTTGACATTTTCATACATGTACATACTGTGGTTTTTATAATATCAACCTATTGCCTTCTCTTGTCCTTTTACCCATCCTGCCAATTCTCTTTCTTTTTTGAACTAGGAGTATTGTAGTCTCCCTTCCATATTTTTGCTTTATTGTGATCCACTACTTTTTTTTTTAGAGTTGCTTATAAAATTATTGATGAGGAATTGTACACAGGAGTATAAGCACTTTCTCACTGCTGACATCATTAAACAAAATGCACCTCCCTCTGATCTTTAACTATGTATCAATTTTCAGGGAATAATGGCACCTGTAAGCCCTCCCTTCTTGTTGTTAAGGTAGTCACTACACATAGCTGCTGTGGGTTCAGTGTGCTGCAGCCATGTTGCATAGAAACTGTCACTCCACCACACTTCTGTGCCTTCCTTGAACTCTTACATTCTCAGCCGTTTCTTTTTTTGATGTTCCTCTTGAGCTTTGCAGGGTATATTGTAAAATGACTATTGGATGCTATGCAATAAAAGAGACATCTAGTCACATAGACTTTTGCTAGAGACAACCTATATATCCTACATTCTTAGCATATATCCAGAGTAGAAACTATAATATTCATTACAAGAAAAAATATGGCTTGTGGAAAAACATTAGGAGTGATTGCATGAGTTTTAGTTCCATGAGGTGAAAACAAATAATATACTCAAATATTATAACCAAAGAATTGTGTCCTCAAATTGTAGTTACAGAAAAGCTAGTTGAATATTCAATAAATAATATCATCCTTAAAAATTAGAAATATAAAAGCAAAATAAATTTGAGGAAAGGCTTGCTTGCATCACTTTCAGAAATTATTCAAAAATTAGATTCATAAATTCAAACTTTGATAAAAACAAAGTAAGATTTTTAAATGACTTTATTTAATGAAGGGTGGAATAAAAGAGAAGAGCCTTTTAGATTATTAAAAGAAATTGTAAATATATACATGCAACTTTATGCTTGGTCTTTTGTTTACTCATTAAAATTTGTAAATGTCAAAATCAAGTTTCATCGTTTTATTAGATAAATTTGCAAAAATGTATAAAATACAGGAGCAAAAAGTAAGAGAACTGGAAATTAGTAGATACAGAAGTTACACATTGTTAAGGGAATGCTACAGAACAAGCATTTTTTGCAGCAACCTGCAGGCCATCTAGTATCCCCAGTTACCTAACAAATACTGATAACTTCCAATGTGGGAGACACACTGTAGACACCCCAGACACACTGAAGAGACCCATGAGAGCTTCCTAGCCACATGGAACTGCTGCAGGGCAGAAAGAAAGTAACAAAATAATGAAGAAAGTTTGAAAGTGGAAATTTCAGAATAAATATAAGAAAAAAGTTGGCAGATACATGGTGGGCCCCAGCCAGATCCTAGGTTGAAAAAAGAAATCATTAGGAGGAACTAGTTAGCACAAGACCTAGAAGGTCACAAACAGAAACCCCTAACTTTGATTCAGAAATGAGCAATGAGGAGTCTAAAACAAAATTTAATAAAATTTGTAAAGGACAAAGCAACAGATTAAAAACATAAACATTCACAGAGAAGAATATACAAATTTTTTACCCAATAACAAGCGGTGAGCGTACACATACAAGTAACATTATACAGACTTAATAGCATGTATTGGCATTTAGGAGTGTATGTACACTAAAATACATATGTATTTAACAATGATTAATGAATAAAGATGCCAAGATTTTTTAAATTTTATTAAATTATTCAGATTACAACTCATTTGTTATCCCATCACTTGCATCCTCCCATTCCTCCCTCCCTCTCACTTTCACCCTATTCTCCTCCCCTAGGTCTACGACCAAGGGGGACCTCCTCCCCCTTTGTATGGTCATAGGCTATCAAGTCTCATAGAAGCCAAGATTTTAAAGTGAGCAAGGAGGGGTATGTAGGAGGATTTTGAAGGAAAAAAGGGAAGGCAGAGATGATGTACTTATAATTGTAAAAGATTAAAAAAAACATATTTATTGTTCTAGTTATTATGTTTCAAAATTTTACCTCAAAGACATAATCAGTTATATAATAATTTGTGTCCAAGGATATCATAATCATAGTGGATTTATTATAACAGACAGTTGTAAATAACCTACCATTCCAAAGGTAGAGAAATGATTAAATAGAACATATAATATGTTTAAGGTTCAAAAATGTACATTTAATAAAACAAAACAAAAAAAGCACACAATATAGAATTCATTTTGTTTGACAAACTACTCCTGTGTATGTGTACTGCTGTATTGTTGATATAACCAATGTCACTCCACTGGAGAGAACTGCTTTTTCATTTTCTGATAGTTGTCAAAAAGTCCTTGGTTAGGGGCATATTGATTTGTTTTATTTGATTGAGGGGAGGAAAGAGAGACAGAGAACATGTAGTTGGGTGGTAGAGGATGGTGAGGATCTGAAGGGGGTTAGTTGAGGGGAAATACCATTATAAAATATTTGCATGAAACAGTTTAAATAACAAAAACATGTAATTGTACAGTTAAAATATTAATAATTTAAACTTTCTTATGAAATGAAAGGTGGCAAAGTAAAGATAAACACATGTAATTATTTTTATTTTCATTTTTATTGTTTATTAAGAAAAGATTATAATGTAGTTGAAGCACAAGTGATGACAGATTAGGAGAATGTCCTTAGGAGGACAGTAGAACACTCCCTAGAGATTTTTAGGCATCTAAAGGCTGTCACCAAAGGTGCGGGTTTAAATTAAAGCCCAATTAGCATATGCTAATTGTTAATTGAAATTTATTAAAAAGTTAAAAGAACAAGCATGAATACCTAGTAGAGTTAGAAATGTAGGTCATATCTATGGATTAAAACATGTTCCCTAGTTATATTTTCTGGTTTATCTTTGGTAAACTAGTGCATATTTGAAAGCTGTACTAAACAGTTTTTCAGTATAAGAAACTGATTGTGAAACAAATAGAATTTAAAAATCTGTTAAACAGGCAATTAGCTATTATAATAATGAGGATAAGTGGGAAGGAAGTAGATGCTGTTCTAAATCTTTTTGTTGTTGTTGTTCAATTTACTCCCTGATCGTACGTAGCCCCTTCCCTCTTTGTCTCTGGCTCCCCTCCCCATTCTTTTCCTCTTCCCCCTCCCCTAGTCCTGAGAAAGGGGGCACCCTTCTCACCTAACATCAGACCTGGGCATATCAAGGCTCATCTGGACTGCTTGTATCCTCTTCATCTGTGGCCTGGCAAACTGCCCCACCAGGGGGAAGTGATCCACAAGAAGGCACCGGAGTCCATGTCAGAAGTGGTCCCTACTCCCGATGTTACAGGGCACATAAGGAGACTGCTGCCAATCTACTACATCTGAGCAGAGGGTCTAGGTCCTCACCATGCATGGTCCTCGGTTGATGCATCAGTCTCTGTAGCACCTCCTCCTCTGCCAGAATTTGTTGGCTGCATTGGTCTCCTGGTGGAGGTCCTGTCCCCTCCAGGTCCTTCTAACCCCCAACTGTTCCATAAGATTGACTGAACTCCACCCCACAGTTTGGCTGTGAATCTCAGCATCTGCTTGGATCTCCTTCTGGATGGAGTCTTTCAGAAGACTTCTATGGTAAGCTCCCTATCTGTTCCTTCTCTTCAACTGAATTTGATGTCTATTCTATGACTCTTCTGAATGAGAATTAAACATTCTCCCTAAGGTCCCCCTTGTCATTTAGCTTTTTAAAATCTGTGTATTGTAGTGAAGTTATTCTGTATTATATGGCTGATATATGTTTACAAGTGAGTATATAACATGCCTGTATGTCTGGGTCTGGGTTACCTCACTCAGGATGATCATTTCTAGTTCCACCCATTTCCTGCAAATTTCAAGAATTCCTTGCTTTTAACAGCTGAGTAGTATTCCATTGTGTAAATGTACCGCAGTTTCTTTATGCGTTCTTCTCTTGGGACATCTAGGCGTTTCCAGATTCTGGCTATTACAAATAAAGTTGCTATGAACACAGTTGAGCAAATGTCCTTGTTGTATGGTGAATCATTTTTTGAGTATATGCCTAGGAGTGTTATGGCTGAGGTAGAACTATTCCCAGTTTTCTGGGAAAGTGTAGATTGATTTCCAAAGTGGTTGTACAAATTTGTACTCCCACCAGCAATGGAAGAGTGTTATCCTTTCTCCATATCCTCACTAGCATGCGCTGCCACTGGAATTTTTGATCTTAGCCATTTTTGTAGTTGTATGATAGAATATCAGGGTCATTTTGATTTGTATTTCCCTGATGACTAAGTACATTGAGCATTTCTTTAAGTGTTTCTCAACATTCAATATTCCTTTGTTGGGAATTATCTGTTTAGTTCTGTACTCATTTATAATTGGATTTTTTTTTTTTTGGTTTGGTGGTGTTTACTTTTTTGAGTTCTTTACATATTTTGAATATTAGAGCTGCAAAAGATATATGATTGGTGAAGATCTTCTCCCAACCTGTCAATTGTTCTTTTGTTGTTTGTTAGTATCCTTTGCCTTATAGAAGCTTTTCAGTTCCAGGAAGTCCCATTTATTAGTTCTTGATCTTAGAGACTGAAATGTTATTGTTATGTTCAGGAAGTTGTCTCCTGTGCCAATGAGCTCAAGACTCTTCCTCACTTTTTCTTCTGGCAGATTTAGTGTGTCTTGTTTTGTGTAAAGATCTTTAATCTACTTGGACTTTAGTTTTGTGCAGGGTGATAAGTAAGGGTCTAATTGCATTTTTCTACATGTAGACATCAAGTTGAAACAGCACCACTTGTTGAAGATGTTAAGTTTTTTCATTGTATGGTCTTGGGTTCTTTGTTAAAAATCCAATGTCCATAGGTGTGTGTGTTTATTTCTGGAACATTGGTTCCAGTTCATTTGTCAACCAGCATATTTCTATACAATATCATGTCATTTTTCTTAATATTTCTCTATAGTACAGTTTGAGATCATGGATGGAGATTCTTCCAGAAAATTTTATTGTACATGATTATTTTCAATATTTTGAGGTTTTTGTTTCTCCATGTGAAGTTGAGAATTGTTAATCCAAGGCATTGTGTTGGCATTTTGATGGTAATTGCATTGAATCTATAGATTTCTTTTGGAAATATGGCCATTTTTACTATGTTAACCCTACCAATTCATGAGCATGGAAGATCTTTCCATCTTCTGATATATTCTTCAAGTTCTTTCTTCAGAGACTTGAGGTTTTTTTTTTTTTTTTTATACAAGTCTTTCACTTGCTTGGTTAGAGTTATACCAAGAAAATTTATGGGTTTTTTTTTGAGGGGGTTGACTTTGTTTTGTTTTGTTTGTTTGTTTTATTTTGTTTTGTTTGTTTGTTTATTGCTATTGTGAAGGGTATTGTTTCCCTTTCTGAGCTTGTCTTTTGTATAAAGGAGGATTACTGATTTTTAAAGTTGATTTTATATGTATCCATCTTGCTGAAGGTGTTTATGAGCTGTAGGAGTTACTTCTTAGAATTTTTGGAGTCATTTATGTATACTCTCACATCTGCATGTAGTGATAAGTTTGACTTCTTCCTTTCCAATTTGTGTCCCCTTGGTCCCTTTTAGTTGTCTTATTGCTCAACTTATGGTCTTAAGTTCTCTTTTTTGGGGGGTTCTTTATGAGGTTTAGGTATCAAGGTGACTGTGGTCTCATAGAATGAGTTTGGCAATGTCCTTTCTGTTTCTATTCTGTGGAATAGTTTGAAAAGAATTGATATTAGCTCTTCTTGGATCGTTTGGTAGAATTTTGTGCTGAATCCATCTGGCCCTGGCCTTTGGGGGTGTTTTTCGGAGGCTTTTGATGACTGCTTCTATTAAGTTAGCTAATTTTTGGCTAACCAGCTTTTAAAGTAAGCCTGAAAAATTCTTTGGATTTCCTCGATTTTTTTTTTTTTTCGAGACAGGGTTTCTCTGTGTAGCCTTGGCCATCCTGGACTCACTTTGTAGACCAGGCTGGCCTCGAACTCACACCGATCCGCCTGCCTCTGCCTCCCGAGTGCTGGGATTAAAGGTCTGCGCCACCACGCCCGGCTCAGGATTTCCTCGATTTCTGTCTTTATGTCTTGTTGCAAATAACTTATCAGTACGGCCTATGGCAGAAATAACCTACACAGTGAGATTAAAGAATTTTAAATCTGCAACCACTACACTGGGAAGAATATAAACTGCTCTAGACCTATGACCTCAAAATCTACATATATACCAATAACTTGCGAATCTGATGACTCCTGAGATGGCTTCTTTTCCAACCGTCAACTGTCTAGCTACCACCTCTTCCAACTTCCTCTTGGAAGGTCTGCCTTCTACTTTCTGTCCTTCTGCACAGCTGATTGGTCGAACAGGGCTTTATTGACAACTGCTACATCCACTCAAGGCATTCTTATACAATGTTTCCCTCTCTCTTCTAATTTTGCTGATTTGAGTATGTTCCCTCTGACTTTTAGTTAGGTTTGCTAAAGGTTTCTCTATCTTGTCGATTTTCTCAAAGATCCAGCTCTTGGTTTCTTTGACTCTTTGAATTTTACTTTTTGTTTCTAATTTATTGATTTCAGCCCTGAGTTTAATTATTTCCAGCTTTGTACTCCTCTTCTGTGTTTCTGATTCTTTCTCTTCTAGAGCTTTCAGGGGTCCTTTTAAGTTGCTAGTATTGGATAGTCCCAATTACTTTATGAAGGTGCTTAGTGCTATGAACTTTTGTCTTAGCATTGGTTTCACTGTGTCCCATACATTTAGATATGTTGTACCTTCATTTTTATTGAATTCTAGGAAGTCTTTAATTTGAATTTTTATTTCTTTCCTGACTCAGAGATCATTGAATGGGGAATTGTTCAAGTTCTATGAGTTTGTAGGCTTTTTCCTGTTTCTGTTTTTGTTGAGCTCCAGCTTTAATTCATGGTGATCTGCTAAGATTCAAGAGGTTCTTTTGCTTTTTCTTATATCTCTTCAGGTTTGCTCTGTGACCAACTATGTGGTTAGTTTTGGAGAAGGTTCCGTGAGGTTCTGAGAAGAAGGTACATTCTTTTGTGTTTGTGTGAAATGTTCTGTAGATATCTGTTAGGTCATTTTGACTCTTGATGTCTATTAGTTTCATTATTTCTCCATTTAGTTTCTGTCTCAGTGATATGTTTATTGGGGAGAGTGGAGTGTTGAAGTCTCCCACTATTAATGTGTGAGGTTTGATGTGTGATTTAAGCTTTAGTAATGTTTTCTTTACAAATGTGGGTGTTCCTGTGTTTGAGTTATGAATGTTCAGGATTGATAATAAAAACTGAGACAACTTCTTGGTGTATTTCTACTTTGATGAGTATGAAGTGTCCTTTTCCACCTCTTCTGATTAGATTTGGTTGATTTTATTAGATACTATAATGGCTCCTCTGGTTTGCTTTATGGGTCCATTTGTTTGCAATACCTTTTTTCCTGCCCTTTACTCTGAGATAATGTCTATCTTTATTGCTAAGGTGTGTTTCTTGTATGCATGTGAATGATGGGTCCTGTTATCCTCTGTCATTTTATTAGTGAGTTAAGTCCATTGATGTTGAGAGATATTAATGAGCAGTGGTTGTTAGTTCCTGTTTTTTTATGTTGGTGGTGGTAGAGTATGTGTCTGTGTGTTTCATTTCTTTTGGTGTACAGATATGGGGTTATTTATTTTCTGTGTTTTCCTCAGTGGATGTAGCCTCCTTGGGTTGTAGTTTTCCTTCTAGTATATTCTATAGGGCTAGATTTGTAGCTACATACTGTTTAAATTTGGCTTTGTCATGGAATATTTTATTTTTTCTATTGATGATAATTTAAATTTTGGTGAGTATATTATTCTGGGTTGGCATTTGTGGTCTCTTTGTGTCTGCATGACATCTGTCCAAAGTCTTCTGGACTTCATAGTCTCTGTTGAGAAGTCAGGTATAATTCTGATACGTTTGGCTTTATATGTGACTTGTTATTTTTCTCTTAAAGCTTTTAATATTCTTTTGTTGTTATTCACATTTACTGTTTTTATTGTTATATGGAAGGAGGATTTTCTATTCTGGTCCAATCTATTTGGAGATCTGTAGGTTTCTTGTATGTTTATGAGCATTTCTTCTTTAGGTTGGAGAGGTTTTCTTCTATGATTTTGTTGGACATATTTTCTGGGCCTTAGAGCTTTGAGTCTTCTTAGGTTTTGTCTTTTTATAATGTCCCAGATTTCTTGGGTGTTTTGTGTCAGGGAATTTTAGTGTTAACATTTTATTTGACTGATATATTGATAACTTCAACTGTATCTTCTACACTTGACATTCTGTCTTCCATCTCTTGTATTCTGTCACTGTTGCTTATATTTATATCTTCTGTCTCTTCCCTAGATTTTCAAAGTCCCAGATAGCCCCAGATTATGTTTTCTTTCTTGTTTCTAATTCCCTTTTAATGGCATGAGTAGTTTTATCATTTCTCTCATTTGATTTTATTTTCCTGTAATAATTAATAGGATTTACTCAATTCCTTCATCTGTTTGAATAAATTTCCTGCATTTATTTGAGAGATTTATTTTCCTCCTTCAAGGATTCTATAATTTTCATCACCTCAGATTTAAAATCTTCTTGCTCTCTGTGGGTATTAGTATCTCCAGGGCTTGTTGTAGTAAACCACTGATTTCCAGTGGTGTCATTTGCCTGTGAGTTTTGTTGCTTGTGTCCTTTTTTTTTTAATTATTTATTATTTATTTATTCTTGTTACATCTCAATGGTTATCCCATCCCTTGTGTCCTCCCAGTCTTCCCTCCCTCCCTTTTTCCCCTTATTCCCCTCCCCTATGACTGTTCTTGAGGGGGATTACCTTCCCCTGTATATGCATATATGGTATCAAGTCTCTTCTCGGTAACCTGCTGTCCTTCCTCTGAGTGTCACCTGGTCTCCCCCTCCAGGGGACATGGTCAAATGTGAGGCACCAGAGTACATGAGAAAGTCATATCCCACTCTCCATTCAAGTGTGGAGACTGTTCTGACCATTGGCTAGATCCTTAGTCATCAGGGAAATGCAAATCAAAACAACTCTGAGATTCCATCTTACACCCATCAGAATGGCTAAGATCAAAAACTCAAGTGACACCACATGCTGGCGAGGATGTGGGGAGAGAGGAACACTCCTTCATTGCTGGTGGGAATACAAACTAGTACAGCCACTTTGGAAATCTACCTGGTACTATCTCAGAAAAAATAGGAATAGGGCTTCCTCAAGACTCAACTATTCCACTTCTTGGAATATACCCAGAATATGCTCCAGCACACAACAAGAAAATTTGCTCAACCATGTTCATAGCAGCCTTATTCATAATAGCCAGATCATGGAAACAGCCTAAGTGTCCCTTAGTAGTTGCTTGTGTTCTTGAGCTGACCTGTAACCATCTTGCTGTCTCTGATGTTAGCAGTCCTAGAGGTTCCTCCAATGGTGTTGCTGTCTGTGTCCCACTTGGGTGAGACATGTCAGGAGCAGTTGAAGAGAACTCCAAGCCAATGACTTCACTAGGGCTCTCCATAGGCCTCCTTTGAATGGTGGACAATGAGTGTTGGAGGCTGGGTCCAGCTCAACTTTGCTAGGTTCCCTGTCTTAGTTGAGAAAGGCAAGAGAAACAGGCTGAGAGAGCTCCAATTCAAATGCTGCTCAGGTGCTCTCAGACCTCCTTGATTTGGTTTACAAGGTGGGTTGCGGCTGGCACCTGAATCACCTCTGCTGGTTCACTCTCTGTTACCCAGATGTGCTAGGTTGGTAAGCAGCAGGCAGAGAGTGATCCAAGCCCAATGTTGCTCAGGTGCCTCACAGTCCTTCTCAGGATGGCAGCTAATGTGGACTATGGCCCTTGCCTAACTCAGCTCTGCCTATTTGCTCTCTGTGTACCAGATGGGCCAAATAGGTAAGCCCTGCTCTAAATCTTTAACTAAGGCAATCTACTTTCTAATCTGTGAGATTCAAATTAATATTTCAGAATAGAAGAAGCCATAGGAATGCATTCTATTTAATTCATTAGCTCAGAAGTTACAAAACAAATAATATGAGGATCTCTCCTGTAGCATTTCACTGATCAATGTTTTTTCTTCTTAAAAAGTCCAACTTAAGTATCTCTGTAAAGGAGATAAAACAAAACACTCATATTATCAAGCTCTTCCATGTGTTAGGAGTTGTGTAAAACATGGTCATGAGTTATGACATTTGCACCTTATAACAGCCATGGAAAGTACACATCATTCATAATTTAAACTTCAAAAAATTCAGCCTTGCTTAACTATTTTGTCTCAAAGATGAAAGCTGGCAACAGAAATCAGATAACACCACAGCATATCCAATGCTCAATACTGAACTTTCTCTGTTAACATCCAGGTACCCTAGGTACCCTTCAAGGACACAATTTTAACCCTGGAACTGCTAGCTTTTCATATATTTTAGTAACTTTAATGTGATTTTAGCCTCAGCATCTTTACTACTACAAAGAATAATTCTTTACCAGGAAATTTACATAGCAATTATTGTTAACATAGAATACATTCAAATGCCTATGTGCATGTAAACCAAGCTTCTAACTACAAGTTATCATGTAGGCAGCATATGAAAATTTTATCATTTAATATAGTAGCAAGAGTGGAAAACTGATATGCCTGTTGTATTTTGGGTAATGTTGTAGATGATAATAATACAGATGTGTACAAATACTTAATAATATTTGCCAATAGACATCAAGGAGCAAATGCCCCCAAACTAGCCAAGCAATCTGTAAAATGAAAGAAGAGCTGATTGGAGAATTGCTTGAAAGAAGAGACCCAAATATAATTGTTTTCAAATGTTTAATTTAGTTCACTAATATAATTTACCTTAAGTTTGACTTTGTGATTTTTGAGGGAAAAGAAATGTGTATTATATTATTTCATAGAAGCTTAAAATGGAGAACATAAGGAAACATCTTATCACATGACCTTGTTCAAGTGTAGGAATGTGTGGTATACTTTTCTCCATTGATTGAGTTCTCATTAGAGCACAGAACAGAAAATCTGACATAAGGTGAAAACACCTAATTATTACAATGCTGTGCAGTACATATCTATATTTCTATTTTATATAGAAAAATAATGCTGCAAATGGTAGATTGGCATCTCCAGTGGCATAAAATTATGAAATAGACACCCTGCTATTATAATACAAAGATCTTTCTTGAAAACTGGATATGCAACCTGTAGATTCTATATCTAGCCAAGTGCTTCTCACTCAGCAGGCTCAGTATTTCACATAAAGATTATGCTAATTAACTTAGAGAGTTCTTATTTCCATAGTCTTGACTTTAAAGATGTCTTTACCAGATATTTTAGTGCTTTTATTCCATTAGATAAAACAATCTTTAAGTGCCAGAGGAGCAGAGAATATTTGAGATGATATCACAAAGAATGCTTGAAATGGAACTTGACAATTGATAGAATTGGACAGACAGGTAAACAAACTACAAATGATCTGGCCACATTGTGATCTGACTTCTAACGGCTGGAGAATTTTCTAAAGAGATTTTTTTCATATTCATCCATCTATCCATCTGTCTATCCATCTATTAATTAATTAATTAATTCATTAATTCATTATTTCTGTATGTGTGAGTGAACAGCTGCAAGAACACAACTGCTTGAGTTGATGTGCCTATTTAATCCTGTGGGTCCCAGAGAATGTATTCAGGTCATTAGGTGAGTGGAAAAACACTTTACAGACACAGCATCTCTGTCTTCAGCCCCCACTGGTGAGGTTTCTATTACATGAGATCCTCAGTCCTCAAGCTCACTAGTGATCAATTATTTCATGTTAGCTTTCTGATACATCTCTCAACCAATGGCAAATAGAACTTGGCACACAAATGTTCTAGTTCTTTAAACAGCTGGTTAACTTTTAAATGCAAATTCTGCATGGACCTATCTAATTTGCAATGAAATTCATCACTAGGATGCTTTTAATTTTCTATACTCTTCTCACTGTCCTTTCGCCTTCTCTGTCTTACACACATCTTTATTAATGTCTCCTAGAAAAACTGCCCAAGTAAGCTAATTATATGTGAATTAATCACTTCAAAATCTGCTGCTCGAAGCTGAAGTCTCCACCAATATCAGCCTTTACACTAGAGTAAGCAGTTCTCAAGCATGTAAGGGACTACTGTGAATCTCAAGGTTGTCTACTGAAATCAGAATAACAGCTGTCAATCAGTGGAAACAACAGCAAACTTTCAAGATTTGTCAGTGTGGGCATTCCAATATTTTTAACACTGATGGGAGATCCTTATAGCTACTTTGCAAACCACAGACTAATATTTCTCACTGGTACCAGCTGTAAAACTTCTGAAGACAGGCATGGTTTTGGATTAAACTCAAGAAAATCACATAACTAAAACACGAAATTAAATCAAGCCTGAACAAATGCTGTTATCCTCCATGGTTGATCAGGTACTCAGTCTATAGCTCAGGCTGGTATGAAACCCGTGCCAATCCTACTACACCAACCTCCGCGGTGCTGGGACTACAGGTGTAAGCCATCACACTTGAGTCAATGGATATAATTTCAATAAAGCTTAGTTGCTTTTGTTAAAGATCAATAGAGAAAATGACAAACATAAACAAACATAAGTAAAAATTAATGCCAATGACATAAGTTACTGTAAAAGATTGGGAAATTTCTTCAAATGCACATAAACAACTATACATTTTCCAAGTTATTTTGTAAACGCTCTAAAAGCTGTCCCTGTTCTAATAAGATTAGTAGTACTCTCTATTCTGGGGTTTGATGACATCATTTCCAAATCTGCAATCTTCACTAAAATTGGATACTGATGCTGTAAAGGTTAACTAGTTTAGGTTAGGTGTTGAATATTGGTTTGATGACTTTTTTCAATGACTAAAGTATGTGTCTTTTACAGTAAAGTGAGCTTCTGGTAAGAATTCCTAAAACTGGAGGGTTTTTAAAATTTATTCATATTACATATCAATTGTTATCCCATCCCTTGTATCCTCCCATTTCTCCCTCCCTCTCACTTTCCCTCTAATCCCCTCCCCTATAACTGTGACTGAAGGGAACCTCCTCCCCCTGTATATGCTGGGCCTAGGGGTCCTGCTCAAACTATGGCACCAGCTAAGGACAATACATATAGTAAGCTTTGAACTCCTACCCAGGTCTAGCCGATGGACAGGACATTCTCCACAGTTGAGTGGAGAGTGGGGACTGACTTTCACATGAACTTTGGTGCCCCATATTTGATCACATCCCCTGGATGGGGAGGATTGGTGGCACTCAGAGGAAGGATAGCAGGCTACCAAGAAAAATTGGAGGTTTTAAGCTAGGAAGGGGAAAAGGCCTCGAGTCAGTGTAGTTACTTGTATTTGGGACTCTTCTGGGCTGTTGTGAGGCTGCTGGGAATCTCCTGGTTAATGTGTAATGTGTTCCTCTACACACTCCTAAGCTTTCCTGGTCTTTCTATCCTTTTTCAGCTTCACTTTCTGTAGACTTAATTGTGAGCTTCTTGAAGTTCCTTGGAGAAGACACATTGATTGGAGAGGGTTATTTGGGGAATCTGTGCAAATGATTCCCATCACATTCCTGAATCAGGATTACAGGCTTTAATGTTAACTATGGAAGCAAAGTAATTCTCACTCAGAATTTTTCTGCTGGTTCACATTTCTTTCTTTTCTTTTTTTTTTTTTTTTTTTTTTTTGGTTGTGAGATGAGCTTTTATTTGTGGGTACACCCTGCCTACTTCTTTTTTTGTGTGTGTGCATTTTTATTAATTTATTCTTGTTACATCTCAATGTTTATCCCATCCCTTGTATCCTCCCATTCCCCCCCCCCCCCATTTTCCCATTATTCCCCTCCCCTATGACTGTTCCTGAGGGGGATTACCTCCGCCTGTATATTCTCATAGGGTATCAAGTCTCTTCTTGGCTACCAGCTGTCCTTCCTCTGAGTGCCACCAGGTCTCCCCCTCCAGGGGACATGGTCAAATGTGAGGCACCAGAGTATGTGAGAAAGTCATATCATTCTCTCCACTCAACTGTGGAGAATATTCTGACCATTGGCTAGATCACATTTCTTTCTTAATCAATTACTTGAGAATTTCCTGCAATGTTTCTGATACCATTCACTACCTTCCCTAAATCCTCTCACATCTATTCCTTCTACCCTCACTTTACTTCCCACATAACCTTGTGGTTTTTTTCACTTGCTGATTTTCCCTAATGAATCTGGTTTGTGTTACCCAGTCTCTTTTGAGCATGAGGCCTATGCTTGTGTGTGGTTGACCTACCAGAAGTCCATGTCTTTAAGAAAATCTGACTTTCTCTCTTGAAATCAGGCTATCAATTTCCAACCTGTCCTCACCTTGTTGTTTGATTATATGCTCACCTTCTCTGCTCCACAATTGGATGCTGGTGATTTGACCTTGTGCAAGTCTTGCATATGCTGTCAAAGCCCCTATGAATTTATATGCATATCACACGTTGTGTCTGGAAAAGACTCTTTCCTTGAAGTCACCCTCACCTCTGGCTTTACAGGATTTTTTTATTCTTCTTTTGGGAAGATCTCAGAGACTTGGTGGGGCCAGGATATGATACCTTGATCTCATTTAGGTCTGAGAACTGCATAGTTTCTTATTCTCAACATGTTTGATAGTTGATGGTCTCTGTGTTAATTGCCATCTACTACATATAAAAGCTTCTCTGATGAGGCATTAATGATGCACTGTTCTAAAGGTATGACAGTGATTCATTAGGGTCAATTTTAAAACTCAGTACATTTGGTAGAAATATATTATTAGGCTTTCCTCCTTGACGCTATGTCCTATCAGGCCCTAGGTTTTGGTTCATTACTCATGCTAGGAATGGGTTCCACCATATGGAGGGGCCCTTAGGTCCAATCAGAATGTGGTTGATTACTCCCATGATATTTGTGCCATGATTGTACTAGTGGGCATATTTTACCAGGTGCATAGTTATTGGTTATGGGTCACATCTGGAATAGACAGATGATGACTATTCTTTTCTAGTATCTTTGATGGAGTTTTCCAGAATTATAAAAGTTAGTCAGTAGGGATGAAGCTTCCAGATAAGTATTCCTTTGAGCTCTCCATGTTCTATGACTATAGTATGTGGTGTCTTCAGTGATATGGTCTTATGATAATGTTCTGGAGAAAAACCAAGAGTGCTGGTAATAACCGATATGGTGTTATGGTAATTTTCTGGAGAATAACCAGGGATGCTGGTGATAACCTGTAATGTTTGGGGCATTTATTGAATACAATAACTAAATAAACAAAAATAAACAACAACAAAAACCATTTCTGAAAATTTACTAATTACAATGTGGTGTTTAGCTGGAGTATCTTCCCCATTGTTGCACAGCTCCTTTAGAACTCTTCTTATATGCATATTTATGTATTTTAGGAAGCTTCTATAACTTTCTTCAGATGGTCCATATTTTTTATTTATCTCCCCAGATTTCTCTTTTTGCCCTGTTTATCCGTTCTCCTACTCCAATCTAACAATTCCTGTTCCATTATTTGCCTTAGACCCTTACACCATTGTGTTCTCTCTCTCCTCCTCTAAAAGTATCTTCCCCACAGTTCTTTACTAATTTCCTCAAATCTGTGAGTATTCCAAATTAAACACATATTTTAAGAGGCTTAAAAGGAAGTCTATAAATGAGAGACATAAAACTCAACATTTGTCTTTTTACATCTGTTATCTCACTCATATGAGTGTTTTAGATCTACCCATTTAATTGTGAATTTCATAATTTTTCTTTTTTACAGCTTAGCAATATTACATTTTGTAAGCATACCTCATTTTCAATCCATTCATATGTTAAACAAAATAGCAACCATTTAATTTTACCAATAAACAGTTAGGGACTGATGCTGGGGTGAAAGCCTGCTAACTCAGAGAGGCATAGATAAAAACACTGCTGACTTTTTTCCTTGGCCAATGTCCCAGAAAGAATGACCCTTTTCCCATACTGTCTCAAACAACCTCTTTCAAACTGAATGTCTCTCCTCTCTACTTCCTGTGCATCTTTCTATCCTTCCTTCTGAATTTCTATTCCTCTCTAATGTTTTTCTTAATCCTATGTTCACTTCCTGTCAACTGTTTGCTTGTTCCTCCTCTTGTCTAAGGTTGACTTTATCTAATACTGTTTACAATATTTAAGCAGAAAGTTCCGGACTTAAAGATGAGTGCTAAAAATAAGCCACACCACAACTAAAAGCAGGTTTTTCCAGTAAATAACAGAGTCTTAGGGTTCACAGTGTGATCAAATAGCTTGCATCACTAATATGTTTCCATCCCTGCTTATTGAAGGGAGGAAAAACCAACATAGAGGAGCAGATATCTCTGTAGTCAGCTTTAGATTCTTTCAGATATATGCCCAAGAGTGGTATTGCTTAATCATGTGGTAGATATATTTATGCAAAGAACATCAAAACCTAAACAGCAAGAAAACAAACAACTTGGTTAGACATTAGGTCATGCAAACAAACAAAGAGTTCTCAAAAGATAAACACAAACATCAGAGAAAAAAACATTTTTTAAGAGAGTATAACATCCTTGGCCATCAAAAAATTTCAAATTAAAACTACTCTACAATTTCATGTTTCTCAAGTCAGAATGCCCACCATCAAAAGCACAAAGCTAACAGACTCTATGGAACATGTGGACAAAGGCAAACACACATTTACTGATGATGGGTACATAAACCAGCACAACCACTCTGTAAATCAATATGAAGTTTACTCAAAGTGGTGACTCAGATTTTTCTGCTAACATATATAAATTATCTCAAGATATGATTTTATTACGAAAATAAAGATTTCTTTTCTTGATGCTTCATATTTATCTAAATCATCTATTATGTGATGCCTTTAAAACATATATCTGTAAAGTCATCAGACATGCATGATAGAATACTGCACATAACCTGACACATGACTAGTTTGTCTAGTAATAAACCAATCTTATGTTTCATAAAGGGACACTCTTCACACAGACTTGCCTTATATCCAATGAGTGTATATGTGATCTGTCATTAAGGATGTTCTGACAAATATGAATAATGCAATTATACATTATTTCTAATCATATAGTAAGGATTTTCATAGTAAGGAACTTCAAGGAAAGAAGACTGTTTCCTATAGTTGTTTGCCACATGTCGTCTCTGAATCCTTTGATTCATAGTAACTAACAGAGTCAATGTTCGGGCTTCAGGAGACTTCCAAATTAAAAAATAATCATAGAATAAAACTTTACAAATATTATTTTTAGTTAAGAGAAGGATAATTTCCAAATTAAAAGGAAAACCACTTCATTAAATTATATAAAACTTATTTTTTAGATTATATAAATTTATAAACAAGTTCAGTATGATGGTCTCAGTTTAAATTGAAAGTTTCTCAACTTTGTCCTACAAAAACATATTTTTCACTTTGGAAATTTTGCATTAGATGGTATTAATATACATACCAGTCACATAGTGGATAGAAATGTAATCATGACATTAAAAGGAATATAAATAAATGAGTAAATGTCTCTTCAGAGGCTAAACTAGCTATTTGAAGACAAATTAAATATCTTTCATTAAAGAACAGTTAAATTAAGTTTTATTCCTGTAGAGTCACAATGGGAATATCCTGAGAAGAAACCACTGATATAACTCACATGCTTAAAATATTTAAAAAGGAACCACTAGGATGTTCCTAGCCAACCCTTACAGTAGTGTTAATCTTCAGACATTGTGACACAACATTACCATCTACAAAGTATACTATTTAGAAATTTACAGTAGATTTACCAAATAAATTTTTCTAGAAATCACAAAGTTTTAAATAAGATTATACTTTTGTATTGGTCCACATTCATGGATATCTGGCTTCATGTGACCCTCAAGCCTCAAGCTGGAAACTACTGATTTAGAATAGAGTTACAACACATATTTAAAGGAAAAAATAGAACTTCTTCTTTTCTTAATATCTATTTTTATATAATTTTGGATTATTCTATGTTCACTAAAATTAACATAATAATTATCTTTACTAAAAATATGAAATATTAGGCTGTGGAGAGGGCTAACTGGATAAAAGGACTTCCTACATAAATTTTAGTCCTCAAAATTCCTGTAATCTTAGCATTCCTACAAAGAGATGGAAGAGACAAGAGAATCCCCAGAATTTCAAAAGCAAGCCAGATTGGCATTAGTTCATAAAATACCCTATCTCAGGCAAAGTAAAAAAAAATGGCCAAAATCCAAGACTGCCCTATGCTCTCTATATACATGTGGTGGCAGACACGTGCCACTTACAGAGTGATAATCACATCAACAATTTGACAACTTAAAGGTCTTCAATAAATATTAGATTAAAAAAAAGAAAGACAGAAAGCTATTTGCCATTGACACCTGCTGCTAAGAGAAAAACAAAACAAAAACAAAAACAACTTTTTACAGTGTCTTGTCACTTGCTATGTTAACCCCATGTCAGAACTCCCTGGCCTCCTGCCCATGACTTGTTAGCCAGCACAGAATGGACTCCATGTGTTGTACACTCATCATTTGGACTATTTTATGTGAGGGAGGGCTTTTTGGTTTTGGTGTTACTTAATTTGTTTGTTTTCATGCTTATCTCTTTTAATTTTGTTGCTTGTTTTTTTTAACAGATTATGAAAGAACATAAAAAGTGGATGTGTAGAGATGGAAGTGGGAAAGATTTGGAAAGAGGTGGTGTAGAAGAAAACCATGATCAAAATACATTGTGAGAAAAGGATGTATAAATAAAAAGAGAGAGAAAGAGCAAAAGTGACAAGCACCTAAGAAATGATAGCTGATGCTGACCTCTAACTTCTACATGCACAGACACATGTGCATTTGTACCTACACACACAGAAACACACACACACATACACACACACACACTCACACACTTTCTGTATATCTGATCATTGTATTCCCAAGTGATAGAGATATACACAGCTGCTTAAAATCTGGGCCATTGACCACACACAATTTATGACAGATGTTCTCTAAAGTCTGGAATTTGTATCTAAAGCCACCTATCTCCAGCGAAAAGCTTTTGGAGATTGAGCACTACAAAAATTTGAGTAAAACTTAAATATTGACTCCTGAGATGGGTAAGTGCAAGGAAATATGACTAATACCATATCTACAAGGGTGTGGAAGTCCATGCAACATTCTCACCTTTCCCGAATTTTTTATACATTTCTCCAATTTATTTGTTTCTGAGGGACATCCTTTATAAGAAAGCCGTGAGCTGAATGCACAAAAAAATAACCATGATGATTGTTTTAAGTCAGAAAATAACTTAAAGCACACAACTTTCACTTCAACATCTCCTTAGCTATGTGACTGTGTACATATTCCCACTTCTTCTACACTCTTCACCTAGAATGTATATAGTGGTCCTAATATCTCCCTGACCTCACTTAATGAATTAATGAAAATTAATGATATGTAATGTGCCTAGTATGCAAATATAGGATATACAAATCCTTTGGAGACAAGAGGCAACAGGGTTGACAGTTAAAGATGATCTCATGTGTACAAGGTTGTGTGCATATACATAGAGACACAGATGCTCATCCACATCAGCACAAAAGCATTATTCAAAATAAATTTAAGAAAATATCCTATTTATATAAACACAGCAATTTTCAGCTACTTTTATATAGCCTAGACCTAATACCTAAGAAGAATGATTTTAATATGAAAGTATTTAGTTTAGTTAATGGTTTAAAGGTGTCACTCTATCATGGCAGGTATCCATAAAAGATCAAATCATTTCACATCATGGAGAATGAAAAGCTGAGAAATGTGTCAGTGGACAGTCAGGAATGAAATTCTCCTAAGAACCCACCTCTACTGAAATACTTTCTAGCAAATTCTCACTACCTAATGTTTCCAGAACATCCCCCAATCCCAGAAGTACATGAGTACCAAACTTCCAACATATGAGCATTTGCAGGGAACATTTGATATCCAAACCATAGTAAGATATTTGCAATTATCTATTATTTGAAAGACACTATGAAATATTGTGCTAATGATGTAAAGGAGTGTCATTATTGTTCTTAAAAGTACACTGCAAAATTGAAAAGGTAAGGTATATGCATTATGTACATGAAAAGTTACATAATTGTCTGGCAGTAATACTGAATTCTGCTACAATGTAGTGTGATATTATTTACCAAATAACTGCTGTCACCAAGATGAAAAGATTTTACAAAAGTATTTCAACTTTTCCCAGGTAATGGATGATCATGATTATAATCCCATTACTTGGGAGGCTAAGGTAGGAAGATAGCCATGAATTTCAAACTAGCCTATGTAGTATAATAAGGTCCAAGCCAGTCTGAGGTAGGATAAATCCTTAACTCAAAATAACAGTAATAACCAAAACAATGGGAACATCCATGTCTTCAACTGAGTTACTACAAATTTAATTAAATGTAGTCTTAAGAACACCTTAAATTCAGAATAGAGGACACCTACTTCTGTATGGCACTGTTAGAAACTTATCTCTATCATCCTCGTCTGCTGCGCTTTTTCCAATTCTCTGATGTAGGTCATGTGCTTCAAGTACATATCAAGTGCTATCTTTCTACAAAAGCAGTTGTTCTAAATTGGAAACCTTTGTTTTTTCCATGTCTTCACTGGTTCTGTTCCTTCTTTGAACAGCTCAATAACAAACTTCTCCAAATGTAGTGTTGACACACTTTCAACATGAACCACACCCATACCATGTGAACTCAGCTAACTGAGGCATACTTTGAACTTTGTCACTACAAGTCATGAACCCTGAAAAGAAGAGGCTCTGCTTTCATCTATCTTTGAGTAGAAGTCTAAGTAACTACTATGAAGCTACTAAATATGTTGTCAGTCTGGACTAAAGGTATAGCACAATGGTTATAAGCCTGGTCTTCCAGAGGACCAGATTTCAGTTCTCACCACCTACAACAGGTGTGCCACAGCATTCTGCAACTCCAGCTCCAGAAGACATGAAATCCTCTTATTATCTGCATAGAGACTAATGAGAATGTGACATATACTCAAAATGACATAAAGGAGAGAGGTGGGAAGGAAACAAACAAACAAACAAACAAACAAAGAAACAAAGAAAAAAAGGAAGGAAGGAAGAAAATCTGCACATAACTAAAACTGTTGTATGTTTTTGGTGAAGAGTTTCTCAGAAGGTGGTATTTTTTAATGATCTAGGTATAATTAGAAAGACAGGCTCCTGCTTATTAACTTAAAGGATAAAAGAAAGTATGACAAGAATTATAATTATGGGTTAAATAAAATTCGAGTGAGTGGCTTAGAAGCATCATTTCTCGATTGTAGCCCAGTGTAGTTACTGAGTTTAACTATGTGAAATCTTTTTCGGACTTACTCAGTTAATACTAAAATTTAACTTTTGAAAACATTATTAAACTTTTGAAATATAATTTCTTCTGTGCAAATACTGATGGTCTACATCTTTCATTCTCTGAAAAGAGTATTAAAGACTTCATATAATTAGAATATTCATTAAAATTGAATCCTCACCAAATAATAATTTAGCAAAAATAATTTCTTTTATAACTGTTACTATTCTGCTTAAATGTAGTTATCTTAACATTGTCAAGAATATTATGACAAAGAAAATATTCTTGAGGAGATCCAAGATGTCGGTGAGGAGCGTGGACCGCGTTTAGAAGCTCCAGTAAACAATTCAGGGAATTGCACAGATTTCTGAACAAGGAACACCAAGGTCCCCACACCACTGCAGCAGGAGTGCTCCATGGTTCGAAGGGACCAGGGTGCAGAGGACCTGCGTGCCCCTGCACATGGGAGGAGCACGGATTTTCTCAGATTAGAGCAGTAGCAGCAGTGGTGGCAGCAGCAGTGGCGGCTGAGGTTTGCAGCTCAGAGCCCTCTGGCATAGGCGATTCGTGTGGTGGCAGGTGGGAGTTGCTGTGGGAGAGAGGACTCTGGGCAGGATTTGGGTCGCTCGGTGCCCTGAGGCCCAAACTGGACTCAGCAGCCAGTTCAGCCCCAGAGTCCCAAGCTCAGCTCAGTGCGCAGTTCTGCCATGGAGAAGCTAGCTCAAGTCGACACGCAGTTCTGCCCAAGGCACTAGCTCAGCTCAGCCACAGATACCCTGCTATGACACAGGCAGAGCTCAACGCACTGTTCCGCCGGAGGTGCTAGATCAGCTCAGCATGCAGTTCCATGCAGAGATGCTACGTCAGCTCAGAGCGCAGTTTCACTGGAGACACTAACTCAGCTTAGCATACAGTTCTGCTGCTGTGATGCAGGCTGAGGTCAGCATGCAGATTCCGCCCAGAGTCCCTAGCTGGACTTGCCTGGCAGATTGGGCCCAGAGACTCTAGCTGAGCTTTGAGTGCAATTGCGGCCCTGAGACTCTGGCTGGACTCTCCATGCAGGCCCGGGCTGAATTCAGTGTGCAGTGTGGGTCTAGAGTCCCTGGCTGAGCTCGCTGCACAATTCCACCCCTGAGGCTCTGGCAGAGCTCGGCGTGCAGTTTGGGGCCAGAGTCCCTAACTGAGCTTGGCAGACAGATTGGGCCCAGAGACTCTAGCTGAGCTTTTGGCGCAGTCCCAGCTCTGAGACTCTGGTTGGACCCAGTGCTCAGTTTGAGTCCAGAATTCCTGGCTGAGCTTGGTGAACGGTTCGGGCCCTGAGACTATAACTGAACATGGCATGCGCTTTGGGCCCAAAGCCCCTAGCTGAGTTTGGCGCGCAATCCCAGCCCAGAAACTCTGGTTGGACTCTGCATGCATTTTGGGCCTAGAGTCCCTAGGGGAGCTCGGTGTGTGGATTGGTCCCAGAGTCCCTAGCTGAGCTCAGCAGATGGTTCGGTCACTGAGAATCTAGCCGAGCTTGTCACGTGGTTCGTGCCCAGTGTCCCTGGCTGGACTTGGCAGGGGACCCAGAAGGCTGTGGACACTTTGGCCTGACCCAACACTAATTCAGAGACACAGAATGATTGCAAGACCCACAGTACAGAGAAGCTGAGGATCACTATCTGTGAGAGTCCAAAATGACAGGGCTAGCCTCCTGTCATCCAGACCAGTGAAGCATCAGAGCTTCCCGTGTAGGGAAATCGTGAGAAAACAAATGAAAATATTATCATCAGACTACCTCCACCCAACCCGGGAAGCTACCCCCCCCAAAAAAAAGAGAAGGCAAGATATCTAAAGGACAGCGTAAAAGCATACACAAAAAAACTCAAAACAATATGGCAACTCCAGTTTCCAGATATCCCAAAGAAAACAACCCAGAGAACTCAAACACAATGGAAATACAAGAAAATGACCTCAAATCCTTAGTAATGAGGAAGATAATGGAGGAAACAAATAAAATTCGTAATCAAATGCAGGAAGACGCAGCCAAACAGGTGAGAAACATAAAAGAAGCACATAGAGTGGAACTGGAAAAATTTTTGGAAAATACAAACAACGATATGAAAGAAATCAATAAAACAGTTCAAGCTCTGAAGACCTATAAAGAGGCAATGGAAGAAACTCAGGAATATACAAACAATCAGAAGAAAGAAATCAAAAAATCAGTTCAAGATCTGAAGATGAAAATGGATTCAAAGATAAACACACAGACAGAAGAAAAACGAGAACGTGAGACCTCAAAGAAGAAGGTGAGCAACACAGAGGCGAGCTTTTCTAACAGAATCCAAGAGATGGAGGAACGAATCTCTGGTCTAGAAGATACAATCACAAATCTTGAAGCAACCATTAAAGAAAATGCTAAATCTGGAAAAATCCTGAAACAAAACATCCAAGACATCAAGGACACTATGAAATGAAGAAATCTGAGGATAAAGGGCATTGAAAAAAGAGAAGATATCAGACCCCAAGGTCCAGAAACTATTCTCAACAAAATCATAGAAGAAAATTTCCCCAATCTAAACAAAGAGGTGCCTATACACATACAAGAGGCCTACAGAACACCAAATAGAATAGACCAGAAAAGAAAAACTGCCCGTCACATAATAATCAAAACACAAAATATACAGAACAAAGAAAAAACATTAAAATCTGCAAGGGAAAAGGGCCAAATAACATTAATGGCAAACCTATCAGAATTACACCCGACTTCTCAGCAGAGACCATAAAACCCAGAAGGGCCTGGACAGAGATCCTGCAAACTCTAAGAGACCACAGATGCCAGGCCAGACTACTTTACCCAGCAAAACTATCAATAACCATTGATGGAGAAAACAAAATATTCCATGACAAAAACAAATTCAAACAGTACCTATCCACAAATCCAGCTTTACAGAAGGTACTAGAAGGAAAACTCCATCCCAAAGGGAGAAGCTACAACCAAAACTACTCAGGAAATAGATAACTATCCCATGGCAAAAACACAACTACACAAACGCTCGACTGGAAACAACATCAAAATTAAGACTCTTAACAGTCACTGGTCATTAATATCTCTCAACATCAATGGTCTCAATTCTCCAATAAAAAGACACAGACTAACTGAATGAATAAACAAGATCCAACATTTTTCTGTATTCAAGACACACATCTCACCCATAACGATAGGCATTACCTCAGCGTAAAAAGTTAGAAAAAATATTCCAAGCAAATGGTCACAAGAAGCAAGCAAGTGTAGCCATTTTAATATCGAACAAAATAGACTTTCAACCAAAATTAATCAAAAGGGATGAGGAAGGACACTTCATACTCATCAAAGGTAAAGTCAACCAAGATGACATCACAATTCTGAACATCTATGCTGCCAATACAAGAGCACCCAAATTTGTAAAAGATCTACTAATGATGCTTAAACCACACATCAGTCCCCCCACAATAATTTTGGGAGACTTCAACACCACACTCTCACTGAAGGATAGGTCATTGAAACAGAAACTGAGCCAAGAAATAACGTCATTTACCAATGCCATGAATCAAATGGATCTAACAGATATCTATAGAACCTTAAACCCAAACAAGAAAGAATACACCTTCTTCTCTGCACCCCATGGAACCTTCTACAAATTTGATCACATTTTAGGTCACAAAGCAAGCCTCAACAGATACAAGAGGATTGAAATAATACCTTGTATCCTATCAGATCACCATGCTCTTAGGCTGCAATTCAACAACAGAAATAACATAAAACCTACACATATGTGGAAACTAAACAACTCTCTGCTAAGTGACATCTGGGTCAGGGAAGAAATAAAGAAAGAAATCAAGAAGTTCCTGAAATTCAATGAAAATGAAGGAACAACATACCCAAATTTGTGGGATACATTGAAAGCAGTGCTAAGAGGAAAATTCATAGCACTAAGTGCCTTTAAAAAAAAAAAATGGAAACATCGCACATAAGCATCTTAACGACACAACTGGAAGCCCTAGAAAAAAAAGTGGCAGAAACACCCAACAGGAGTAAATGTCTGGAAATAATAAAACTCAGGGCTGAAATTAACAAATTAGAAACTAAGAAAACAGTACAAAAAATCAACAAAACTAAGAGCTGGTTCTTTGAGAAAATCAACAAGATAGATACACCGTTAGGCAAACTAACTAAAAGGCAGAGAGACAGTATTGAAATCAACAAAATCAGAAATGAAAAAGGGATACATAACAACAGACACTGAAGAAAAACAAAGAATCATAAGATCCTACTTTGAAGGCATATATGCCACAAAATTTGAAAATCTAAGGGAAATGGACAATTTTCTTGATCAATTTCACTTGCCAAAATTGAGTGAAGAACAGATAAACAAGCTAAATAGTCCAATTTCCGCTACAGAAATAGAAGCAATCATTGATAGTCTCCCAACCAAAATAAACCCAGGGCCAGATGGTTTCAGTGCAGAATTCTACCAGACCTTCAAGGACAAGCTAATACCCATACTCTTCATGCTACTCCAAAAGATAGAAATGGATGGAAAATTACCAAATTCATTCTATGAGGCCATAGTCACATTGATACCTAAACCTCACAAAGACTCAACAAAGAAAGAGAATTTCAGACCAATTTCTCTTATGAACATCGATGCAAAAATACTAAATAAAATTCTTTCAAAACGAATAGAAGAACACATCAAAGATATCATTCATCATGACCAAGTAGGCTTCATTCCAGGCATGCAGGGATGGTTTAATATACTGAAATCCATCAATGTAACCCACCATATACACAAACTGAAAATAAAAAAAAAACCACATGATCGTCTCCTTAGATGCAGAGAAAGCATTTGATAAACCCAACACCCATTCATGTTTAAAGTTTTAGAGATATCAGGGATACTAGGCACTTTCCTCAACATAATAAAGGCTATATACAGCAAGCCAATAGCCAAAATCAAATTAAATGGTGAGATACTCACGGAAATCCTCTAAAATCAGGAACAAGGCAAGGCTGCCCACTCTCTCCATATCTCTTCTATATAGTACTCGAAGTGCTAGCCAGAGCAATAAGACTGCAAAAAGAGATCAAGGGTATCTAAATGGGAAAGGAGGAAGTCAAATTATCCCTATTTGCAGATGATATGTTAGTGTACTTAAGTGACCCTCAAAATTCCACCATAGAACTCCTACAGCTGATAAACACCTTCAGCAAATTGGCTGGATACAAATTTAACTCAAAAAAGTCTGTATCCTTCTTATACACAAATGACAAGCTTGCAGAGGAAGAAATTAGGAAAAGCACACCCTTCACATTGGCCACAAGCATTATAAAATATTTAGGAGTTACTCTAACTAAGCAAGTGAAGGACTTGTTTGAAAAAAATGTCAAAACTCTGAAGAAAGAGATTGAAGATGACATGAGAATATGGAATGATCTTTCTTGCTCATGGATCAGGAGAATTAACATAGTAAAAATGGCTATCTTACCAAAAGCAATCTACAGATTCAATGCAATCCCTATCAAAATACCTACACAATTTTTTGAAGACATTGAAAGTTCAATTCTGAACTTTATATGGAAAAACAAAAAACCCAGAATAGCTAAAACAATCTTGTACAATAAAAGGTACTCCGGAGGAATCTCCATACCTGATCTCAAACTGTACTATAAAGCAATAGTAATAAAAACAGCATGGTACTGGCACAGCAACAGGCTGGTTGATCAGTGGAATCGAATCGAAGACCCAGAGATGAATCTACCCTCATTGGTCACTTGATTTTTGACAAAGAAACCAAATCCATTCAATGGAAAAAGGATAGCATCTTCAACAAATGGTGCTGGTCTAACTGGAGGTCTATGTGTAAAAAAAAAAAACTGGACCCATATTTGTCACCTTGCACAAAACTCAAATCCAAGTGGATCAAAGACCTCAACATAAAACCAGAGACACTAAGTCACTTAGAAGAAAAAGTGGGGAAGAGCCTGGAACATATTGGCACACGTGACAACTTCCTGAACAGAACACCAACAGCCCAGGCCTTAATGTCAACAATTAATAAATGGGACATCATGAGGCTGAGAAGCTTCTGTAAGGCAGGAGACACTGTCAAGAGAACAAAGCGACAGCCTACAGACTGGGAAAAGATCTTCCCCAACCCTACATCTGACAAAGGTCTAATATCCAAACTATATAAAGAACTCAAGAAATTAAACACCACCAAACCGAATAACCCAATTGAGAAATGGGGCTTGGAACTAAACAGAGAATTCTCAACAGAGGAATATCAAATGGCTGAGAAACACTTAAAGAAATGTTCAACCTCCTTAGTCATCAGGGAAATGCAAATCTAAACAACTCTGAGATTCCATCTTACACCCATCAGAATGGCTAAGATAAAAAATTCAAGTGACACCACATGCTGGCAAGGATGTGGGGAGAGAGGAACACTCCTTCATTGCTGGTGGGAATGCAAACTAGTACAGCCACTTTGGAAATCTATCTAGTGCTATGTCTGAAAACTGGGAATAAGGCTTCCTCAAGACCCAACTATTCTACTCCTTAGAATATACCCAGAATATGCTCCAGCACACAACAAAAAATTTTGCTCAACCATATTCATAGCAGCCTTATTCATAATAGCCAGATCATGGAAACAGCCTAAGTGTCCCTCAGTAGAAGAATGGATAAAGAAACTGTGGTACATTTACACTATGGATTACTACTCAGCTATTAAAAACAAGAAATTCTTGAAATTTGTGGACAAATGGATTGAGCTAGAAATGATCATAATGAGTGAGTTAACCCAGAAGTAGAAAGAGTCAAATGGTATATACTCACTTATATCTGCATACTAGCCCAAGGGGCATGTCCCATGAAAACCTTCACTTAGCAGAAAAATGGGACAGAGGGGAGGACATCCTATTGGGACTCTAGACGAGAGAAACATGAAAGAATAGCAAAGTTGAAGGATCCAGAGGGTCCTAGAAACCTACAAGAAGAACATTATGATAGGCAGATTTGGGCCCAGGGGTCCTGCTCAAACTATGGCACCAGCCAAGGACAATACAGGCCATAAACTTCAATCCCCTACCCAGATCTAGCCAATGGACAAGACATTCCCCACAGTTGAGTGGAGAGTGGGGTATGACTTTCACACGTACTCTGGTGCCTCATATTTGACCATGTCCACTGGAGGGGGAGATTTAGTGGCACTCAGAGGGAGGATAGCAGGCTACCAAGAAGAGACTTGATACCTATGAGCATATAAAGATGGAGGAGGTCCCCCTCAGTCACAGTCTTAGGGGAGAGGAATAAGGGGAAAATGGGAGGGAGGGAAGAATGGGAGGATACAAGGGATAGGATAACCATTGAGATGTAACAAGGATGAATTAATAAAAAATAATAATAAAATAATGCAAAAAAGAAAATATTCTTATTTTCCATATAAAGATATGCTGAAGATATAAGAAATTGTATGAATAATTATATTCTCTAATTATAAATACATATATATCTGTATGTGTGTATATATATACTGTAACCAAGTAGAATAGGTGATAAATTTTAAAAATTGAGCAACTTATGGTTGGAAAATTAGAGTCATTTTCCATTTTTATGCCAAACCAAGTTCTTGATTTATGAAAAGGTATACATATTATGATTATAAATAAATAAAGCTCTTTTCTTTAGCAAAAACTGAAATTAAAGAGTACAGGAATAATTTTTGAGAATAATTTTTTAAAACATGTATAGTCCTGAGTCATTACAGAAATACAAAAATAGATTTTTTTCTTTTTGGTTTCTCGAGACAGGGTTTCTCTGTGTAGCCTTGCCCATCCTGGATTCACTTTGTAGACCAGGCTGGCCTCGAACTCACAGCGATCCGCCTGCCTCTGCCTCCCGAGTGCTGGGATTAAAGGTGTGCGCCACCACGCCCGGCTAGAAATAGATATTTTTAAAGTTAAGTATTATCTGTAGATTTACATTTTAGTATTTTCTTAGTTGTATCATTCAAATATGTGACTTATCAAAATGATACTTTCATAAAAGCTATAGATCCATAGGTGTACTGGGTAGTCTTGTTAATTTGATACAAGATCATCTCAATTGAGAAAATGTCTCTATAAGATCAAGCTGTAGGCAAGCTTGTGAGCTGCTTTCTTATTTAGTCATTGATAGGGAAAGACACAGTCTATTATGGGTATTGCTATCTCTGGGCTGATGGCCCTGGTGTCTGTAAGAATACAAGCTGAACAAACCATGAGAAGCAAGCCATTAAGGAGGACTGCACTTTGGCTTCTGCATCAGCTGTCGCTTCCAGGTTCTGTTCCTGTTTGAGCTACTGTCTTATCTTCCTTTCATGATGAACTGTGATGTGGAAGCATAAGTTCCTCAAGTTGCCGTGGTCATGGTACTTCATCATGATAATAGTAACCCTAAGACAAGGTGGTACCAGGAGTGTATTGATGTAAGAGGCCTAACCATCTTGTTTTTGGAAGGATTATAGACAAACTTTGGAACTTTGGGCTAGAACACTCATTTGAGTACTAAGAGCTCAGTGAGCTGTTCTGTAGGTGCTTGGAAATAAAGAATGGTGAGAGCAATGCAGACAGGGGAGGCCTAGTTTGTGATCTTTCAGGGGGAAACAAGGACTATACGACCTTGAAGAATCTGTGGTTTTGGTTAGCTGGTGCTGAGGAGTCATCTGTAATTAGCAAGATACCAGAAACACTGAAGTGAAACATTTGTTTTGCTGGAATATTTGATGCTGGTCAGCCTGAGCTGAGAAATTAGCAGTAATTAAAAAGAAACCAGCACCACTGAGGTGAAATCTTCTGCAAAGTGTTTTCTGAAAGCATATGGAAGGTGTGTTTGAGACATGGCCAAGTTCTGACAGCAGATCTTGGTAGTGTACAAGGAACCCAGGTGTTGCTTTTTTTTTTTTTTTTTGTGAGACAGGGTCTCTCTGTGTAGCCTTGTCTGTCCTGGACTCGCTTTGTAGTCCAGGCTGGCCTCGAACTCACAGCGATCCGCCTGCCTCTGCCTCCCAGTTTTTGCTGATCTTAAAGGTGTGAAAGGTCATGAGGAGTGGCTGAGTGGCTGATGCTTGGCACTCTCTGCCAGTACTGGAGTCTCTGAAGAAAGTTCATGAGAGCTTATTGGTGGAAGTGCAGCCTAGTTGCAACAAGGGTCTCCAGAAGTTTGGGGAATGCCAGTGCCATATGACTATGCCTAGATTCGCAGTAGCAGTGGAGTGGAGCGAGGTAGAACCAAGAAGACAGGCTGTATGTCTGCAGAATGCAGAGCTGGAGAAGTGGCCCATCTGTTGCAGGAGCCTAAAGATAGTGGGTGAATCCCAGATAACTTGACAAGGAGTTTTTTACACTGTTTAAGTTTGGTTTTGCTCTCTTCAAAATGTGACTGTGCCCTAAATATTCTCTACTGAACAAAGTATTTAATGTAAACATTGGTTTTACAGTAGCCATAGCTGAAAGACTTTGAATTTTTAAAAAAGATTTTGGATTATTAAAGAGTTTATATATTTCAAGGAGACTTAATTTTTAATGTTTGAGTTTGTAAGAATTATGGAATTTGTAAGGACTATGGTTTTATATTGTGACTTTAATATTAACATACCATCTTGGAGATAAATGAGAAAGGAAATGTTCTAACTAAGAATTTACCTGTTCATGTGTCCAAGTGACCAGGTATTAGTTTTACTGGTCAGTTTTATGTCAACTTGAAAAAAGATAGAGTCGTCGAAAGAGAGAGCCTCAGTTGAGAAAATTACTCTACAAGATTGGCCTCTAGGCAAGCCTAGAGGGCATCTTATTAATTAGTGATTGATGAGGAAAGGTGTAGTCCATTATGGGTGATGACATTCCTGGGCTGGTGGTCCTGGCTTCTATAAGAAAGCAGACTGAGTAAGTAAGCCATGAGGAGCACGCCAGCACTTCTCTGTGCCTTCTGTATCAGATCCTGCCTCCACTTTCCTGCCCTGCATGAGTTCCTGTCTTGATTTCCTTTGATGATGATCTGTAATGTGGAAGCATAAGCTGGATAAACCATTTTCTCCTCAAATTGCTTTGGCTATAGTGTTTTATCACAGCAATAGTAACCCTCATACAATAGTCTAACTTTGATGTCGCCCAAGTCATGAAGAAATAAATTCCAAATATCATCCTAGTGAAAAGTGTATTTTTGTTCAGAGGTATTCTAGTGCTCTGTGCAGCATTTCTCACTTACTGTACACAACTACCAGAAGGCATACTGAGAATCTATAGGTAGGCAAGCGTTAAAAATCCAAAGTCAGCCGGGCGTGATGGCACACACCTTTAGTCCCAGCATTCAGGAGGCAGAGGCAGGCAGATTGCTGTGAGTTTGAGGCCAGCCTGGTCTACAAAGTGAGTCTAGGACAGCCAAGGTTAACACAGAGAGATTCTGTCTCAAAAAAGAAAGAAAAGCAAAACGAAACAAAAATAAACAAACAAACAAAAAACAAAACAAAACAAAAATCCAAAGCCAAGATTGTTTTCATGGTGCTTGAAATTGTACAAATAATCCCATTCCATGATAATAAACAAACAAGAATTAGGCTCATTTAACTTGTTTTCCTAATTGTTAATTTTCTACCCTGATAGCAGAATACTGCCTAACATTTGGCCAATTCTCCCATGACATTTTTGTTTTGTTTTGTCTTTTGAGACACGATTTCTCTGTGTAGCCATGGCTGTTCTAGACTCGCTTTGTAGACTAGGCTGGCCCAGCTCCCATGATATTTTTAAAAAATTGTTTTGAGGCTTCCCTGGGCTAAAGTATGGAAGACTGAGACCAATTTGGCAAAGGGGATCATATAGGTCAAATATTCCAAAATTAGTAGCAAGAACCAAACAAACAAGCACACAAAAACAAACAAAAAACCCAAATTTCACTTTAATTTGCTAGGTATCACCTTCAAATATTCCCAGATACTTGGAATACTTCTCTTTTACTCTCTCTGCGGGGTGTGAGCATGATTTACATATGAAGTGGCTTATGCTGGTAATCAAGAGGCCAGGCACTAGCTATGGGACATGAAGGGATTTACATAATGAAGTGGAGAAGATGGCTGGGAACATGGATGCATTAGTCCTTATAACACAGTAACTATAGTATAGATTTTTACACTCAGTCTTATGGAAAATCCTGAAAATTATACATTTGCACAACTATTGAGCACACTATATTTATAGCGTTAAGATTACAGATCTCTCCACATTGGAATACCTACCTACTCAGGTCTTATATTCACAAGCACTTAAACTTCATGGTATAATCACTATCCTACATCTCTACCTCCAATTACTGGAATATTTCAAATTTAAGGTTTGGCTAGTCATTTTTGTTGCTGTGTGACCCAGCAACTGACATGAGGAACTTGAGAAAAAATGGTTTGTTTGGGGTCATTTTTATGATTTTCAGTTAGGTAGATTTTATGTTTCTGAGACTGTTGTGAAGCCAAGGCAGCTTTGCTTCGTGGTCAAAAGGAAGCGAAGAAAGACAGGAAGAGACTGGGAAAGATGATCCTTTTTTTGTCCTTATCAGCCAGTTATCACTTCTAAAATATTCAGAACATTGTCAAATTATGAGCCTGTAGGAGCATTTAACATTCAAATTCAATCAGATTTCAGCATATTAAAACATTAAGGGGATTCAACTATTCATTCTATAACATTCTATAGGAGGCTTGTAATGTGAAACTATAATTTTTCTATTATTTATTAGAGAAAAATAGGTACTTGTTTATAATTTTAAACCCCTTATAATATACAAAAGAATATTTTCCTATTAAGTTAAATGATAAGTAATTTAGAAAACATCACTAATTTATCTCTAATTAACTCAGTCAGTGTAAAAGGACTTTAAAGGTCTTTAATTATATTTAAGAAATAATTAGAAGAATATTTAATCTTCATAAAATATATTTACAAACAGGTAATTGTAAAGAGAGAACCTGAGTATTTTCCAACATGTGATATGAAAAAAACATATTTGAAAATAATATTTTGCATTAATCTTTCTAGATTAACTATCTAAATTAATCTATGGCTCCCCCCTCCCTACAATATGTTGATTATGCTCTTAGGAAACTGTAGTTTCCCTCCTTCTAGATGGGCACCAAACTGGAAATGCATGCTTTTTTTCTAGTGAAGATTCAGGACCCACTCTCCCAAGTGCTGCAGCCTGTGAGCGTCAAAGCCAGTTCTCTAGCTTGCACACCCTAATGGCTGGCTTAACTGTGCCTTTGCCATTAGGATCACCTCCACTGTGCTATCTAGGCAGGGTACAGAGCCCTCTCTCCTGAATGCTACAGCCAGTGAGGGGTTAGGGCTAGCTCTCTTCCTCTAAAGACCCCAGGGACAGCTCTCCCAGCTACTGCAGGTGATGAGGGACAAGAGGGACATCACCCCCACAACCATGCCACCTCATACCAGAGGAGTCTCCCATGCTCTCTACTTCAGGGAGGGCCTACCTGTGCCCCCTCCAATAGGGCCAGCTCTACTCTGCTTCTGAGTTGAGGCAGAGTGCTACAGCTTATGAGGGACTCATGACCTCAGGGCAAGTTCTCCTGACTCTTGAAGGTGATAAGGTGCAAGTGAGGAGGAATCACTGTCACACACATACCACCTCTCTGCTGATGAGCAACAGAGCCAGCTCACTCCCACTCTCACTCTCAGGGATGGCTCATTCATGTCCCCTTCTTTGACCAGCGTCAGCTCTACTGTGCTGTTCAGGCGAGATGCAGTGCCCACTGTCCAGAGTTCTGCAGCTGGTGAGGGCCAGGCCTAGCTTTCCCAAGCTCATGACCCTGTGGGCAGCTTTCCTGACTGCTAGATATGGCAAGTGGTGCCAGGGAAGGCATGAGTATAGGAGGTCTGGAGGAGGGTGGTACATCACCTCTGCACCCTACCTGGGCCACCCCATGGCAGACTAATTGTGTGGTTACCTCTCCCATGCTCAGGAGCTCAGGGCAGGCTCACCCACAGCTCATACACCAGGACCAGCTCCACTCTGATGACTGGCTGAGGAACAGGGCCTGCTTTCCCAATTTCTACTGCAGAGACATGAGACCAGCTCTCCAAAGCATCATATCCAGTGAGGAGAGGACCAATTATGCATAGCCCCCAGACATCCATGCAGTCCAACAAGGGACAGCAAACTTCTACATCCCTTCCACTTTGTAGCCACAAACTCAGACAGGGACCTCAACATCAGCTCTGGCAGGGACCTCACTATGGCCCTAGGTGGCAGGGCTGGCCACTAGCCACAGGCTATTCCTTTCCATCCTCTAGTCTCCAGTTCCATTTCTCTTCACAATGCTCAATCTGCTTCTCTCTCTCTCTCTCTCTCTCTCTCTCTCTCTCTCTCTCTCTCTCTCTCTCTCTCTCTCTCTCCCATCCAACCACTGTATACTCATACAGTGTGGCAGCTCGTGCTACAAGGTAGCAATGTGGCTGGCAGGCCCCTTGGTGATATCCCCCATCCATGCTGCATGGTATGCCTGCAAGCAGGTATCTATGGCCTACCTGTGCCATGTACTGGAGGGCAGTTCTAAGGGTAGCATGCAAGTCCACAGGCCTTTGTCTTCATCCCCCTGTGCTTTACTACCCAATTTTGATTGGATTAGATTTTATTTTTATGAGTTCTAGGCATAAGACAGCTTTGACCACCAAGGGAGGCATCAAGCTAGAATGAACAAACAGCTGTCATCTGCTTTGCCCCTTACTGGTATAAGATCATCATCAACAACAAGGTGTCTCTTTCCCCCATTGTCTGGAGAGCTCTTTGCTCTTTATAAATGATGCAATAGTTGTTGTCATAAAAATAAAATTTTCAGATACTTTCTACAACTATAATTCCATGTTTCTTGCTTTACATATTTATTTTTATGTATGTGCCTGAAAAAGAGAAGACTAAGTTGTTACAATGAGTGGAGATTTCCCATTTAACCAAATAAGGAAAATCTTTCAAACATACAATTAGACTAAAACAGATATGCTTTGAGCATTTCTTTTACTACCACTTAACTCTGAATTTGAAATATTTTTCATAATATCAACTGCAAACACACACATATATACATACATATACATGAACACACACCACAAATACACATGTACATACATACATTCACACAGCCATGCTGTGCACATGCACAAACACACACACACACACACACACACACACACACACACACACACAACTAACTTTATAATTATGCCATTGCCACAACAGATAAAGATTTTCATGGCCTTGAAAGTAATTCAAATATTTGCTTCACTATACAATTGCACACTGAATATTTTTGAAAAGAATTTCTTTCACATTCCAGGTAATTAAGTTGAATCTTCTTTTCGAGGAGTGTTTGTTCAAGCAGTGAATTATATCCATTATATAAGATACCTTTGCAAGAAATGTGACCAATTTTGATCCATATGTCCAAATAATTTGAAAAGAACACATTTATTAAATTCTTCCATTATGTTCTTGTCATTGTTATTGGTATGTTTGCTTTGACCTTTGAAAAGGATGAGCTATTCAGAAACTCAACATTACAAAGCAACATTCAGCTGTGATAGAGGACAAGCTGTGTTAATATTATTGATTTTTGGAATATGCTATTTCAGGTAGTTATTTGCTACCATTTTAATCTAGGCTTCTCAATAAATACATAGCCACTAATGCAGTAAGGCAGACATATGGGACTTTGAACAATTTTCATGGGGAGACTTTGAATTATTTTTTTGTCTCAACTACAATGGCTTAACAGCAGAAAATGTTTTGAACTGTCACTCACAGAATGTATCTAGAGGCTAGGGTTCAAGATTCTCATGCAGTACAATCTTCTACCTCAATGTTTTAAGTACAAACCACCTACACACAGGGATTGAATGCAAAATCACCTTCCAAGCATTCTAAGATTAATTGTTCAGTCAGTGATGCTATTATAGAAAGATATTATATGTGATTACATGGGGTCCTAGTACATGAGTTGGGTTCACAGCGCTGTGGGAAACAAAAGAAATTGTAGGACTGACATATATAACATGTGAAGTTGTCCAGTGCCTTTGAGAACACTGGATATTTCTGACCTTTTACACATATATAAATTGAGTGATGCTTGTTTGTATATGTAGAGGGGAATTCTTGTTCAACAGTTATCTTAATTAGGGTTTTTATTGGTGGGAAGAGAAGCCATGGAATGCTTTTAAAGGAAAACATTCAGTTGGGACTAGCTCATATTTCAGAGTGTTAGTCCATTATTATCACTCAGGAAGCATGATAGCATATAGGCAAACATGCTAGAGGTGTCTGGGAGTTCTATATCTGGATTGGCAGGCAGCAGGAAGACAGTGACAATGAACCTGGCTTGAACAGCTGAATCTTCAAAGCCCAGTGACATACTTCCTCTAACAAGGCCTCATCTACTCCAACAAGGACACATCTCTTAATGGTACCACTTATTATTAACCTATGAGGACAATATTCATTCAAACAACCACAATAATTAATTTTAAATTTTTATTGAAGATGTGGAATGCCACAGTATCTCCAAAGATTAAAGTGGGACTAAAGACGTATAAAATACATGTGAATTGGTGTCAGGAATATTATAACAACGTCTGTAGGAAACTGCATTAATTTATGAAGAGTGTTCACTGAGTATCCATACAGCTCACTGATTGTAGAGAAGTTGAGCTGGTGCCTGCATGGAGTTTTCACCCCTATGTTCTTGTATCCTTGGCACAGTAAGGTACTCTAGAGGCTATGGAAAGAGAAAGCTGGACACCGACCTCGTCACAAAACGCTCAACCTAAAATCTGTCATACTGCAAGAAGAGCTGGGGCACTACTCGTACAGAACTCATGGGATTGGTCAGTTAATGACTGGTTTAACTTGAGGTCCATACCATGAGATGGAGGCCATGCCTCCACACTGCCTCAGTGGCCAGGAACTGGAGACTGCGTAGCCCAAAGTCCTAGGGTAGAACTAAACATGACTAGCAAAAAAGAAAATCATGAAATGATTCCTAATGATGTTATGCTATGCTCATAAATAAGTGGCTATCCTGTCATCATCACAGGGGTTTCCTCTGTCATCAAAAGAGAACAGGTGCAGAGAACCACAACCAGACATTATGCAGAGACTCTGCAGTCTCTATCAGGTCATGACCTAGGAGTTCGAGCAACTCCATGGAACTGAAAAGACTGTAAGAAAAGGAAGGGATGGGGACCTCAGGAGAACAAGGCCTATGGAATCAACTAAGTAGGGATCATATGGCCTCACAGAGACTGAAGTGGCAATCATGGGAACTGCATGGATCTGCACCAGGTCCTCAGCATATGTTTTGATTGTCAGCTCGGTGTTTTATGGGACTCCTAACAGTGAAAAAAAAGTACATCTCTGACTCTTTTACCTGCTCCTTAGACTCTTTCTCTCCTACTGGGTTGTTTTGTCTAACCTCAACATGAAGATTTATCCCTTGTCTTATTGTATATTGTTTTGTCCTGTTTGATTGTCATCTCTGTGTTTGCTCTTTTGCGTGCTCTTTTCTGAAGGGAAATGGAGGTGGAGTGGATCTGGGGGAAAGGGAAGGTGGGGAGGTATTTGGGTGTGTTATGGGAAAAGGAAACTATGGTCTGAATGCATTGTATAAAATAAAGGGGGAAAAGAGAGAGAATAAGAAAGAGTATCTTGTAATGTGTTAGCAAAAATGAAATTGTTTTTCTTATTCTCATATTTTTAATATAATTGATACAATGTAAAGCATAAATGTACAGTTTTAATTTAATTTTATATACCTTATTATGAAATTAAAAATTAAACACTATAGTATACTTAAAAACACAGAATGTATAACTGTAGAGGGAAAAGCCACAATCATAGAAGTGTTGTATTTAACTAAATCCCAATCACTAGATTTTTACCAATAGACTGAGGAACCAGATGGTAGGCTTATCTTTATGTAAAAAGACAAGTACAACTATCATCTGTCATCAAACAAGCCTCTTTTTATAGCAAATGGACATCAACATAGAAAACTACATACAATTCACGGATCAATGAGCTGTGGGAAACCCAGCCCCAGTGGATACAACTACATCATAGCTCCTGAATCTTTGCACTCAGACAACATTATGGAAGAGCATACAGAAAGGGTGAATGTCTACTAGCTCAGAGAGGCAGAGAAAGCACATCTCAAAGGAAAAAGATGTTCTCTCTCCACGCTCTCTCAAAAAACTCCTCAAACTGAGTGTTCCTGTGTGTCTCTCTATCTGACCTCCTGATTTCCTCATACTCTCTATGGTTTTCTCCTCTATTAAGTTCCTGTCAACTGCTGAATGCTGTACCTTTGACATAGGGTTAATTTTATTTAATCTTGTTTGCTATATTCAAGCAGAAATCTCTTTGTTTAAAGGTGTGTATTAGGGTTGAGCCACCCCGCAACTAGAAACAGGTGTTTCCAGGAAACAGCATAATCTCAGGGTTCACAGTGTGATCAAACATCCTGCAATATTCCCCCTTTTGTCTAAATAAAAAGAAAATATTTTAACTCTAACACATTAAAATTATTTACAATAATGAAGTTATTTCTACTTGGCAGTGTTAGGATTAAGTTTTTCTTTTCTTTTTTTTTTTTTTTTTTTTGTTCAAACTTCTGTAAAATGTTTGGGTGAAGTCTCCTATGAGCAAGCAATTTGGAAGTCTTGAGCAGTTTGAAATCTGAAGCTCATCTTTGGGTGGTGTTCATCATCTTAGTGTCACCCTAGATAGATAGAACACAGCAGTCAACCCAAAAGGTGCCCACTGTTTACGCAGAACATAGAAGCAGAAGTGGCATCGGACAATTTTTTGCCCAGTGATTAACATTATCACAATCCATGTGGATTCATCATTGCAGGGCCCCATCCACACTGGATTTTACTGGTATTGTTCTCAGATATCCTGTTTCTGCCATGTGTCATGGAGACGGGTAGCTTGGGGTCTATAGAACCAGCCCTTTCATGTACCTCAGCAGATCATAGAAGGGGTAGATGCCAGGACTGGCCAACTCAAAGCCCTGGAGCTAGACCTGGAAGGTAGTTGAGTTGATCTGCCTGCTACCTCTGCTGCACCTGCAACACCAGGGTTGGCTCTTCAGAACTGCCCTGGCTAGGCATTGCCTCAAATGGCAAGGAACAGGATCAGCTCTTCTGCTGTCATGTCCTTGGGGCCTGCTTACCTGTTTCACCTCACCCTACCCTACCCACCCCACAATCAGGATCAGCTCTACTGTGCTGCCCAGGCAAGGGGTAGGGCCAGCACCCCAAAGTGTGGTTGCCTGCAAGGGGTAGGTGAAGCTCAGCACAATGCTTTAGGCAGCAGTCCAGATCAGGTATATCTGTGTGGCTGTTGGGGGTAATAGGGACATCAATGCAGACCCTGGCTGCCATAGGATCATGATCACCGACATGGCCTCCATCAACAGGCTGGACCCATATGTACCAATGATCTTAGGTGGCAGTAAAGGACACTCAGATAAGCATGCCCACCCTCAGCAGCACAGCCCTTAGATATCCCATATGGTCTCTGGTGGCAGCCCAGACCACAGACATCTGTTTGGGCTTTGGTGGTAACTCGTGTCACAGACATAGACACAGACCATGACCATGGACACAGCCATGGCCCTTAGTGGCTGCCTGGGCCAGGATCTCACCATGGCTTCTTCATATTTGCCTATTCCTAACAAGTCTCCAGTTGCACCTTTCCCCACAGTGTGTGAATCCCTCAACTTTGTGTTCTCTACCATCTCTCCACTGCATATATCATCCTATCTCTCCATCACACATTAGTTCATCTTAGGGGTACCTGTGGCAGGTGTTTAAATGTTTTTCTTCTGTCTGCCACAGGTGGGTCAGCCTGAGGCAGGTGCTTGGGTGTCTTTTCCAGCCACCCCGTTCAGTGTAGCTGGAATGTGTTCCTATTTTACTTCTAATGTCACTTTTTACTTGTCTTTAAAAATGAATATAATACATTCTCTTTATCTATTCCTCTGTAGGAATATATTTAGACTGATCTAATATATTTCCTAGTATATACTTAAAGGTATAAATTACATACATTTCTCAAAAAGTTAAATAGAAAAGGACTTCAACAAAATTGAATATACCTTGAGGAAATGTCTATGTTTGTGGCTGTGTTTCTTGAATGCAGAAGAATGTTAGGTCTTTTTAATGCATCCATTCTGTTCATCTCGGGCTTTTTATTGGAGAGTTGAGGCCACTGATGTTGGCAGATATTAATGGCCAGTGATCCTTTGATTTTGATGTTGGTTGTGTACTGTGTTTATGTGTTTTCTGATTTTTTTTTCTAAAGTGAAGTTATCTGGACCTGGAGGTAAGGGTAGGGGTGGGGCTGCACTAACTGATGCATCAACTAAGGACAAACATTCAATAAACCTAACCCCCCCCCCCCGTTCAGATCTAGCCAACAAAAAGCTCATTCTTCATGGTTGTGAGGAGAGTGAAGACTGAAATAAACTCTGGTTCCCCCAATTTGATCACTTCCCCTTGTTGGAGAGGCAGGCTCCACACAGAGGAAGTGGAAGCAGGCTATCTGATCGAGACCTGATAGGCTGTGGTCATAAGGTGTGGAAGGAAGTCCCCTTCTGTCAGAAGTCTAGGGGAGATAAACAGAGAAAAAGAGGGAGGGAGGGGGAAGAGAAGATACAAGTGAGGGGATAACAATCAAGATGTAATCTGAATAAATTATAATTACCAAAAAAACCCAAAGTTCAACAAAATGTCATGAAAAATGCCTGGAAGAAACATACCACAACATCCACAAGCTGTATATTATACTATATTATACTAAAAACAAAAACAAACAAACAAAACAAAGCAAAACTATTTCCCTTAAAGTCATGAAGGTGTCCAGTTTTAAGTTGAAGTCTTTCATCCACTTGGAGTTCAGTTTTGTGCACAGTGATAAATGTGGGTCTATCTGCATTTTTCTACACATAGCCATTCAGTTAGACCAGTATCATTTGTTGAAGATGATATATTTTTGCCATTGTATGGATTTGGCTTATTTGTCAAAAATCTGATGTCCATAGGTGTGTGGGTTTATTTCTGGGTCTTCTATTCAACTCCTTTGGTCAACCATCATATCTCCATGCCAGAACCTGCTGTTTTTATTACTTTTGCTATATAGTACAGCTTGAGATCTGGCATGGAAATTCCTCCAGAAGATTTTTATTGTACAATATTGTTTTAGTTATTCAGAGTTTTTGTTTTTACATAGGAAGTTAAGAATTGATCTTTCAAAGTCTGTAAAGAATTATATTGGGATTTTGATGGGAATTGCATCGAATCTGTAATTGGCCTTGGTAAAATGGCCAAATTTACTTTGATTCTCAAAGATAGGGTAAGCAAGTCCTCAATAGTTCCTGCCTCACAAATATGTCTGTCAGATGTACTGGGCCCAAAGGCTGAAAATGATGCTCCACAGTTATAGAAAGTTTTAGTTGACTGTTCAAGCAGCAAACTGTCTCTGTCATTTTTTTTTATTTTGGAAGCTGCTAACCTGCAGTTCCTGTTTACTCAGGTAATTAAGTTTTATTCCTTGTCAAGTCTCTGATGGGGGTGAAGACCAGATAGATTAGTCTTACAATTAAGCTTAGTTGTTTAGGGGTTAAAATTATTTTATATCTAGATAGATATATTAAGTTCATAGAGATGAGATATGATATTGTTTTACTTCAGAATTTTAGACTCATCAAGATATGAAAGATTTTTTTCAAAGTTGCCAAATACAAATAGCTAAAACACTATGAATGTAAACATTTGCATAGTCTTTATTTTTTCATTGTTTATCTCGCTGTATGTAGATTATTTTATTTATGTGTAATAATATAAATATATGTAAAAAAGCAATATAATAAAAATGCAAAAAATGTCATGAAGGTTTCAAAGGTACACACTATCCACTTTTACTCTTAGAAATATAATAAAAATGCAAAAAAATGTCATGAGCGTTCAAGAGTACACATTATGCACTTTTATCTATATGGAGCTGCATCTTAGCTACAGCAATAAGAAAAATAAATTAAAAGGTAAATAATAAGAAAAGAAAAGTTCAAATTGTCCCTATTTGAAGATGGCATGATATTCAACTTATAAGACACTAAGACTCCTAGATACGGTAAATAATTTAAGCAATGTGCAGTTTTTCAATATACCAATAACAAATATCCCCATCATGTTAACTATAGACATGTCTATGGAGCATACTCTTGATTCGTGATTGATGCCATCCCCTCCAGGCATGCTGCAACCCCTGAGTAGGTAGAACTGAGTTATAATAAGAAAGCAGACTGAAAAAGCTATGAGAAGCAGGCCATAAAGAAGCACTCTCCATAGCCTCTGCTTTAGTTCCAAACTCCAGCCAGGTTGCTACCTTATGCTCCTGCACTGATTTCCTTGCATGACAAGCTATAACATTTTTTCCCATATGGTGGAAATTGGTCATGTTTTTTGTCACAGCAATAGAAAGTGAACTAAGATCAGGATGTGAAGAATTTAAACTGCAGAATAAGCAGGTATCTTTTGTTGTTAATCCCACTATATGGGAATAGCTCTGAGACTGCCTGAGTCATGAGTGTCTAGGCATAGACAATGCATCTTGTTGGCTACAGAACCTCTATGAATTACTATTAGGTGCCATTTTCATATGGCTTGAATGAAGATTTACAGATGTCTCTTGGAAAGCAGCCTTAATTGTTCTGTGCATCATGCATACCTTATACACTTATAATCCTAAGACTGTATAATGCTTGTGAGAAATTGTATGCTTTTAGATAAAAAGAAACCTACACTGACTTTGGATCAGACCTGAAAGGATTCAATCCTCTCAGTATGCTGGACAGTGGCATCCTGTATCCTTCATGTTCCAGCACCAAGTGCTTCAATTGCTGTTCCTCATCAGAACAAGACAGCTCCAAGGACACTTTCAAAGAAAGTGTCCAATCTCAACTGGTCAAGCACTTCCGATTTTCCCAACCAGACTCTAATTAAGCCTGGAATTTCTCAACATTTAGAAACTGGACCACAAATGCAATCACTAGCTTGTTTAACCATTTCTCAATTTTATTTGGGCCCCTACTAGGTATTATTTATCCCCAATCAGCTGGGAGAAACTTTTAAGAGAATAATGCGCCATTTCCTTTGAGGGGAGTCACGTAGGTTTTTGGTTGCTTTCTTAGTCTATACAGGGTTATTATATATGGGAGATGGTTACAAGTTATTATTGGTCTTAGAAACAAGGTTAGATTCAGCAATGTCTCTTTTTTCTATTTTACATTCTTAAGTTTGGAGATAGAGGTTGAAAGGAGAGAAGGAGGAATATAGAAATATATAAGGAAGATACAACAAACAACTTAAGGCCTCACAATAACTCACAAAGTTATTTTTAATTCAATGGAATAGAATTTTATATGTAGATGCAAAAGGTTTAATTCTAGATACAGTGGTTTAGAATTCAAATGTAAGTTTATTCTTCACACACACACATACACAATATATATATTGTGTATACACATATATATTTCTACTCTACTATGAGGTATTGTACCCATATAACTCAATTATAATACAAGGTTTACTTCGAATACTTTGAAAGTGCTATTGCAGGCTGTTTAGGATAAATAAGTCATACAAGTTAATTGTCAGTTGATCAAATTATGATCATGTCAATCACTAATCTATTTTTATCACAAGAATATACATAATAGGTATAACAGATAGATATGATTCTATAGAAAGATAAGGGAATATAGTTAGATAAGGTCTACAAAAACCTCAAAGGCATGCAGAATATGGCATTAAAAATTTTTATTTTTTTAAAGATTCATTTTCAATGAGAAAGGTTAATTCCTGGAAACGTACAGTCTACCTCAAAGAGGATGATAAGCATCAAAGAAGATCGTTATGGAGATGGCTTCAAAAGTGGGATATTAGCCACTAGGAAAAATGTTTTCATTTCTACCACAGACAGAATTCTGGGTTAAAATTCAGCAAGTTTGAATGCAGGCAGAGTCAACTGCCAAACTCTGCTAAGACAGGGTAAACAAGTCCTCAATAATTGCTGCTTCACAATATGTCTGTCAGATATATTGGGCTATAAGGCTGAAAAAGATGCTCCATCATTACAGAGTGTTTTGGGTGACTATTCAGGTAGAAAACCATCTCTTTCATCTTCTCATTTGGAAAGCTACTAACCTGCACTACCAGCATGCTCAGGTAATTGAGTTTATTCCTTCTCAAGTCACTGATGAAGTTGAAGATCAAGTAGCTTTGTTTTACAATGAAGCTTAGTTGTTTAGGGCTTAATTTGATTTTAGGTCTAGATAGATGTTTTACGCTGATAATGACAATATATGATGGAGATTGATCTACATTCAGAATATTAGATGTACCAAGATAGGAAAGATGTTTTCTTCCAGGCTGTCAAATACAAATAACCAAAACATTAAGAATATAACATTTATATAATTCCTAATTGTATCATGGTTCTTCTTGCTATAGGTAGTTTATTTTATATACATGTGATAATACAAATGTTTATGTAAAAAATAAAAAATGTTTAATTGATAAAAAAAGAAAGAGACCTAATATATTTGGAATGACTGTACTATACATAAAATTTGTAAGTATGCTGAGTATTAGCATATTAATTTATGGCATCTGATATATTGTTACCTACATGACTTTTAATATTATATTTTTATAAATACCTTTTACTTTAAAGATGAAGCTAAAATAGAGAAGAAATGTTGAAGAATAGATGATACCCTAGAGAAGAATATGGCCTTGTAAAAATGGGTAGATATTAGAATGTTTGCTTTCCGATCATCAGGATAAATGGAAACTTCTTCTATTGCAAAGTTTAGTGTCTGAGACGAGAGATGGAGTTAAGTGTTTACAGAACAATTTGAGAATATGTGTTTCAAAGAAAGAGTCCTGGTTCTTCCTTGTGCATAGATGGATGGGCAATCAATCAAAGAACTTTCTAACTTTTCAACGCTTAACATGGGCCCCTATGAATTTTATTACTCAATACTGAAGAAATTTAAAACTTTCAAATATTGGATACTCCATGTTTGTAGCACAGGAGCTACAAGTGCTTTGAGGACTTTGACACTTATTATTTGAATGATCTATATGTTTAGTAAAATACTCATAAGTCTTTCATTTCAAGAAACAGAAATTGAACTAAAACAGCTTAATGAAAAATGGGATTTATTGCTTGCACTTTACCCTATTTCCATTTTGATTTAAAAAAGAATAAATCTCCCTACCATAGCCAAATACTCCAGAAAAATTCCTTCTTTCTCATCCTTAACTTTCTCTGGATGTTTATTATTATTATTATTATTATTATTATTATTATTATTATTATTATTATTATTATTATTATTATTATTATTTTGCTATCTTCTTACTACAAAAGGGAACTCATGCCTATAGTAATTCCAAGGGGGTAAGAATCAACTGAAATGGCTGAGATAGTATGTTTCTCTTTCATAGACACAAATATTTTCTCCTGGAGACAGGATGATATTGTTTGTTCAATGTGGGCTATACCAAGGGTCATAAATCTGAAATTATATAATTGATAGTATCTAGGTGAAACCTTGAGTACAAATAGATAGATACTTTACTATAATACTATATGTGAAGTTATCAGAAAAAAAGAGGAAAAGTATTTTCCATGCTGATCTAAGAGATGACTATTCAACTGAGAAATAGGAAAAATGACGAAAAACATTGTGTAATTACTGTGTAACTTTAATGTATTAACATTTATAGATAACATTGTCATTATATATGGAAATCTCAGATGAACTAAATTTAAGTTAAGACAAAACATGTATACATTGAACGACTTTTATGTGCATTTCTGTGCTCTCTCAGCTGATCATTTTATTTCTAGTTTTGCCTTGGAATCCATCTGTGAACGGTTTGGCCTTATCACATCTCAACATAGCCCAACTCTATACTTACTTTGTGCTCTCAAGATTCCACTCAGCTATTTAGGAACCTCAGAAGAATTATTTGCAAGTCAATTTCTGTCCAAAAGGAAACAGCTTCACTCTAAGGATTCCTCTGACCCTACACGCAGAGATTTCTGCCGTCCTTCACATATGAGGAGACCCGTCCTTTCTTGAAACTATGACTGGATTAGAGATCTGAGAGGCTTCTTTGGGTGATATGTGCATTCTGATTGATTCCTAGACAATTAAATGTCATAAAGTTCAACATCCAGGTTTGACCTTTGGATATTTTCATGCCAAAGGTTCCTTGCCCTTTCTTCACTGACCAAAAGTAAAGAATCTACTTAAGTAGAGGTAAGCATATAGTGTCAAAGAACTTTGGTCTCTAAATATCTGGTAGGAGTATATCCTGGCATACACTCACACAAAACCAACAAACCAACCAAGTGACCAAACAAACAAAGAACAAAAAAATAAACATCAACAACAAAGAAACCCATCCTGGCCTGCAATATGATATGAGTAAGACTTGGAAATCTATTAGGCCATTGGTTTTAGACTTTATGATAAACATATAGTATCTCCTTAAAAAAACATGTTATTTAAGCATCACTAAGAGAAATCACGTTAGCTAAAGAAATATATAAATAGGCATTATAACTTGAATCAAGAACATAGACAAGCAAAAATGACCCAGAAAGAGGGAAAGTACATTACTGGAATAGCTTTTCATCCACTGACTTGCTTACATGTCAAAGAGCTCTTTGCGTGGATGCAGAAAATGAACCATGGGGAGATGAAGAAACTTATGTCAAGTTAAAAAAAAAAAAACCAAAGTGGAGCTGGAGAGATGGCTCAGAGGTTAAGAGCACTGACTGCTCTTCCAGCAGTCCTGAGTTCAATTCTCAGCAACCACATGGTGGCTCACAACCATCTATAATGTGGTCTGATGCCCTCCTCTGGCCTGCAGGTGTACATGCAGGAGGATCACTGTATACATAACAATAATAATAAATAAATATTTTTAAAAAACAGTGAAAGGCAAATCCTTATTTCTTGTCACAACCCTCCCCACACACACACATCTTTTTTATTGCCATGAAAATTGTAATGGGAATTTTATCTAGGACCTTATACATGCGGGCAAATCTTCCATAAAGCTATACCTCCATGCAATTGTATGTTTTTCTTTTGAAGTGACATCTCATTGAGCTAGCCTTGAGCTCATTCTGTAGGTCAGTGAGACCTTGATTTCACAATCCCCTGTGCTAGCTTCTTGTATAGATTAGAATTATAGGTCTATATTAATAGTAATGGCTAACATCTTTATCTTGACTAGTGCCTAGTACAAGTGTTACTTAAATTTTCATTACGCTTATTTATTTACTATTTATTTATTTAGTGTGTGAGAATATACACTTGTGAAGATCAGAGAACAACTTTCAAGAGATGTCTTATCCTTCCATCACCTGGGTCTGCAGATAGAACCTAGGTCATTAGACCTGGCTACTAGGAGTTTATGCAGCAAACAATCTTGCCAGATGCATTTACCCTTTCATACTTTTTAAATTGTACTCCATTAAAAACATTCCTTCCATTTAATTTTAGAATGAAGCTTAGTTGTTTAGGTGTTGCCATATTTTTTAGGTCTTGATAGATGTTTTAAGTTGATAATGACAAGATGTGATAGAGATTGATTTACATTCAGAATTTTAGACACACCAACTTAGGAAAGATGTTTTCTTCAAGGCTGTTAAATACAAATAGCCAAAACACTAAGAATGTAACATTTATATAATTCCTGATTGTGTCATGGTTCTTCATGCTGTAGGTAGTTTACTGTATATACATGTATTAATATAAATGTATATGTAAAAATTTTTTAAAAAAAGAATTAAAAAATATCTCTTCCAAGGTCCTTGTTACAAGCTTGCTGCTGAGAATGTGATGGAAATATGTTCATCTATTATAATTCCACTTTAATTATATATGTTATCAAAATGGTATTGGTCCTTCACAAGGAGCAGTGAAGATCGACAGTTTAAAGTTCAAGATTCCAGAGCTGGCCTGAGCAGCTGTTCTTGCTTCATCTTTTTTTTTTTTTTTTTAATTAATTTATTCTTGTTACATCTCAATGTTTATCCCATCCCTTGTATCCTCCCATTCCCCCCCCCCCATTTTCCCATTATTCCCCTCCCCTATGACTGTTCCTGAGGGGGATTACCTCCCCCTGTATATTCTCATAGGGTATCAAGTCTCTTCGTGGCTACCAGCTGTCCTTCCTCTGAGTGCCACCAGGTCTCCCCCTCCAGGGGACATGGTCAAATGTGAAGCACCAGAGTACGTGAGAAAGTCATATCCCACTCTCCACTCAACTGTGGAGAATATTCTGACCCTTGGCTAGATCTGGGAAGGGGTTTAAAGTTTACCTCCTGTATTGTCCTTGGTTGGTGCCTTAGTTTGAGCGGGACCCCTGGGCCCAAATCTGCCTATCATATTGTTCTACTTGAAGATTTCTAGGACCCTCTGTATCCTTTTATTTTGCTATTCTCCCATGCGTCTCTCATTTAGAGTCCCAATAGGATGCCCTCCCCTCTGTCCCAGTTTCCTGGTAAGTGAAGGCTTTCGTGGGACATGTCCCTTGGGCTAGTATGCTTTATCTTAAGACTTAAAAAATCGTGTTTTTCAAGCTGTGATGTGTCATCTACAACCTGTGGAACACTGTCTTCCTCACAGCTGAGTGTCTACATGACAGCTTTGTGAGCAGAATGACGTATACGTGTAAGCCAGGAAGCACTGAGCAAAGATAAGACACTGTTATTACTGTTATTACTTAAGACTGAGAACAAACCATGGCAACATGATCACATGTACTTCCTTATTATTCATAGGAAAAGAAATGCCTGGGGAACTTTGCACAACATGACGGTACACGCTGTAGTCCATTCAGAATAGTATGATTTGGTGGCACTCCCCGCCCCTCACCAAGTCTGCTTCCCAAGTAATTGGGTGATATCCACTTATGTGCAGTGCAGAAGGATCACCTCTGCCTCAAGCATCGTGCCTCATTTCCTCAGTTAATGCCTTCTCAGTTCCGTTATTTATTTTCTTTAATATTACAGCAGTTCAGTGGGATGAGTCACCCTGCCATTCCCAGTAGCACCCTGTAAAGCCCACAGAACAATAAGGTGATTTATGAGGCCCTTTCCACCCAAGAATGTACAATCAGAAAATCTTGCTTTTTTACTGCCCTGTTCTTCAAACAAGGAGCAGGTTTCAGTCGCCAGCATTGAGAAAGGGCTTGGAGTCCTGTGCTGAGTTTTATAGTGGAGGCCCCTTCATGGAAGATGGCATAGCTAGCTAATTGGGGGAAAAAAAGATGGAGATGACAGTTTAGAAGACAAACAAAGTTCACAGAAGAGAAACAATAATCTCACAGACAAAACTATATACTAAAGCATGAAGCAAGATGGCTACACACCTATCCTATGGAGAACTTTGTTTTATAAGGGGCAAAAGGGAAATCTGGGAGACATTTTAATTATCAACTGTTGGTTGAGTGTTGCTTACATCTAGTAGGAATTTTCAATTTGTTTACTTTGGGGATTTTATTTTTATTATTTAAAACATATGTATGTATGTATATGTATATGTATATGTATATGTATATGTATACGTATATACATACATATGGGGATTGAGTATGTATTCATTGATACAGATGCTAATGAATATCAGAAGGGGCAGTTACCCTAGAATAGGTATTATAGGTGGTGGGTGGCAGCCACCTGACATTCATGCTGAGAACTGAACTTGGGTACTCTACAGGAATAATAAATAGTCTTAACCATTGAATCCTCTCTGCAGCTCCTGTATATTTAATTTAAAAAATTATTCTGGCATAAACATACTGTTTTGGTATATGTGTAATGTAATGTGCATATCCAAATCCAGCTGAGCCTATCCATTGCCTTATAGAAATCCCTTAGCACATATCCCTACAACAAACTATTTGACATATCTAATACACATATCCTTTTAGTATACATTATCTTTACTGACTATATTCACTATGTGTGTCAAGATCATTTAAACCAATTCCAAATAACCAAAGCTTGTATTCTTTAACCAATATTTCTCAAATCCCCATTCCACAATCCCCAAATCAATTCTTGGTAACCATTATTCCACAACGCTTCTATGATTCAATGATTGTAGCAATTTTTGCCTCTTAATGTAACCATGCATTATTTCTCTGTGTATGCCTAAGTTAAACTCAAAATAGGACATTGGGGCTTATCATGTGGTTATAAATGACAGTGGTCCATTTTCTAAAATGCTGAATCATATTCTATTTGTATATAACATAATCTCTTTTTCTGCTCAAACACCAGGGTCTGCACTAGATTACTTTCATATTGTCAGCCATTCCCAGTAATTTTACAAAAACCACAGAAAGATGATGTTTCTTAGACGCACAGGTTCCCTTTGAACTTTCTAAAATAAATGTGACAAAACTCCCACAAACATGCTCAATTTCAACCATGAGGTTCTGGAAGAAAAAAATAGCCTTTTTTAAAAATCAGGAGGGGTTTAAAGCTACTCAAATTTAAGGGAACTAGAGGACAATGAGAAGAGGAGAAATTCAGAGACTGTATACTCAGGACAATACCAATATTTCGTTTACAAATATTACCTGTTATTAAGCTTCAATTTAGAGTGTACTAATTACTATCTTAGGGATTTTGTGAACTGAAAAAGAGTTAAGAACATTTGTATTGAACCAATTCTAATTTAAATTCTAGCCCAACTGTATACTTTTATGCCTCAATTTCTCTCTTAGTACAACAAAATAGAAATAATAATTAAGTCTTATAGGAGTACTAATATTCAATAAATTGCTATAGGTTCAGATGTTCTAAGCCAAAGTACAAGTCACTTGTTTGGGTTATGATATCCAGGCCAATGACAAATGGTTAGGAGGCATTTGATTTACATATTTGTATATTTTAACTTTGTCCTAAATTTTCTCTAGTGTTGCCTTATTAATATGCATTCTAACACTGAATGAGCTAGTGCATGCAAAATCATGCTTTCAACAGCCATTTATTGTATTTCTAGCTCAAATATGCATTTTAGTTTATATTAGTAAGAGTTAACATCTGCCTTCAGTATTACTCAGTTGTAAGAAAACATAGACCTCAAACTCACCAGGATTCTAGTGACATTTTTACTCTGGCAGGTACTATATTGTACTTAGGATTTAACATCTGTAGCCTTCATGGTTAAAATAGAAAGAATAGTAATAATAGCATCATTAAATTTTTGTGACGATCAATAAGTGAAATTCTCATTAGCATTCCTAACATGTAGTTACCTCACAGCATGTTTACTAGTGTGGATATCTCAAGTGCACTGTTTACAGGTAAAAATTGCTCCTTCTGATCTTCCATTGCCTACATAGAAACATGCCCCATCTCTCTGAACGTCCAAATAAAGGCCCTTAACTTTAGTTCTATGCTGATGGTGCTTTGTTTAAACCCTATGCATTCTCTGCTTCTTCCTTAGGGCAGACCTTTATTACTTCGAATCTTGATTACTATAAACAGCTAGAGATGTGGTTCTTAGCTTATGCTCCTTCCACTGTCCTATTGCTCTAAATCATCCAAAAATATCCCCATCATTAGAAAGTAGAGAAAACCACGACCAATAAAGAGAAAAAATTATGGTGCACAGACCTAATGCATACATCTACAAAAACATTAAAGAACAGTGAGGAAAAGGGGACAGTGAGATTGTAACAGCCAGAGGACCAGGGAGTTTGCTGTGAGGCTGTGTCTCCTACAGATATAAGACACTACACCCATGAAGTCTCACCAACATTTCCCTCCAAATATGAGATGACAAAGGATAGCAACGATAGAGATGTCAAACTGGATTAGAAAGTCAAAAGGCCTCAGCCTTACACAATGAGCTACAGCCAACTCAAGAATGCTGAAAGAAATAGTCTTTGCCAGGAAAGACCACACCAGGTTTTTATCCAATCCCAAAAGGTCATACCTGAAAAAATACACATGAATAACATTATACAAACTGAGCAGGTTATATTTTTAAAAATACAAGTACATACATATAAACATATGCCTGTAACAAAAGCTTAATAAGAAAAAGGCCATGAATTTGAAAAAGAGCAAGGAGATATATATATATATATATATATATATATATATATATATATATATATATATATGGGAGGGTTTGAAGGGAGTAAAAGACTGGTGAATGATATAATCATAATCTCAAAGATAAAAGAAAGTGTGCAAATGGAAAAGATTAGTTCTTTTTATTTTAATAGCCATATTGCCTCATCTGACTTCCAGCTTACAGTTCAAACTATTCTGAAGGTAATGTTTGTGGACAAGTTTCAAGTCTCCCTTTAATACCATTACTCTACTGCATCAGGAGATCTCCAATATTGTTTTCTGCTCCTTATCTAAAGAATGTGAAATATCCCCTCCTCTGTCTTTCTCCCTAGCTATTCTCCCTCCAACTTTAGCACTCATCACAATGTTGTAATTACATGCAATGTGTCTGGCTCAGTGCACTGACTTTATAACAAGAATTTAATCAACATTTGTTTGTCAAATAAATCACTGGTGAATGAATTTGTCTTCCATGATTAAAGTCAGTGCTGACTGCTATCCTTGCCCTTGGGGTATAACTTTACTTCAGTACATTGTAGTAGACTGAGCAAGTTAAGGGGGGAATATCATGATTTATTCATGTCTGGGTTTTATGGATAAAACATAGAGAGCAAATCACATATGCATATACTCATATATACATATAGAATTCTCAGTATCACTGTAGCCACTATAGGTATTTGATAAATAGTTCTTAAATTATGTGAAATTATCTTTCATATATGCAATCTGCATCTCCAAGGAGTCATTGCCAGGAAAGTAATTCTCCATAATTCAGCCTTTAAAGGTGTTCTCATGAAATGAATTGTTCTCATGAAATAAAATTGTTGAGAGAATTAAACGTATGTGAAATCCAGACTTCATAGTGTTGTAGTTTCCTTTGGTACCCATGTGTGTCCAGTGCAGCCTGGTACAGAAGGGAGCTCCAATCTGGCTTTGCAGCAGGCTAGCTGAGACTCAAACTATACCACTTACTAAGTTCAAACCCATAAGTATGTCAATCATATCCAGTGTCCTCATCTTCCAACTAATTGTGTTACCATCATATGACTTTGTAAGATGTTTCAGAGTTTCTCGAAATTAGTATTATATTAAGGTTTGGGCTGTGCAATTTTTTGTCTGGGGCTTCTTTCTTGTGTATTGCATGGTGCTTAATATCTACTAAAGAACATTAGAACATACATGCCAGATGTGATGGCAAACTATCTTTACAGGCATTTCCATATATCCCCTGGAGGATGGATAGAGAGCTGTCCTACATGGATGAGAACAATGTTATATTCTGCAGTAAGTATCATATTTCCAGTCTAGGGTAGATATTGTATCTTTCATTTCTCCACCCGGACAAATCAAATCCCATAGTCACATATATTAGAAATGGTGCTTTTGTTTAATGATCTCCTAGTCAACATTTTATCTGAGATTTGTCCTAATATACTATTTTTCTCGTGCTTGCCTGTATACAGCAACTTTACATAAGAAAACCTAATTACCAAGGCAAAGGGATAGTCTGCATTTTCCAGTGGTAATGTTTGGAATCTAATACGAGTTGTTTGAGAATAAAAAAAACGCCTACTTTCTTGAGATGGAGAGGAAAGAGAAAGCAAAGACACTCAAAGCTGAAACAAATTGGAGGCTGTGGGTGTCATGGCAATGTGAGTTGATGGATGATCGATTCCCCTAGATTCTTAGTGGCACATTCTGTGCACGGAGTGCTGGCTGACGTCAATTGGATTAAGTGGCCTCAATGGGAGCACTGCATGCAAGATGAGCACAACACAGGCCCTAAGATTTCTCACTAACTCCAAAAGAAGTGTCTTGCTTCACAGTGAGCGGAAGGAGTGTCTGCAAAAGTGAAATGAGACGAGTCGTGTCCTTCCTTAGGAGAAGGGTCTCTTGCTTTGAATAATCATTGCAACTGAGGGTAAAATCTGAAAACATATGACATTTACGCACATGCATCTGTTCAGAGTCATCTCTTAAGAAAAATTATAGACTTTGCTTTTAAACCCAGGAATATACCTACTTTTCTGGCACCATTTTATTAAAAGCTGAGAAATGTTCGCCATATTATCACCTTAAGATATGAACTGAGGAAAATATCTGATCATTTTTTTCATAAGTACTTTACATTTCCTCAATTAAGGAATGAAGTTAATTCATCTGTTCAAGCCATTTAGAACAATGTATTTATATTTAATTCTATGTAAGTATTAATATTCTATTACCACTTCTACAATTGCTTATACTAATTTCATTTTATATTATATATTCTTCATGTTCATTTGAGAAAAAAAATTCTTTAAACTATGGATTTAAGGCCTGTCTCTCATGAATACATTATTCTATTTGTGACTTACCCAAATCTAATAAAATTGTCTGTTTAGATGTTTAACCTCTATTGAAAGTAGTCTGGGGCAGGCCTTATTTATATTTTGAAATTTCCATACATGCATACTACTCACTCTATGTATATTGATTTAGGATTCTCCAGAGCTCTGACTGCCAGAAGTGGCCTGGAACCTGCACAGACCAACCACCGGAGAAGGAGGAGGATTGCTACCTTTTTAATGGGAGCATGAGATTTTATTTCTAGCACATGACTGGGGAGCAAATACCTTTCAGCATGGAGCCACTAACCCCTTGGACTAGGATTAGTTTGAAATTTGTGAGTCAGAGGTGGCCACAGTCTTTATATGTCAGTATATATTGTAGTCATTTCTCTGTATAGCTTCCATCTCAGCTTCATAAAACTTTGGCTTAGACAAATGTTGTCCTGGAATGTACAGTAACTTCCACAGGCATGCTACTTTGTGGAAGAGAGTGATGTATAATTTTAGAAATACTTAGCTGTTAAGGAACCACTGAGGTAATCATATCTCAAACTATGTTGGGGGGGGTGTTTTGCTTCTCCATGACTTTGGCTCTTAGTGTATTTTCTGTATCTCATGATACTAGCTGCCTTGGTTAATGTTTCATCACCACATCATCATCCAGAAAACTAATTAGATAGCATTGCTCCTCCAACCCCGTATTATCTTTTTACAACGTCTCTGCCAATAGGGTAAATTTTCTTCCTACTTGTAGGCAGTATATATACTTGCACATTAACACTCTGTGTGTGTGTGTGTGTGTGTGTGTGTGTGTGTGTGCACGCATGTGTGTACACATACACACACACACACACACAAGTGGAATAAAAGCTTCTTAGAAAATTGCTTCCGATAGTCAAATTGCATATTACTAACAGTTATTTACCTCTATTCTGTTTTTGATGATGGCTGTCAATCAAAAATTTTATGAACACTATTAAATCATTACACTGTATTTGAGAAATTATGTTTTGTTTACTTAGGCTGTGGTAATCTTGGTTTTGCTACTGACCTGGCCTTTGGAAGGAATGTCAGAATTTTTTCCACTGTCAGGTCTTGGAGGCAGTGATCCAGCAAAGCATGCAATTGAAAAAGTCTGTTGCACCAGAATACGTGAGAAAGACATATCCCACTCGGACACTCAACTGTGGAGAATGTTCTGACCATTGGCTAGATCTGGGTAGGGGTTTAAAGTTTACCGCCTGTATTGTCCTTGGCTGGTGCCTTAGTTTGAGCGGGACCCCTGGGCCCAAATCTGCCTATCATAATGTCCCCTGGAGGGGGAGACCTGGTGGCACTCAGAGGAAGGACAGCAGGTTGCCAAGAAAAGACTTGATACCCTATGAGCATATACAGGGGGAGGTAATCCCCCTCAGGAACAGTCATAGGGGAGGGGAATAATGGGAAAATGGGAGGGAGGGAAGAATGGGAGGATACAAGGGATGGGATAAACATTGAGATGTAACAAGAATAAATTAATAAAAAAAAAAAAAAAAGAAAAGAAAAAAGAAAAAGTCTGTTGCAGAGGAAAATACTAAAAAATGCCAGACGCTTATGAAGTCACATGAATTAAGATGATATCTTTGAGAAACTGTAATTAAAAGCTTTGTAATTATTTTTGGATTAGTGACCTCAAGTTTCATAGCATCACTTTGGCATATGTATAATTTGTGCTGTTTTATTGACGAAAAGTAAGCATGTAAAACATAGTGAGAAATTTACACTCTCAGTGTCACAGGAAAATAAAAAAGTCATCCAAGAATCTATATCTCTAAGTTATTAACCTAAGTAATTTTATTTATTTAAGTAATTTTTCTTTTTTTCTATTATTTATTCACCTATTTATACATTTTAATGAAGATATAATTTTATCATTTTCCCCGTTTCTTTCCTCTCTGAAGCTCTCCTTATATCCTATCTTCTCCCTAAAGGCCCTCCCATGTCTCCACTACTCTCTAATTATAGATCCTTTTTTTATTTTATATGTGGGCCTACATATGCATGTATGCATGTATGTATGTATATATGATGTAGGAATGCATGCATATGTGTGCAAATATATGAATGTGATTTTCTGGGCCAATTTCTGTTTTTTGGGTGTATATGATTTCAGGATGGGCCACTTTGAAGAGACTCATCTGTAGGAGAGGCTAACTTTCCCTACTTAACAGTCATTATTTACCTGTGTTTTTTGTCTAGAGGCTTTAAGATTTTTTTCCTCCCTTTCAAGTTAGCATGTCTATTGATATTGTCATTGTTCAGGTCTTGTTTATGCAGCCATTTCTAAAAGAGGCAGTCTTACAATGGACTTCCTGGTATTCTGGCTCTAATAGTCTTTCTGTCATGTCATTTGACTCATAAATGCAGGAGCTATGCTGCAAATGTGTGAGTTACAAGTGGGCTTCTCACAATTTATTGATCTTTGTATTATGTGCAGTTGTGCTTTTCTGTGATGGTCTCCATTTGTCATAGAAACATGTGTCTTTGATGAGAGGTGATAGTTCCACTTGTCTGTAAGTATAAGAATAATATTTAGAATGTCAATAAGGAATTGTGCTGGTCTATCAAAGTGGCAGTAGTACGTTTTTTCCCTAAGATCCATAACCTTACTAGTCTTTAGTAGCTGGCTAGGTTTCTAGTACCAATCATGATTTTCCTTCTCTTAGTTTAAGTCAAAGTCCACATAAGCATCTTTTGTTTACTGTCAGTATATGAGTGTCACTACTTCATTATGAACATCTAGCTATGCTGGCCATTGCTGTGGATCAAAGCTGTTGTAGTTGGATAAGACTTTAATTGATTCCCCCTCTTGGGAAATATGTTCTTCCTTGCATGCCATTTTCTTATGCTGTTGAAACTAGATGACAGGAGGAAGGCTTTCAAGTTGGATACAGCTCAAATAGTCCAAGTCTTGTATCATAAAGGCAAGCATCTTCAGGAATAGGGGCTTTTCTTAAATCTCTGAGAGGCATCCAAGCACAATGGCAATAGTTTATATTGCTTTGGTAGTCACTTGGCTACCCCTGACCAACCATGTAAAAGAAAGATTCCTTTGATTGGTGCTAGAGTTTGTATTCATTTATGGTTTTCTGAAGAGCATTTTCAGCTTAAGTGACATAACATCCTATATACCATATAAGTGTATATGTATATACACTTAAGGATTGTTTGTAATTTCAGATGCACAATGGCAATAGTTTATATTGCTTTGGTAGTCACTTGGCTACCCCTGACCAACCATGTAAAAGAAAGATTCCTTTGATTGGTGCTAGAGTTTGTATTCATTTATGGTTTTCTGAAGAGCATTTTCAGCTTAAGTGACATAACATCCTATATACCATATAAGTGTATATGTATATGCACTTAAGGATTGTTTGTAATTTCAGATAAATATATATTATATTACTCATGGACATTTTTATCAGGCAACCTTAGTCTTATTTGTTCATTGTACCTAATTTTCCTTGTATCACCCTACTGCAACCATTTCTGGTTAGAACCCCTCTCCTCATTCTTCCATTTTCTCTTCTTTTCACTTGTTTCCAGCTCTTCTCCTATCAAGCCACACCCCTATGGTACAGTTGTAGTTTACTGGTTTCAACAGTTACTCAATGTGATATGCTCACATATGAAATATGGAGATGGAAAACAGAGATGAGAAAGCATATGTCATTTGCCTTCTGGGTCTGGGTTACTTCAGTCAACATAATATTTTCTACAAATTTCATGACTTCATTTTTTTCTTACCTCTGAATACTATCCCACAGTGTTTAGAGACCACATTTTCATTATTTCCTCATTTGTTGAAAAACATTTATGTTGTTTCCATTTTCTTGTTATTGTGAACATATACAGGAGAAAAACAGTATATGTGGAAGAATATTAGACCCATATTTACTACCCTGCACAAAAAGTAGATGAAAACTTCAATGCAAAACCAGAAACCCTAAAACCACAAAAGGAAAACATAGGCAGTACTCTACAAGGTGTAAGTATAATAGAGGACTTTCAGTGAGACTCTATTGTCCTAGGAGTTAAGCCAACAAATGACAAGCAGAACCTCATAAATTGAAAGGTAAGGAATAAATCAATGAAGTAAAAAAGAAATCCATAGAGTGAGAGATAATTTTTCTAGGTACACATTTGACATTGGATTGAAATCTATAATATACAAAGAACTAAAAACAACAACAACAAAAAGTATTAAGTAGTCAAATATTACCCAATTTAAAAGTGGGGCTGTAGTTCTTTTAAAAAGGCCACAAGAGAAGAAATAGAAACACTAAGAAATAACTCAAAGAGTTCTCATCATTCTTGGCTGTTAGAGAAATACAAATTTAAACAACAGAACTTTTATCTCACCCCAATCTTAAGGACTAAAATAAACAAAACAAGTTAACAACTTGTGACGGTGTATTCAAAGGCAACCCCTCATTCAACGCAAATTGATGGACTCACCCTGAAAATCAGTATGGAGAATCCTAAAATAAACTAAAAACAAATCTATCATATGACCCAGCTATATCAGTCCTTGGAAATATTCAAAGGACTTGATAGCCTGCTCCACAGGCACTGGGTTAGCTATGTTTGTCATTGGATTTGAGTATTTTTAAGCTTTATAAAAGTACCATTTATGGACTTATAAATTTGCACATCCTCTGGAGAATGTTGAAATGCACATGACTATGACACTGCAACTTTATCTCATTATCCTAAAGAAATGTCTGAGTGTGTAAAAGTAGTTTTAGCTATAGAAATGGTTTCTTAAAATTTTGAGAAAAAAAAGAAAAAAGAAAGTACTTATTCCAGGTCAACTACCACTATAAAACCATGGCTTTTCAATGATTCATTTAGACCCTTAATGTTATCAATAAAACGTGTATATTTTTTCATTTTATAGAAAAGAAAATTAAAACAAAATAGGTTAATATATTTCCTTAGTAAGCATTTAATCTGAAAAGGCAGAAGATTCTTTAGGGCAGAGTGCCATCCCAAATAATTAGGGTTTTTTTTTTTTTTTTTTTAGTATCTTATGTAAATTTGAATGGCAATTTGTGACAATTCTAAAAAAGTATATATGATGTTTTTTAATTTTTCTTTAAGTTTTTACATAAACATATATTTATGTGCTTAATAAGATCTACAGTATTAAATGAGTAATTTACAGCAGAAATCCAAGCTTGCAATCCTATCACACAGGAGAATGAAACAGATGAACTGTGACTTCAAGGCCATCCTGGGTCACATGTGAGACCCTGTCTCTTTTGATAATATGGTCATACATTGAAATAATGACTTTGTCTTTGTATCTTTTGGTTTCTCCCTAAATTTATTTCATTAGTTCAGGAAATTCTTGGAGTACTTGGAACAGCTGACTGGTAAAAATTTTAAGATATAGACACAGATAAGAAATTTATGCAAGATTCCAATAGCACTGTGACTATTTCTAATTTATGTAACAGATAGTGGTACATAAATCTTCTGTACAGACGAGGAAAGTGACTGAGAGAGAAGAGGAAGAGATTTTCAGGGTGTGGGAAGAGAAGGTAGTAAAGTGTAACATATAATGAAATGTACATGTAACATGGAAGAGGGAGGAGGAATAGTGAGAGAGAACACCATCCAAGGAGGGGCTAAAGAACAGGGGAGGGACAAGTGGGAAGGACAGAGAGCAAGTGTAATGTTATATGTGCATATAAGTTTGAATATGCCATAATAAAACTCATCAATCTATATACTAACTTTTAAAAGAATGGAGACATTTCTATATATAAGCAGAATAACCATGGAAATATTCGTGTTGGTTTTGTGCCCTAAAAAGCAAATCTCTCAATGTTCTACCCCTCTAAATCCCTCCTGCTCTACCCTTACGACAAATGGACCAACCCATATTGAAGTGATAGACATTCATATATTTTATAGCACTACTAGATTGTGGCTCTGATATGCATAAAGTGCAAACCAAATTCCTGATTAATATCCTGTTATAATTACTTTTAGTCATTATTTACTTTGTAATATTTATATCTGTGCTTATGTGTGCGTACCTTCAAACATAAGTGCAGGTACCCATGGAAGCCAAAGGTACCCAAGGAAGCTCCGGATCCTCTGGAGATGGGATGACAAGAACTTATGAGCCACCTAATGTGGGTTCTTGGAACTAATCACAGATGTTCTGAAAGAGGAGTAGACAGTCAACCTGCTGGCCTCTCTCTGGCCCCCTTAAATAAGCATTAGTTGTTGTCCCTTTATGTCATAGATATGTACTAAGATATATTATGTCATTCATTTGTTCACCTATTCTATTCAGTCTTTTACATATTTATTAGCCAGCCTATCTGGAGGAGATTCTGAACAAGTGTTGCAATGGAGCAGGAAGAGAGAACATAAACATTTTTTAAGTCCCAAATCATCCACCTAGCTAAATAATGTAATAAGCACTCAAGTTGTGAAATATGGTATATAATAATAGCTTCCCAGTGTGACTGGTATCCTATGGTGTGGGTCCTACAACGTTATTCTAGAACACAAAGTGATTTGCCTTGAAGCTGTGAATTCCTTTGAATGAAGATGAGTCAGACAGTCTTTGGGGATAGGAACAGAGGATATATATTACTGCATTTCCTGTGAATACTCTCTTCCACAGAAACAGCCTTTGTTCTCCAATAATTATTTTAAGATACTTTGCAAGATGACACCATAGTTTGGCATCTTCACTTTTAAAGTTTTGTTTAACTTGAAGCATAGAGATATCCAAGCCACATCTCATCACGGGTACAGCAAGAACACAAAATGTTCTTCGGAAAGCTGGAAACAGGCAAAGGGATCTAAATTCACCCATTCACAAAGCAATTCAACAATTAAGCATTCATAAGTATCTCTTGTTGACAATGACTGTCTTGTATAATTAAAATGTATCAATGAGTTAAAAACAACAACAAAAAGTTTCAGGCAAAATATTTTGTGCTTTTAACTGAGGTAATAAAAGTAATCCTCAAGATTTGAAAAGAGTCTGTGCTTTGATTTTATAGATGTTTTAAGGGATCACAGAACATTTCAGAGGCAAGGCCTGGGTGAACATAGATGTCCTCTGAGACACTGCACACAGCATGGTATCAGGACAGATACAGGGAGTCAAAGCTGGACTCTGGGTGATGCACTAAAAGTTGCATGGAAGAATTGAGGTATGGAAGGGCCAAGAGGGATCAGGAGCTCTACAGGGAGACCATCAAAGCAGGAAGATCTGGACACTGGAAGTCTGCACAAACTGATGCACCGACCAAGGACAATGCATGCAGAGAATCTAGCCCCCTGTTCAGATGTAGCCCACGGACAGCTCATTCTCCACGGAGGAGCATGGAGAGGACTACCAATGAACCTCTGACATGCACGTTTTTACTTAGGATTTGATCACTGCTCCTTCCAAGACAGCCTTGAAGGGCACATATATACCTGATAGGCTGTTGTCAGATGGTGGGAGAAGAGGGCTCTCCCATCAGAGGTCTAGCAGAGGGCAGTAGGACAGAAGAGAGAGCATGGATGGCAAAAGGAAGATAAGAGTAAGTGGATAACAATCAGGATGTAATGTGTATAAATTATAATAAATAAAATAAAATTATAAAAAAAGAAAGTCAGTGAGGGACTGAGCTTATGGAAGCTTGGGTGACTAAGGGGAGAGAGTATCTGGAGATAAGCCACAGGGACAAGAAGCACTGGCAGACTGCATGATCATTTAAGTGGGAATTATTTTGGCTGTAACATATGAGACCTGGGAAACCATGAGCTATTTTTACTTGTAGGTGATATTATACAACCTTATAAATCATACTATGACACTGTGGATTTAGCATAGATGACGTGGATGTAGATTTGGAATCTATCATTGAAACACAGAAGAGAGATGACTGGAAGTCAGAACAAGATACTCAAATTGATGGTGGCAATGCTCTTTCTTTATTTTACAAGGAATTATGTCCAAAGCCCCCATTTCCTATTAACCTGCTTTCTCCTCTCCCTCCAGTCAGTGAGTTGAAGTGTTTAAGAACCCTAAATAAAGTAGGTGTAGAAAATCTTAGCCTACAGATGGCACCCAACATGGCCTAGGCATAATGGGTAGCTTAGCTTTTAATGTAGTAGAGGAATCTACAGGTTTTGATGAGTTGACAATGTTGTTTAAGGAGATTGGTAAAATAACAGCTACTGCCTATGGACTGAACCTACAATGTGTCTTTGATTTTGTGAAAGGATATCTCATTGGCCTAGTCCTCAGTACTTGGACTAGGCTGCTGGCTAGCGAGTCTGAGGGATCCTCCTGTCTCAGACTTTTCAGAGATTATGAATGTGTATAAACATGCTTGGCTTTTTACAGGGGTGCTGGAAATAGAACTCATATCCTTACACTTTCAAAGCAGGCCTTTATTGACTAAGCCATTAGTCACCTTTGCCCTAATAAACACGGATAGCAGACTACCAAGAAGAGACTTGATACCCTTTGATCATATAGAGGGGGAGGACGTCTCCCTCAGTCTTAGACATAGGGGAGGGGAATAGAGTGAAAGTGGAGGAAGGAAGGAACGGGAAGATAGAAGGCATGGCTTAACAATTAAGATGTAATATGAATAAATTAACTTAATAATAAAATAAAATAAAGAAATACAGTTTTTCAAAGAATATAAAATGTGAGAAAAAAGATGAGATAATTTCAACACATTTGTTTGTAATATTGCTATCTAGAGAGATAAAGCAAAAATGGATAAGTAGACAATGATTACAAGCATTATAACAAAGTTGTTAACCTTAAATTATATTTTACACAATGGCATGTTGAAAAACAAGTATGCCCATCAACAATTCATATTCTACTTTGTTTTATTATCTGCACAACAGTCTTATTTAGTTGTGTAAAATTATGGAAGACGCTAGCTCATTTTTTTGAGACCACTGGCTACAGCGGTATTTATTCCTCAAAATCATAGCTCATTCATTTACACCCCGACTTTTACCCTGCATTTTACTACATCCATGCTTCTTCTTCTCTAGGGACCTAAAACTGATATTACAAGACAAGCACAATATATCATCATTTGAATTATCATGACCTTTCTGGCATGTAAATATTTTTTCTTTGAAAGTGTGCTTCACTTATTCATGAGACAAATTTGTGTCTGTTCCCTTTTGATCTCTGACCATTAATTGTTTTTTGTTTTCTTTGGATGTGATTCCTTCTGCTTAACATACCGATGTGATCTCAAGATACAAGGTTAGTCTTCAAAATTATCTAATTCAACATGCTTTCCCTCAGACAATATTTTTGCCTTAAAGCTTTAGCCTTCAGTAGATAGGCTAATTATACTAAAATATATTTATTACCGTTCTTTTTTCATTAGCTATAGATGCACTCAAATAATTGCGTTTTACTATTTATGAAAGTGTGAGCTATACATATGTCAAAATAAGTAAGATCTCATCTCTCATCTATATGTGTTCTCATTGGATAAACACACACACACACACACACACACAGAGAGAGAGAGAGAGAGAGAGAGAGAGAGAGAGAGAGAGAGAGAGAGAGAGAGAGATCCTTTATTTCTTAACGGCATTTATTTTCTCTGACATTCCTCAACACAGGTATTTTCAAGTTATTGTGATCCATCTTCTTCACACCCTGTTCACACCACTAGAGTTAGTTTTGCTTGGATTAATATATTCTAAGTCTCTCCCCTTATTTCAGTTTTTCAATTCTCGCCCACTGTTTTCCAATCTCTGAAGCCGGTATCCTATGCATCCTTTCTGATATTCCTGTACTTGATCTCATGAAGCTTCTATTGTGTGTAAAACAGCTTGGATTGTGTTATGTATAGTATGCTTTTTTTAAAAAAATCCTTTAAAAATTCGTTACCTTCAATTGGTCATTTGTGATTTCTATTGTCTTGGAAATAATGAAACAGAAACCGAAGATCTAAATCCTTCACTTTCAACCTTCAAAACATAATTCCTGTTTTGTTTGTTTGTTTGTTTGTTTGTTAAAGAAAATTTTGAGGGATACTTAAAGAGTTGTTTTTAGAATTGATCTGTCCTCCCTGAGCTGAAAATGAGATATTTAGAAGAGAGTGGAAATGTAACATTTCTCTGTTGTGTTTAAACTACTTGTGAAAGATGCAGTTTTCAAGCTTATCTTAGTCACAGTATGAAGTACATTGTTAAAGTGTGGCTATGTGAACACACATGTGCATTCAAACAGGCATAAACAACCAACAGATTTCTAAGAGGCAAACTTACTCTTCCTTCTTCTGACTCAGTTTTATGATATTTCTATTTGTATTTAAAAATACTCTTCTTGAAACATTAAATTGCTTTTATTACTTATTCATTAATGGGTCACCGAGACCTTCAGCTTGGAAAGCACTGATGGACAAAGTGACATAGACATATGTGAGTAGATTAATTTTAATCCAAAACTCAAAGCAGTTACTTAACGTTTGAATCACCTGAATCATTAGTCTATACTTTGAGTGTTGTTGACTAGCACAAAAAGAACCTTGATCAGGGGTTCATGCTCTTAGGAATTACTAATGAGTTTTAAATTCCTGAAATGCATTAGCATATTGAACACTTGGATTAAGAGATGTTAGAAATCTCCTTTCTTGAAATAAATAGTACTCAGAAGTTGAGATGGATTCAAGTATTTTAGAGGTGTGCCTTTTCTTGAGTAAATAAATTTGCAAACTTAGTCATCCAAGAAAATAAAATTTGGTATTGGGCATGAAGTAAAAAAAACCTCATTCTCCAAGGGTTCTTACTTTTATTATCCTTGGTGCAAAGGTACCTTGTATATTCTAATTGAATGCATAGTTGAACTTGTCATAGAATCAATTTGAAATTAGCCTTGTAGAAAACCTTCCACTCATGGATGGCTTCACAAGGCAAAAATCCAAACATATATTATTTGCTATGGATCTGTTTGAGAAACATTTATAGTTGTGGAGGATTTTCTTCTAGACAAGATCACACACAGAGGCACACCTTGAAATTTGAGTGATCATTTTAGCTGTTCCAGCATGAAATATGTATTTTAATAGGCTTTGATATGTTCTAGAAGTGAAGGAACCTACTCAAAGTCATGCAGCATGTAGGAAATTATATTTCTCTGAAATGTATCTAACTTCAAAGACCATTCTTCACTTTCCTCTTAATAGTGACAGTTTTGACAAAGCTGTATCCTCAGTAAGTTAAAGCTATGAGTACGTGAAGAAGGGAGACATGCCAACAACATTATTTTATTATCATTCTAGAACATATAGAAAAATGATTTATAATGTCAATCTTTCAAAGGAAGTTTAGTAAACTTATTTCAAAGATATTTTCAGGTATGGAAAAAAATCTTTAAGCAAAAATATAGTAATATTTATCAGGTATTAGCATCACTCTATCATTATTTAATAATATGCCAATATTATATCAAATTTTATATTTCAAACTAATGATTGATTAGTAGATTTCTTATTTATGCTTAATAGAATGTACAGAATACTAAATAAGCAAATAATTAATATATACATGAAGAATTTAATTCTTTCTGATAGTATAATAATTTTTTTAAGAATTGAAATTTCACACCATGTTTTATTAAAAACTAAGTTCACCACTAGTTTGTATTATATGTAATTATTTGATAAATATATAAAGAGTCTGATTGAATATTGTATTAGTTGGGTCCTACCACGTCCTTCATCCAGATAATGGTCACAGTGCACTTTTAGTGCGATTGAACTAATAGATGGCAGAAGGTTTATAGTCTACTCGCTATGGTGCTTCCTGTTTGTCACTCCAACAAAGTTCTTAGTGTTGTCTTTTAAGAGTAATCACTGCTTTTTGTCATCATTATTATTTTGTTACAATTACTGTTTTATAAACCACTATATAGAAATAATGACATTTGTATTCATTGCAGTTCTGTTTCACGGATTGGGGCATAGGTAGCTTAGTGAGAGTGTACTTACCTACCATGTCTGCAGCACTTGATTTGATCCTCAGCACCGGAAAAAAAATTCTTACCTGTGGGTCTAATTTTCAATTCTCATAAAATGATAATGATGATGGTCACTGCCCATTATCCATAAATTCATATGTACTTTTAGATTTATGAACATTGTCTTAATTTAGTCTTGCTGTGTTTCTATAGGATGTTTTCTAAAATGAACTTCTTTTGGCAGTTGATGAAACTGAAGTTCATGTCAATTAAGATATACTTTTAAGTTAATGACTTTATTATTAGTTGCTTTTGATTTTCTTCACACCATTTATTTTCTATCTGCTAAGCTGCCTCTGCTATGTAAAATAGCACATCATAAAATGTCCTATCCCTGCGAGATTCATGGCAGGAATGACTATTCAGCAGGAGAAAGCAGTGAGGTTTTGAATTCTCTCTTTAACAAAACAGGCATCTCTATTATTGTGTATATTATTGCTCAAATTGTCTGCACTTTCTTGAAAGAACATGAGGTTCTACCCAAGACTGGTATCCCTGTGGCTCACTTAGCCTTTATTTTATACTGTATTTGTGGCTTGAGAAAGGCTAGCCTTCTTCCTTAAATATACTACAGCAAATATGTTGCTTTCAGTCACTAACTAAAACACTTAATTTTTCCTATTTGTATTTATTCCCTGCAGTAGAAAAAGTCTTTAAAATAAAAATACTGAGTAACTGAACCTTTAAGCTACTTATCAAGCTCAGGTAAACCTGTCCCATGATGAAAGTGGGGCTTTTACTCTAGGGAATAAGTGTTGCCATCAAATATAAGAAATTACACTGAGACTAGAGCAAATTACAGAAGGAACTGACAGTATTCTACATCCTGTTCCAAGTTGACATGCTTTCCTTGTGGGTGACCCCCTGTCAGAACACAATTCATGAGTGATAGTTGTTCTACCACTGGCATTTTCTTAACTGCTTTAGTGAGGTAGTGTTTGAGGAACTTCTTTGTGAACAGGTATTCAGAAAGGACTTCAAACTTCTTTCTCAGCACCTCATCCACATCCTAAATATAGCTGCTATTGAAACCAAACTTCTGTCAAACAAAGTCAAATGGCAAAGCCACTTGTAGTTAAGTGAGCTAACACTTGAACTCTACGTGTGTCAAATATCCACATATGACTGCATTTAGCCCAAGGCAGGAGGTGCATTTCTTCTCACTCTGTTTCCTGGTCTTACCACTTATTGTCACTCATTCTCTAATTTCTACTGACATAGAGAATAGTTTGTCATCTTGCTGCAGGACATTTTTTTTTTCTGATTTTACACTGTACCCACGAATGCACAGTGAGATTTGTTCTTATTTATGTGACTATAATGAAAGACATTTAGACTGTGTTTGCACAACAATAACTCCTTTAGAGAAAACCTATAGGGACACACTTATTCCAAGAACCCAAATAAGGAAAGAGATATTTCTTCAGAAAGAAGATAGTGGGATTCTTCCACAACAAAGGAACTTGGAGTTCCTATTTTAAAACTGTATATGCCTGCATTCTTGAAATTTCTTCTCAAATATTGCTCCTGTTTGAGAATACAATAAATCAATTTAGGAAGTCATGTCAACAAGAGTGTATGGTACCTGGCCAGAGTATTGTCTTTATGTTACCATAATATTCTCCCTTTTTAATCCTTTGAAAATGTCATACATATATATAGAATTTTTATAATATCTACCAATCATTTTCACACACAACTCCTCTACCAGAACTTCCCATTGTATCTCTCTTCCAATGTCATGTTTTTTTTTGTACAAATCAATGAATATTTTAACACATCAAAACCATTTAGCATTGCCCATATGCATATGTGTATAAAGACATACCCTCAAAAATAGAAGAGTTACCAACAGTAATACTTCAATGAAAAGTAACCACTACCTACTGCAACAGTTACTTCAACCAAGATAAAATACAAATATTTAGACATCAGTCTGAGAACATGATCATTTATAAAAATAAAACCAGTAAGTTTTCTTTGGATGTAAGACTTCGATAGCCATGTGTTTTATCTGTTTTGACAGTACAAGATATAAGTTCCATCCAGTAAAGACATCCACGAATCCAAGCAAGAAAACAATTGACTACTCCTATAAAGCATCTTGCCCTTACTGTGTCACTGAGCTCTTTCTGTCTGGCACCATTGATAACGTGACATACAAGGTGTGGTGCTGGATAAGACTTTTGACTTTTACTTTCCCCCAGTATTACCATCTTAGGTGCATGTATTTGAGATCTGTAGTTCTCAACTTGATATTATAATGATGGCTAATCTCTATTATTAGTTTGATTGGATTGAAGAGTTCCTAGGAGCTTTGTAAAGCAGACCACTAGTAATTTCTGAGAAGATACTTCTAGAGAAGATATACTAACATAAGAACCCCTATCCTAAATGTAAACAGTACCATAAAACAGGCCTTGGAGACCTGGATGAAAAAAGTGCAGGTGCATACTATCTCTGTTTTCTGTGCGCTATGATGTGAACTGTTCTATTTGCTATACTCTCCTCATCACAATAAGTGAAAATCTCTGAAGCAATCGGTTAAGCAAAAAGTCTTTTACTTCACCAGTTGTTTCTCTTAGATATTCAATCATAGCAAAAAGCCAGTCTTTTGGGAATAGTCCCCTTTTCATCTCTGTGCTCCACTCTGGGTTCCACATAACATTTACTTGTAACTCTTTTAGTGTAGTAGTCTATAATGTTTTCTCAGATGACATTAGTAAACCTGTGTTTTTGAGAATTGCTAATCATGCACTCTATACAAGTTATATTCATCTGCTGATTTTCTCATGGTTGCACCAGCACTGTTTACAGTTTGCAGGAAGATCATAGACACATAGTGTCATTTGCATTTCAGAATATATTTTATCAGCATGACTGGTTGCTGTTGGCATTAACTTTAATTAGTAACTAAGTCAGTGTTGGCCAAACATATCTTATGTAAAGATCCCTCTTTCCCTTTCTGTTTTATAAGATGCATAACTCATAGGGACAGAGTAGAGTTCTGTTCCCTCTCTTTGAGAGAAGAGTGTTGCATACAGAGTTGGACTCCTTCTGTATGAGATGAGTAAATTCTCCCTAAATGTACATATCAGTGTATAGACATTTAGGTTGTTCAGGATTAAGCAGCCTCTACTATTTTGTTGATCAACATATTTTAGTTTCTAATACTTTGTCTCCAATAAAGCTTTTAGAAATCCATTGAGAAGTGGATGATCCAGAGCTGAGGTAGAAATATACAACATGTGTCTCAAATAAAATATCTTCTAACAACAAAAGTGAGAATTTCTGGATGCAAACTCATGGGCACACACGCCACACACAAACAGTTTGTCAGAGAAACACAAAAGACACCAGGAAGAGCTCTTACTTCTCAGAGCTGAAATATGTTCATCAACAAAGTAGTAGTTGTTTAAACTTGAACGAGCTAAATGTCTCTCTACATAGACGTGTGTGTATTGTTTTTTTAAGATTTGTTACTTGGCAGTAAATAAAATATGAAAGCAAATACTAATAAATGTAAATGTGTATACATGATGATATTATACATTGTAACCATCTGTATCCTGTGTTAAAGTGGAACATGAGTTCAGACATACACCAAATTTTAATTTACCAACTCCTGGATCTTCCTAGATTATTGCGTTTGCATGTGTTCAACTACACTAAGGGTGATAAACTTGACATTCACATTGCTATACATTTACATAATTGTTCAACTCTTGTTCACATTTATAGCAGTATAAGAATCATTAACAGTACTCCTGTGGGAAACTATCTTATTAACTGAAGTGCTATCCTACACACAGTTCATATTGCCATTAGTTTTACAGATTCCTCTCATTGTTTCTTAGGTCAGCATTTTCTACTCCACATTATCCAGAGATTTTATACATTTTTAATACATTCATAATTCAACCGTAAACTCCTAAGAGGTTTTAAAATTTTTACAGACATTAAGGTTAAGGTTAAGAATGCTTGGGTCTCCTTGACTGCCTCAGAGTTACGTCATTGACTATCAGAGAATTTTTCTAGCCTTGCTGAATAGACGTGCAAAGTAAACAAATGGAATTATTTTAACTTAAAAGAGTCTGTGTAGCAAAGAAACAGGCAACAGAATGAACATATAATCCACAGAATAGAAGAAAATTATTAGCAAGCTGTATATTTTGTAAGATATTAATATCCAAATGTATTGCAATACACCAAACCAATACATTGATAAAGACACATGTATTTTTTTGTAAAAATCTGAGTGACATGTATAGACATATCTTAAAAAATAAATACAAAGGAACAAAAGGTACCTGAAAATGTCCAATATCTCCAGCAGGAAAGTGTATACCAAGAGATTATCTCAAAACTATTAGAGTCGTATTATCAAAAAGAACACAGTTGTTGGGAAAAATGTGGAAGAAAAGAAAGACTTATACTATGTAGTTAGGAATATAAGCTTAGATATTAATCAGGGAAAGCAATACATGTTTCTCAAAATTCTTAGACATATGTGTTGAATAGACATATGTGTTTTTATGTTCATTATAACTTCATAAACAATAATTAAGTCCTAAAATCAACTGATAAGTGAACATAGAAAATGTATCAAATACTCAATTAAATACAATTCATCCTTAAGTACAGAAAATTCGTGGTGTCTATATTTTCTCTGGCATCCTTATATTGGTGTTGCATCAAAAGGAGTGAATTTGGGGATAGGCAGTTTGTTGTTGTTGTTTTCTCTTAAGAACAGCTTTTTATCTGGAAGCTCCAATTAATACCATAGTGTCAGTCTGAAGCAAATTCAAACAGTACAAACTCCTTATGATTTTTTTTTTTCAGAGCTGGGATGGAACCCAGGGCCTTGTGCTTGCTAGGCAAGCGCTCTACCACTGAGCTAAAACCCAAACCCTCTCCCTGTGATTTTTACGTTCAAGTAAATATCTGAATTATGTCATATGAATAGGCTATTTTTAATTCTAAAGTAGTGTTCATGTGTTACCCCGGTGTTCTACATGGCTCACAGTGTTCTCAGCTGTCAACCTAAGTAGCATGAGTCATAAGATGTACATCCTAGTTTTCAAGTTTTGATTATATGTTTTTTTCTGTCATGGTTGAAATATGTACATAAGCTATAAATACATCAATATAAACTCCTCAACCAAGGTAGGAGTAAAGTACTGCTCTGTCAAGTTTATATAGTGTTAATTTTGATAACTGATATTTTTATTTGCAAGTATCTTTTATAATAAACTTTATTTAAAAATCTGATATATTTTAATGTTTAGAAAAATAGAATGTATATTATGTATATTGTACCCCAAAGCAAAGAGCCAGGTCAAAAAATAACATGAATGACAGTCTGAAAATTATTATTAAAATGTGATTATCTTTTATGACCCATGAAAGAACAGTTATTGGCTTTTGTCACAAAATTGGCTGCAACAGTTGTTGACTCAATTGGGGTAACTGTCTTCCATAACATTTCTTCACCTCTTAGGTAGAAAAAGTGTATTCATTTTTGCATCTAAGACATTTATCCCAGTAGCTAGGTTGTAAACCTATTCCATGAAGCACTGGGATTTGTGTTATTTTGTTTGAAGACCCACAAAAGATGGTTTCAGACACTTCTTTTTTCCTTAGTATTTGTTTGATTCCAAAGTAGTTATTTACCTGTACACAACTTTTACAATAACTTTAAGCTATTGAAACTTTATCTCCATTTTATAAAGAACTTAGGCTCAGAATATTTGAGTTATTTAGCCAAAGTTCAGTGGATAATACAAGAATAATATGTGATTAAAACCATTCATTCTTAACTGGGCATGGTGGCGCACGCCTTTAATCCCAGCACTTGGGAGGCAGAGGCAGGCGGATCGCTGTGAGTTCGAGGCCAGCCTGGTCTACAAAGTGAGTCCAGGACCGCCAAGGCTACATAGAGAAACCCTGTCTTGAAAAAACAAAAAACAAAAACAAAAACAAAAAACAAAGAAAAACAACAAAAAAAATTCATTCTTAAGTCTTCATAATTAAGCTCATATCTCCTAACTGCTGACTATTTCCTCACATATAGGAAGAGATATAGAATCTGAAAATTAAGTGGCTGAACTGAACTCACACAACTACTTAGTAATAGTAATAGGACTAATAAATATACTGTCTCTTGGATTTTTTCCATCCAGTAAATGTTCAATTATTCTTCTGTCAACTCTCCATTTTTATTGGCCTCAGCTGATTCTCATTAAGTATTAAATTTAGAGCTACTGTTTCTAAAGTCACAGAACCAATAAAGCTGTGTAATGATGACTTTATCATGCAAATCATAATTCCTCTTACATTCCTCTATCTAGACACCAATGATCATAAGCACTCAACCATGCCTGTTCAAAGATTTTCAGCTACATATTTAAAAAATGGTAAATATTGCATGTATAAATCCAGATTATAATTCTAAGTAAATTTTCTGTTCTATAGTCTATGACAACTTTGTTTTTGTTTTTGTTTTTTGTGACATTGTAGAGGAACTTCCATCCTGCCACATGGCTGTTCTCACAGAGGATTATATCCAAAGACACTCTAGATTTATATAATCTAGAGGGAACACAGATGTGCTCTGGATTACTGCAGAAGCTGTCTGAAACACTGGCATGCCCTTAGTACACACCTTTATCCCAAACAATGAAGATAAGATTAGTTTATAGAAGGAAGCATAGGATATGCCAACTCTCACGAGGACAGAACAGGAAAGAGAGGCTACTTAAGAGCAGTGAGAGAAGAAAGAGGACAGCTATACTGAAAGTTTCTTACTGGGATAGTTTTACAGACACAGGTTGCAGAGAGAATAAGCCAAAGAATGAGAAGAAGACGGAAGATTAAAACATGTTGCCAAATTAGTTTGAAGCTAGGCAAAGCAATTCAGTGAGTTTGAATCACTCAGATTGAAGAGGAGTTTAGGTCAGTAAAAGCTCAGAAATTTCTTTTAAAAGTGCCTGGGAATGACTCTCATCTAATAAAAACATTTACATGACATTCCTCAGAACTGTACATTTATTTGTAATCATAATTTTATATCACTGAAAAAACTGATGAAATGAGCATCTTTTGAGGCCTTTCTGTAGATTATTATTTATTCTTCTGAGAGAGGAATTAACAGTGTTCACATTTTTAAAATGTGGCACGATATAACCAGCTGTTATCTGATGATTAAAACTACTGAAAGGTCAATAGTACCCTGAATGCTGAAAGTAAAGCAATTCATTTACACAAACACATGATATTTTATAAATTTTTGACCAATAAAATGGGGCCTGCTATCCATTGCTATTCAAACTTCACAGACTCATCTATGTCATGCTAGACTTTACCATCTTTAGTGTGCCAAGAATCAACAGATGCCAATGTTACATGAAGCTCTGTGTCTAGTGGGCTGGTAAGTCTATGTGTTTAATAAAACAAGTCCCGATATTTCTCATCTGAATAGACAGATTCAACACAAATGCTCCAGGGAATTTACAAATTAGTCATCATTCTATATAGAGTCAAAACCCAAAGTGTCAGCAATGTGGCTTATGACAGCATCAGATCTCACATATGCTGTGCTCTAGAAAAATGGTACAAGTCACCATAGCCCAAATATATATGGTTTTCAGCAAGGTATACTGTAAGCCATATCTTATTATGAGATGAAGGCAGTAAGTTTAACGTATTGCATGTTAGTTTTGTTTTTTTTTGTTGTTTTTTTTTTTTTTTTTTAGTGAGAAGATTTAGAGAAAATAATCACCATGAAACAAACATTTCCTCTACTTCCTTAGGTCACTTATCAGATTATAGAAATATGAGAATATATTTGTATTTAATATTCAGAAACAATCATATTAGGTAAGTCTTTACAAAGCCTTATAATTTTTATATATAATCCATTTTTAATTAATTTTTCCTAGGATGTGCAATAAACATCCGAGTTAAAGTGTTAAGAATATAATGTGAAATAAAATGAATGTTTCTGTTTTTAACTTTTATAAAATTGTTTCAGGTTCAATTGAAAATAAAAATTTCAGCATGTGTTTCTGGCTGGAAAAAGTGAACAACCACAGGCAAATCAAGATCTCCATACTACCTTATATAAGTATCAACTCAAATGATAAGGACTTAATTTTAAAATATTAACAATCATTGTAAAATATAATCAATCATTTAGTGAACTGAATATCTTATATGTATTTCAGTGACGATATTCTACAAAAAGCAAATAAAGACTAAAAGCTTTGCAATGTAATACCTCATTAGAAAAAATGCAAGTTAGGTTCATGATGGCATATTATTACAAACCTATCAGAAACCTATCATTACTACTACTACTACTACTAATAATAATGATGATGATGATGATGATAATATAATTGCACAAACTGCTGTTGAGGCAAAATCATTTACTGATGGAGAGACTGTGAAATGCAACACCCATTCTAGAAATTTATTCAACAATTTTCTCATGAAACTAAACAAGTAGCGTTCATAAACCCCTACGATCATACTGTAGTCCATTTGCCCTAAATAAGGAAAAACTTAAACTTACACAAATTGCATAAAACCACATGAACACACAAATATTCAAGTGAGTATGTGAAAATCTAGTAAAATTTGCATCTGATTCAGAGACTGCATCCTACTGGTGTCCTGGTTGTGATACTGTAGTTGAGGACACAGTCATTATGGAAAACAGGATGAAACACATGGTATTTCTTAAACTAACACTGAAACTTCATTACCTCAAACCAAGAAATACATATGAAAAACATCCTCAAAGTAGAATTTTGGATCCCGAAATGGATGAAGCCAATATACACTACCAAGGTATTCATGGGTGTAATTTAAGAGGTATAAGAAAAAGTGCATTGTCTCTTCTAAACTTTAGTGCAAACCTGGGTTGTATTCCCCCAAAATTCATGGAGTTCAATTTCCTCAAAAAAATCATTGTAGTCTTCCTCAAATATACAAAGAGACCTCGCCTATTGCTGCAAAATCCTACTGGCTCCCCTTTTGACCAATTTCTTTGCTATAGTCCGATCTTCTAGTACTCACTATGTTTCTGATCTGATGTTGTTATAAAGGTGACTTCTTGTCATTTGGTTGGGCTCAATCCAACCATAGCTAACTGGAATGAGTCTTGAAATTCGTTATAGGTTAGAGCTTGAGACAGTAGTTGATTCCTCTTATGAGCAGCTGGTAAACCCTCAGTGTGTTTGGCTACAGTGCAATAGTTAAATTGAGTCAGACTGATTTGGAGTGAAGGCTGGAAGACTCAATAAAGTGTGATTGTTTCAAAATAGATAAGAAAAATAATATTTATTGAAAATCTTTTTAAGATTAAGACACTATGTTCATCATTTTCCCCACAAAAGAAAGTTTTGCAGTCTTACATGATGATAACATGATCTGTATGTTTTAAATAGTAGAATCCAAGGCCGGAAATATTAAGAAAGGTTTATTTTTCTTGTAGTTCGCATTCATGTGTGTGTGTGTGTGTGTGTGTGTGTGTGTGTGTGTGTGTGTGTTGCACAGACATGTCTGTGTGCATGCACATGGGTAAGCATGCATGTGGAGGACCAAGGTTGATATCTGGAATCATCTTTCATTGTTCATCAGACATCTTTACACATTACTCCACTGTATCCAAGAAATCAGGGTCCCTCAGCCAAACGTAGAGCTTCCTTAATGGCTCATCTCACTTGCCACCTTGCTTTGGGGAAGCTGTTAATCACCTTATGAAGCTGATGTTTCACTCAGGCCACATCTACCTGGTGTGTATATGAATTCCAGGATCTGAACTCTAGCCTTCCTGTTTGAGCTGAGAGCAGAATTCACCCCCTGGCTTTCTCCCCAGCCTCTCACCATACCATTTTGTCTTCTACTGTATCAGACTGTTTCAGAGACAGACATTCCCCTAGAGGCAAATATGCCAAATTTTGGTTTTGGATCCTCTCTTACAAAGCCTCCTCAAAACTGATTTGTTGCTCCTTTGCAGTCTGCTGTCCCCAGCTGGCCCTAACAGTAATTACAGCCAAACCTACAACCACAGAGGAAATATTCAGGAGAGGCCTGAGATGCCATCAAGCACCAGCTAAGAATTCTAAAAATAAGGTATTTACAGATGAAAATCACAGTCCCCTCAAAAAACAAAACAAAACAAAACAAAAAAACAAAAAACAAAACAAAACAAAAAAACAGAATGGAAAGGGATGGCTATAGTGAGACAGAAATGAACTTTTATATTTTGAATCAATGATGGTATAGATAGGTAATTGTGCACTCCCCAGACCTGCCTAGGAGAAAATCTATCCAGAAGTGAAGGGGGCACCTTAACATGATGATGGGAACTCTTACAGGAATTGTAAACATAAAATGAACTCTTCTCTCCTAGTTTTATAAGATATATGTTAAAAGACAATGAATCATCCAATGAATGAAAGCTGATCATTTCTCATATAATAAAAGCACAGGCAATACAACTCAATTATAATATAAAAGCTATTAATACAAACAAACCAATAAGATAAACTTTTGTTTTTAATTTAGATAAGAGACCTATAGTGCAAGGCTTTATTATCACCGTTTAACAGACAAGTACTTTGAGATTTAAAGATTTTCATTCACTCCTTTTTTAATTTTATTAATTTATTCATATTACATCTCAATGGTTATTCCCTCCCATGTATCCTCCCATTCCTCCCTCCCTCCCATTTTCCCCTTACTCCCCTCTTCTATGACATAGGGTATCAAGTATCTTCTTGGTAGCCTGCTATCCTTCCTCTGAGTGCCACAAGGTCTCCCCATTCAGGGGACATGGTCAAATATGAGGGACGTGGTCAAATATGAGGCACCAGAGTACGTGTGAAAGTCAGACCCCATTCTCCACTCAACTGTGGAGAGGATCCTAGAAACCTACAAGAAAAACATTTTCATTCACTCTTAAGGGAATGTAGTAAAGCATGGCAGATCCACACCCCTTTGAATCCTATACCATGCATTTTTTCCTTTGTACCTTGACTACTTATTGTACCTACCTACTAGATTTCTATTATTTTTCTGGATATCAGTACCTATTTCTATGTACTTGGTCTTTAAACTGCAGATGATTATGAGATTACTTATATGTACAAGTGCTATATGCTTAGAATGTTTGAACCAGTCCTGGGTAAGTGTCACATAAGTAAATGTTAATGAACCATCAAAAGCTCATGTCCTTGATAGCCTCGAGCAATAAGAAAGATCAAAATTGATGGGCTATCTATTTTGTTCCTAGTCAAATCGCCCCTATTAGCCAATATTTTATCGCAGGTATAGTAAAATCAGGATTTCTAAGCCCACCAATGAGTCATAAAATTAGACCAGAAGTAGTAAGCATGGCTTGGAGATATGGAATGGCATCAGACTGACAGAAGCAGCAAAGGACAGTTTGGAAGGGAGGACCTAGACTGTTTCCTCATTGCTCTTCCTGTCTGTCTCCAGTTCATTGTGTTCTTGAAAGTGTTGCTTTTGCAGTACCTAATGAATGATACATCAAGGCCTGCCATGAAACTGTAGGGGGAAACTTTCTGGTATGACTCATGAGCTGTGCTGAATTACAGATCTTTTCTCATTAGTCTGATTAAAAACCTAAGCTCATTATGGCTCAGGAAGTGATTTGGTTTCAATGCCTTTTGGTTATGTTCCTTTTCATATTTTCCAGGAGCACGCATCTTGGCTAAGAAATCATTTTCTATTTTAAATGTGTCTAAATTTCATTTCTTAAATGTATGTTCATTATCATATCATTCAAACCTGTAAAATGTTATTTTTTGTACTTTTAAGAACTATTTTAAAAAGTGATTTTGATTTTTTCTTCTTCTGTGGTATTTTGTTTCACAGATGAGACTCTTTCAGACAGTTTCTGGTATGTTCTTTCCTTTTGGAGGAAAAAAAAGCGAATTTCTTAATTGTTGAAATAGGATGTTGAATTTGAAAACAGACTTAGGGGGGAACTATAATATCCTCTGGGTCAGATCATTTAAACTATAAAATTCTAAATATTTGAATGAAATAATTAACAGTGATAGTATCAGATCTAACAGTAGAGACCAATAAAGCTAATATATATATAAAGTACTTGGAAAACTACTGGCCCAAATGTTGGTATATCTTACTTCATTTATAAATATGGAAGCATGCAGATTTTGCACTTTAAACCAAACAAAACATTCTTTAATCAAAGAAGACAATGAAGTGTTTAGGGTTAGAATATGTTCTATCTCTATTAATGAGGACTTAAGGGCACATTTGTGTGACTCTTGCAATAAAAGAAAAATTCTAAATATGCACAGAGTTTACTGAAACCCCTGAGTTCTTTCTAAGTCAATCTGGCACAAACCTAGCAAACAAAATTTGGTATAAACATGAAGCAGTTCACAAAGTGTTTAGCTTCCCAGTCTCTCTTTTCTGCATTATATCTCAGTGAAGGGCTTCTCAGAGCAAGCCATTTATCCTTCATCCATACACGAAATCAGACTGGTGCTAACAATGAGGGTATCTACTATATCAGGATAACTGGGTTATCTAATTAAGAAGCTGAAGAGCACAAGCATTCATTGGGCATATAAACATGGCTCTGGCCATCTGAGAACATGTTGTATATAATAAACAATAGGGCTGTCCTTTCAAGAGATATTTGTGACTACTTGTAAAGTATCCTTTGAGTATCATAAATGGATAAATGTGTTAGTTATCTGGTGAAACTATCAAAATGAGTTTGTAAGCCAAGTGTGGTGGCACATACCTTTAATTCCAGCACTGGGGAAGCAGAGGCAGGTGGATTGCTGTGAGTTTGAGGCCAGCCTGGTCTACAAAGTAAGTCAAGGACAGCCAAGGCTTATAATATTTAGGACAGCCTCTTCTAAAAATCCTGTGGCACTGCTGCATGGAACTCCAGGCTAATACAAAAATTTTCCACAAATGTTCATAACTTTTTTTAATTTCGGTTTGGTTTGGCTTGGTTTGGTTTTGCGCGGGTTTGGTTTGGTTTGGTTTGGTTTGGCTTGGCTTTTTGAGAAAGGGTTTCTCTGTACAGTATTGGCTGTCCTGGATTCACTTTGTAGACCAGGCTCTGGTCTAGAACTCACAGCAATCCATTTGCCTGTGCCTCCTCCCAGAATGCGGGAATTAAAAGGCATGCACCATCAAATAATTTTTAAAATTAGTTTGGAGGTTATAAATAGGAACAGTCAAAGGCATGAGAGCTCAGAGTGTCATGGATATTGAGTTGGTGAAGGAGCAGCTATGCATTATTTTCATTTCAGATTAAGAGAATATAGATCTAAAGTGAGAGAAATCAAGCTTACATACACCATTAGTAAAGAAATGTAGTACTGTTAGTGCTGCACTAGAATTTTTGGGTTTTGTTGTTATTGTTGCTGTTGTTGCTGCTGCTCTTACTGTATGACTTCACTTTGTAGGTCATTCTGTCATCTCACATCCAATTTGACTACAAAAAGAGAACTTAAGAGTCCAGAGAGTCTTGCGGGCTCTGTGAACTTTTGCTATCTAGTGCTTCTACTGTCTTAATGTTTTGATTTCACATCAAAGTGTCTTATCAACAGTAAGATATCAGGCTTTATTCATTTGCTGTTGCTACAACATTGAACATTGGATAATCCATAAAGAAGTTTATTTGAACTTTATTTGAACTTAAACTTCTGGGACTAGAAAGTCTAAGAACTGGTGACAACCATGAGTGTCATATCAGAAGAGAAATGAAAAGGAAAATAGTCTGGGTGTGAAGGAAAATGCAAGCAATGGGGTTGCTGAAATGCTGCTTGCTTAATTAATTGTATTAATTGGTTAGTTAGTTAGTTAGTTAGTTAGTTAGTTAGTTATGGGATTAATTAATCCAGTTAGTCATTGGACTAATCCATGAGATGAATTCAATTCCACAAAGGGAAAATTTAGCTCCGTAAAATAGGATGAATGAGTTCATAATGGGAGGACCCACACTACTCTATAAACTTCAGTAGTTCCTACACTGACACTGCTGAAACAAGTTCTTAGGCACACTTAAAATTGTATGTTTTCTTTTTCTTGTAAAGAGTACTAATTGGTTTTAATTCAGGATATGTTTTTAAAATATATGCTATTGCTTTATTTAGTGTGTCATTTGCATGATACAGAAGTCTCCAAACTCAAGAAATATGAGCCAAGCAGTAGTGTCTCATGCCTTTAATCTTAACACTTGGGAGGCAGAGACAGGCAGATCTCTGTGAGTTCAAGACCAGAGCTTGGTCTACAAAGTCAGTCTAGGGCATCCAAGACTACACAGAGAAACCCTCTTGAAAGGAGAAGAATAAGAATAAGAAGGAGAAGAAGAAGAAGAAGAAGAAGAAGAAGAAGAAGAAGAAGAAGAAGAAGAAGAAGAAGAAGAAGAAGAAGAAGAAAAAGAAGAAAAAGAAGAAGAAGAAGGAAGAAGAAGATGAGGAGGAGAAAGGAGGAGAAGAAAAGAGGAGGAGGAAGAGAAAGAAGGAGGAGAAGAAAAAGAAAAAGAAGGAGGAAGAAGGAGGAAGGAAGGAAAGACGAGCATTGTAAAGATTTCTGAATCTCTCTGTCTTAACTTGTTTACATCTCAGAGCATTCATGAGAGGCAACAGGAGAAAAAGTGTAGGGCCTACAAGTGAAAATCAACCACATATATTTCCATTGTTTTTATGATACTTTGTTCAGGAACATTATTTAAAAACAGAAACAAAAACGACATTTTTAGGGAATATCCAAGCCTGTTTCCAGGTAACCCACGGCTTGGTCATAGACGTAATTATCTTAGTATAAGGACACTTCTCTACTGCTAGCGAATGTTTAAAATGGAGAAAACAACCCATTACCATTTTTATAAAAACATTATTGTAATTATCCAATAGCACTGAAAGAGAGGTATGCAAACTCTGAAAAAGTGCACAAAACAAGGTTTGAGGAAATAGGCATCATTGACACTTTGTATTAATCAACATGTGTTTGTTTGTTTGGTTTGGTTTATCGAGACAGGGTTTCTCTGTATAGCCTGGACTATTCTGAACTCACTTTGTAGACCAGGCTGGTCTTGAACTCACAGCGATTCACCTGTGTCTACCTTGCAAGTGCTGAGAATAAAGGCAAGCTCGACCACTGCTTGGCTGCAGCATGTGTATTAACAAAAGAAAATAAAACGAGTAGTAACACATCTGTTCAATAACTATATAGCCCCACGAAAAAAACCTTAAATTGATTCATATGTAGTTACTAAAATGATTCTGGATCACAGTAAATAAGAAAAGTGTATGTCCACATAGTATATTCTCAAGAATCCAAAAGCTATGCATTTGTGCACAATAGAGAAAGTAAGTTTGGAAAGGGTACAGTTCTAAATGGAAATCTTTGATATTTTGCAAGGGAAGAGAACGGATATTGTAAGATTTTTATTCTCTAAATTATTTGGAGAAAGGTAAAAATGTAATAATGACTATAATGTCAAAAAATTGTAATGTATAATTTAACATACATTTACTTGGGAAAAACACATTTAAAAATCACAGTGAGACACCATTAAAATAGCATGGTTGCCATGAATTTACTCAAAAACATATAGCATTACAAGTTATGTCTTAGTCACTTAAAAAGTAGCCAGTGATACATTATTTTTCAAATAAATTCTCAGCTCATTAAATTTAGTAGGAGAGGCAGATATTGATCAAGTAGTTATATGAATAAAAATGAACTGTAACTTACAAAGCAGAGGTCTCCAGTGATATTCAAGGATATTATAGCAGATCATGAATTAGGTCAGAACCTCAGGAAATCTTTTTCTCAAGAATTAAAATTTTATGTGATTTATAAAAATTATATAATTGTTAAATATATTAAAATGGAGGAGGCAAATTTCCCACAGTGAGTCTCAGTGGCAGGAGACAAACATATTGATATATTAAAGTGGTTAAGAGATTATCCGTGATATTAGGTCATAAAGAATCAATAACATCTGGGGCTGGTAGATGCCAAATACATGGTGTTTAGCCACGTTTGAAGTTCCAAAAACAAAGAAAAGCCTTCCATTTCATAAAATATAGCAGAAAATTTTTGCATCAAATTAGAATGTGTGAAAGATCATTCAGGCTTCAGAAGAGAAAATGATGATAAATTTGAGAGGATTTATAGAAATCACCAAGGAAATCATCAAAATATTGCCTTTGTTCCTTTACTTGACATTTCTACAGTCTTTTATTTCTTACATGTTTCTGGACTTGGGTTATTTCTCACATAATAATGCCAGTTTTGTGGTATTTTTTTCTTAACATGTTCAAAGAGAGTGCTGAAAAGCCCTAGGATTACATCCAAGAAAACACCTGTTTAAATATCAGAAAGGTATGGAGTTAGATACCTGTAGAAGACATGTAGTTAGTGCTACATCAAAAACATACAGTGCATTCATTTGGAAACTGTAATGGCAGGGATGTCTATTCAGACATTTGTCATTCCAATACCAACATGTCTCTGAACGTTCTAAATTTATACGTAATTGCCCAACAGAAGGTCCCAAATCAAAATCAGGATTTTTGTCCCTATGTTTCATTGTTCTTAAAGACACCACCTTTATCACTTACATTGTATCATCATAGACGGTGCCTCCATTTAAGAAATGATAGCTTCATTCAGAACACTTTATTTTCTAAATCTTTTGTCTCTAAGCTTCTTTATAGTTGATTTTCCTCGTGTACATTATTCTGCTGGAGAGCACATGGTGCACCAACTGATAGGAGACATTCTGACCTTCTGTTGTTTATGTTTAAATTTAGTGTATTTATCCAACAGACAGGTAAACAGATCTAGTATCTTGAGGTTTTAATGTTATAGTGAGTCCATTTGACTTCAAAAGGCAGATCACATTGGAATAGAAATGTCAGAATCAAAACCCGGACTCTGGAGCTTGAGAGATTTGAATATTTCCTCCATGAACTCTTCCTGAATACAACATTCATTCCTTAGCCTAGAATATTTTCAAATCTGTTTACTTGCAGCACCTTTATAATACGTTGGTCATCAGAGAAGTAGACTATCAATATTGATGTGAAGAGTAATTCTTAAAATCCCTAATATCCCAATCCAAAGTTTGATTGTTAACATTCATTCTGAACTTGAACTCTTTTAATCACCTAGGAGGTACACTTCTGCATGTATTTATCCCAGAGAGCAACTCAGGATAAATAAAAAGCAATGTTTTCATTTGGTTTGCATAATTCTGTAGGTTGGGATCACATTCTGATTACGATGGGAAAGTGAAGAAAGCCAGCTGAGCACCAGCATCCATGGCTCTTTAGTTTCTTCCTGTAGATCCAATATGAATAACTACTTCAACCTTCTGATGTCATACCTTTCCTTCCATGATGGGCTGCACCCTCAAAGAGTGAGACAATATAAACCCTTCCTTCTAAAAAGTTGCTTCTTCCAAAAAGTTAGAATCAACTCACCCACATGTCCTTGAGCGATAGTCAAGCTTGATATTTTTTCTGATAGCCAATTGCTCCCAAATAAAAAAGATAAAGGTTGAAAGCAGTCTGCAGGGGTGAACTCACTGATGTTTTACATCCTGTAATCATGACAGTATGGGCTCTTAACCTACAAAGCAGAAAGAATACTGATCACAAATAAATGCTAGCAGTTATTTTAATATATTCAAATTCAAAATTATAATGCTTGACTAAGTATGATTTTTATATGGGCACCTTTTTGTTATATTTTTACTACCTTCTTCATGTAAAACTCTGCAATTTTTCCTACTACAATTTCTAAGCTTACTCCATTACTTGCACCCACGGATAATAGCCTGAACATGATCTGTCTTTCCATATAATATCAATACTTTCTGTCTCATTTGTCCCCTGAAAAATCATATTTTCAGGTTAAAAATATGGACATTCTCTCCAATCTTATAACAATGTAACATTTAAAAATAATTCTAAGCAGTGAAGAGTGTTGCTATTGATGAAGGCTTTATAGGGTGAGGTAATTTTAGGAGTATACCTTAAGGTACAACTTTGACAATAAACAACAGCAACAACAACAACAACAAAAAGCCAGAATGCATTACCAAAATGTAGGAAAAGTAAAAATTCATAGCAAATGTCAGGGCGCTTTCTCTTTCATCTGCCACATGTCACCCTTTCCTGTCTTGAACAACACACCAGGTATCTGGCAGGCAATAGTTTTGCTCATAAAGAAAAGCAAGTGTGGTGGCTCATCCCAGAAGGAGGGAAAAAGACTAATGGAGTATATTGTAAACACTAGGAATACAAGAGGCAAGAGTCATCCTTATAATAACACATTAATTGACACTGATATGATACCTTAACTAGTCCTGTGTAGCACACTCAGAATCATTCCTTTATATTCTTCTCATCAGTGACTGTATAACTTCACCAAGAAGTATTGTTCTCTGTTGGATGCTACCAATCACAGAGCCATAAAAACTCAATCAACATTGTAGAACTTGACTGATAGAAGGCTGTCGATGAAGACATAATATATAACATCGTAAGTGTAAAGAAATGTTAAGTCATGATCTATACTTTTACATCATACAGCTCTTTCTGGTTTTTCAGCATATCAATGTTATATGGCAACTTCTATAGGCATCTTTAATGCTTCATACCTTCCTTGTTTAAACCCTTATAGGACTAGCGTAAAACAAATTTCTCTAATTCATTTTTCATTTTTCAAAGGCAAAGTCTAATTCGACAAATTACTTAAATATTTTTCAATGTTGAGTATGTCACTTTTATTTATGTTTCTATTGGCTTATTCTTACCCTTGTATTGCTTATACTCTTTAAATAGATGGAAATTTCACTGGAATGCCATGGAAGTTGAGGGTCTGAGATTTTTGTTTTGTATCTCTAGAATTTCTAACAACCCATCAAAGTCGTATTTGTGTTATGAATAAAAAATCAGTTAGAAAATTGTACATAAATTAAGATATTTTATATGAGTCAGTATTGGTTTATATACTTTAAGGCCAACAATCGATAAAAAAATGAAAATATTTCTAGAAATACTATCTATTGTAATACTTGAGAAAATTAGAGTCTACTAGGCAAACTGTAGCTATATCCTTTTCCACATTTTCAGGCAATAAACACTCATTCCATTTTGTTTACCCTGACTAATTGTTGAGACTATGCAATGGATAAAATTTCTGCTAAATGTCATGATTGATCAGTAGGAAAGCAGAGCCAGATGTTAGGAAATGGTTTTGTTCTCTCAGCCGATTTCCCAGTGGTCCGTGCTTTTAAATATTTGTTCCCTTTTCGTAGATGTTCCACTGTATCAGTTATTTTCTAACAAATTCTTTTTAAACAGGTCATCAATGACAACTTTTATCAATATTATACAAACTATTGTGAATATTAATTATTTAGGTTTGTTTTTCTTTTATTGTCTCTGTCTCTCTCTCTCTCTGTCTCTCTCTCTGTCTCCCTTTCTCTCTCACTTTGTGTGTGTGTGTGTGTGTGTGTGTGTGTGTGTGTGTGTGTGTGTGTGTGTGTGTTTCAAGACAGATTTCTCTATGTACCATCCCTGGCTCTCCTGGAACTCACTTTTGTAGACCAGGCTGGTCAGGAACTTAGAGATCCACCTGCCTCTGCCTCTGGAGTGCTGGGATTAAAGGCATGCAGCGCCATGCCCAGGATTTTTTTCTACTGATATAGTGACTTTTACAAAGGTTATTTTATTTTATTTTATTTTATTTTATTTTATTTGAGAGGAGAGAGGAGCAGGGAGAGTTGTGTATGTGATTGCAAGGCTTTCGCTAGTTTGGAACTCAGTTACAGGTAGCTGTGAGTCACTCAATATGGTGTTGGGAACCAATTTGCATTCTCTAGAAGTATAATAATGCTCTTAACTGCTTAATTACCCCTATAACCCCCAAAGATTTAAAAAAATATTTGTGTGGTGAGTGTGTGAGGGTACTAATATGTACCAGGTATATCAGAGGCCAGACAATCTTCTTGAAGCCTGAGTTACAAGTATGGTGAACAACCTGAGAAGGGAACTGGGAACCAAATTAAAGTCTTGTAAAACAAATAGTGTGTGCTTTTAACTTTTGACCCATTTCTCCAGACCTTTGTTCATTTTTTGAAAATTGGTGTCACTTTTTCTGTTTTTTTCTAAATTTTTTTTTTCTTTTTTCTGTATAGGTCTCCTTCCACATTATTTTCTGCAGACCAGCCCTCTCATTGAACATGGAGCTCACCTATTCAGCACAGATGGCTGGACACTAGGCCCTAGAGATTCATGATGTCTTTTCTCTCCAATGCTAGGGTTTATATTTATGCTTTCTTGCCTGTCATTTAACAGGGTTCTGGGAATCCAGACTCAGATTCTGATGCTTAAGCAGCAAACAATTTAGTAAATGATTCATCTGCCCAGCTATGTTCTTCTTTTTCTATTTATTTGTTCCTCCAGAGCAGCTAACATAGAGTAGATCTTCTGGAAATACTTAAAGAATCAAAATGAGTAATTTTTAAACATATACATTGGCTTTTGATTATGAGCATATTTAGTTTCCATGGTGATGATGTTTTAGTGTAAGTATTCATTTTAATTCATTTTAATACACAACTGAGTACATGAGAAAGGCTTTCACTGTTTTACCTGGATTCAACTGCTCTATTTTCTCTAAGTCACCCTTGAACTGAGCTCATAAGATATTTAATGTTTCCATTTTGTTATGCTAATTTTACCTTGTGAGTTGTAAACAAATATTTACTCAAGCCCAGGTAGAGCATTGACCAGAGTTTAAAATAATGAATCTACAACAGACTAACTTTGAGAACTAATGTGTTTACTTACAGAGGTATTGATGAGTTGTTGCTTATAGGAGCATTGATGACTCGGAAGCAGCTATATCACCCCAAAGCCCACAGCACCATGAGTGTTGACTCATGAAATTGCTGTATCACTGATGGTCCCTGTACAATTTGCAGGTGGCTCAACAGGTCATAGAGTTTCTTCTCATCATCAATTGTTTGCTACTTCTATAATCTTGAGGAGATGCCTTATGCTAAAAGTGTAATTTTAATCTTGTATGTTTTAGCTTTTCTGTGTGTAGAGGTTTATTTACTTCCCACATCGCATGGTTCCCCTTTTACTTCTTCCCAGGAAGTAATGAATCAATTCAGAGAAAATTGCTCCGCAATATTCCACCCCTTTCTCTGGCCCTTAAATTCTTTATGTACCCTCTACCATGATGTTTCCTGAGCCTTGGAGGGGATGACTCAGTTGTACATAAGCATTGGGACACTATATCATATCAGCAGTCACTTGTTATCAGGAATGTTGTCAATGGTGGTTTCTCTATAGTACACCATCCATTCTCTCTGAGTCTGACAGAAATCAGTTGTAAACATATATACAAATGTTTGGAAAGAAGTTTGACAGATGAGTTACCTCTCTTTAACAAACTATTACAACTTCAATTGTCTTCCCACTGCTATCTATAAACTCTTAAACCATAGGGTTCTGATCTGGCTAGTGGGACCACATGTAAGTTCTCTCCTGTGGGGTTAGCTTTAAGTACAATTAAAATGTCGTTTGCTTCATTCTTAACAGTTGTGCCACTACTGCAAAGTGGATGCCTCTTTCTTGATGTGTTGGTACTACAGCACAAATGGCTGCTCAGGGTTTATAGTTATGTAAATCTCACGAGTACAGTGTATGGTTTTCTATTAAGTTTCCATTTTCCTCATAAAACTCTAGCTTGCCACATTTGCTTTCGAGTGAGTGGCTTGGAAAGACACCACCTTCTTTTGCCTCTGCGTTCTCTATTCCCTTTTTGATTGATTCTTCACTTTACAAACTTGATTTATATGCCACTGTTTACCAGAAAGTTTTGTGAAAACCTCTACCTTGCATAGATCTTGCCCCATCATTGGACTCACAGGGCCACCAAATCCCTATCCCATCCCAAGGTCTCTGGTGATCAAAACATTTTCACTACTTGTCTTTAAAATCTGCCCTATCTGACACCACGAAGTGGGCAATAAACACTCTCTTATGCCCACTTTCCTTTCAGTACCTCTTCTTCCCCTGTCAGATTCCAGTTGCTGGTAATTCAAGAACACCTCAGGTGACAATAGCCAAGTTGGCCTATTACCCTGTTCAAACTAGGCCATCAGGGACTACGTGTATGCAGTCTTTGTTGTAATGATGAATGGAGTTATATCCCCAGTTTTTCTACATCCAAAGCACTCAGACTGATATCTCTTTTTCCACACTTCATGGGGTAGCTTATGAAAGCTCATTCACTGCTTGTTTAAAAGTCTTTTCCAATTCAAGCAACACAGAGGCTGAGTATTCCTTGATTACTATACATTTTTAAATTAGGTCATCAGTGCCCCCCACCCCCACTGTATGCTGAATCATGGGTTTCTCTCTTTTCTATGAAGGGTTAGAGCTAAGAAGTGTCTTCTATGACTTCTGTCATGATCTTCATCTACATTCATTATAAAATCCTCCATTTATGAGTTGAGCCATGGACTTTTCCTTCCTTTCTGTAAAGGTCAAACCTAAGAGCTATCATTCACTTTAACTGTGTTCCCTTCCTCCATACTGTTCAATATATTCCCTTGGTTTTCAAGGATATTATCTTAGAAAATCCTATTCAGCACATTTTTTATTTGTACTCTGGCCCCTCAGCCATAACATGCAGCAAGCCAACATTATCACATGCAGTATTCTTGCTGCAAGTCCTTCACCTTTTGTAGTTTCTCCTGTTCATGCAAGTTTCCTCTGAAAAACCATCTTGGCCTCAGCTTCACATCGTATTACTCATAGAATTGGATATGCAAATGGCATAATGTCTTACTGAGAGTGTCATCCCATGGGTGCTATAATAAGGGACTGCAATGAATGTCTTAATTCTTTAATCATTTTAGTGTATTCCCATTCTCACACAGCTGACCCAAGTCATCAAGAATTCATGCTACTCCATAACACATAGGAGATAGCCATCTTGGGATTTTCTCATGCAGATAGCTCACCTCCCAATGGTTCAGCTGCAGTTGTACATTCTCCCCACCTTATAATGCCTCAGTTCAGAGGAAATTGCTACACAATGCACATTCCTGTATTAAACAGTAACTTACTTGTTTTACTAACCTGGTCCAATCCCAATTTCTTTATAAGAAGAATCACTTAGGTATGCAAGCACTGTTGAGAAATAAACCTAATAGAGACTTTTAGTTTACATAAGTTCTGTAAGGCCTCTCACTAGGAGGTGCTGTGTACAGCTTTGCTATATTGATCAGGTACATAGATTTTATAAAGCTAATCCCTTCATCATTTTTGAAGCTCTAGTCTTGATTTACTTCATATGATATTATGCAACCTATTATATCATGCCAAGTTCTTTGGCTTTACTCATTACTTGTGGGCTTGACTCTCATCATTCACTATATAAACCGTTTAATTCTTCATCAAATTTTGCTTCCACTGCGTTAATGGTGCTCATAGTGTAGGCTTGGATTTTTCAAAACCTGCTTTATTTACAGTTCTTAAACACTTCAACCTCACTTCTTATCCACCAACCACAGGAAGGAAAGAAAGAATGTCAATAGGAAAAAAGAGATTGTGGACCTGTTTAGACATTAGTTCCTTGGGTTAATCCCACTCTGCATTGTCAGGATAGCAGGAGTCTGGTCCAAAAGCCAACACCAAACAGCAACATGAATGCTTAAAGGTGGCATGACCCAGCAGAAACAGGAAGACTTTCCCTATTTGGCAGCAGTCAGTGGAAGCAGCCAGAATCAGACAGAGTACCAGAAGTTCTCTGGAACATTTCTCTCTGTGAAGCGAAGATCAACAAAGCCTTGCACAGTGCTGTAGCAATGCAAAGGCATCATCCCATTGTCTGTGGGGTTCTATTTTTACTCCTTCCCAAAATCATGTGCCACTCACATGTTTACGGGCAGCAAAACATCACATGCCCTCTCACGAGACTTCTAGAAAAACATCATGTGACACAACTGAGTCTCTCAAGAAACCAGAAACTTCTACTTTGCTCATAGTCATTCATTTCTAGCACAGTGTTTGGTCAATTGAGATAAAGTCTAAACTATTTATGTTTTACTTGTGCTTATAGAGTTTGTCTGTTGAGAGTATAGCCTTTATCTTATCCATATTTGTCAACACATTTGTAAATACATTAATTATTTGATAAATTATGACATTGGAAGCCATTGTTGAACTCTGAAATTCCTTTTGTTTTCTTTAAAAAAATTTATGTGTATGTACCAGTCATTCTTATCCAAAAGGAATTTCTGAAGTATAAATTACTGTGCATTTAAACTTTTCATATTACTGACTGCTAATTTTTATTCTCAAGTACTACATCACATTTTCATCTGATGAGTTTTAACTCCATCCTTCAGTGGGCTCTGTGGAATTCAAATAGAAACCTACTTTGCGTGCTGGAGAGACGGCTCAGTGGTTAAGAGCGCTGCCCGCTCTTCCAAAGGTCCTGAGTTCAATTCCCAGCAACTACATGATGGCTCACAACCATCTACAGTGAGGTCTGGTGCCCTCTTCTGGTGGACAGGCATACATGAAGGTGAAACACTGTATACTTAAATAAATAAATCTTGAAAGGAAGAAAGAAAGAAAGAAAGAAAGAAAGAAAGAAAGAAAGAAAGAAAGAAAGAAACCTACTTTGCCATCTCAGTAAAATGAAGTAGTAGCCATAATCACCTTAGTGACACAAAGTTGTATACATGGTGGAAAAGTAGTTCTTGTTACTCCCAAGCTAAGAGAGGCTGGGTTTTCTGATATATCCAATAGGAAAAAAGAAAGCACAGCCTCAAATTGTTACTTTTTCAGACTAGAAGCATCATAAACACAGAATGACTGTGGGATGGTCAGCATGTACAAATGAATAGGCAATTTATTTATACAACTTACTTTTGTGATTCCCTACAGACATCAAGGTCAAAGATGCTGATTGGTGCCTGTTGTATGTGTGAAGTTTCCCATCCCAAGACAAAAATGATTTGTTTTGAAGATAATGCTCCATAGTAGAACACTAATTTGAATACATCACTGTTATCAATGTCAGTAATGCTTTAGGTTTCATTACCACCACCATCACTATCTCTATTTTCAATATGTTATACCTGTTAACCCCACAGAGGGCATCACAAGCAAACCCGCTCTGTGGAGATATATTCTAACACAGAGGGTGTGGTATGAAAATCTTTTGTATTTTTTCTTAATTATCATGAAGATTATGGACTTTCAGCTCTTTATAATATATTACTGAAAGGAAGAAGAGTTGGGGGTTGATTAAAATGTGAGGCCTAAAATTCTTCTGGATCAATTTGCAAACTCGAATGAAAATAGTTAGAATAAATTAAAGCTAAGAGACCAAACAAACCTTTTCATATTCCAGAGAGAGATAGATGATTTGAGTAATTAAGGGCAAGCTTGCACTTTTATTTAATTATCACAGTATTTGCATTACATATTAGAGCTGCATTAATCTGACAATTGGTTTTTCTTCTCACAATTTTCTTTCTTAATCACTGATATTGAAAGTGATTCAGAATCCTCAAGTAGTAAGAATGGCTCAGCAAAATTGAGCCATTCGTGGTACCAATCACAATGTGTTCATCCTCCCTATCTCATGCCTCTGAACTGATATGGCCACCTCCTTTATCCAGGCAGACTTCAAGTGGAGGGATAAGGACAAGAACCCACTTCCAAAACCATTGACCCAAAATTTGTTCTGCCTACAAGATATGCGGGGTCAAAGATGAAGCAAAAATTGAGGGAATAACCAGACAAAGACTGGCTCTACTTGAGGCCCATCCCATTGTAAAGAACCAATCCTTGACACTATTAATGTCACTTTACTATGCTTATAGACAGGATACTAGCATAACTCCTCTTCGAGATTTCACCGAAAAGCCAAAGGAAACATGCGGAGAACCACAGCCAGACATTAGACAGAGTTCAGGAAGTCATGTGGAAGAGTTAGGGAACAGTTGAGGGATCTGGAGGAATTAAGGACGCTACAAAAAGACCTGAGTCAACTAACCTGGGCCCATGGTGATTCACAGAGACTGAAGATCAACCAAAGATCATGTGTGGATTGATCCTATTTTCCCTACACATATAACAGATGTGAAGCTTGGTCTTCATGTGGGTCCTTCAGCAACTGGAGTGGGGCCCTCTCTGACTTTGATATCTGCCTTTGGATCCTGTTCCCCAATAGAGATACCTTCTGTGGCTTCAATGGGTGAGGATGTGCCTAGGTCTGCAGGGATTTATTATGCCAGGGTGGATTAGTATCCATGGGAGACTTCCCTATTCTCTGAGGAGGATATTAGCCCTTTGTCAGATGTAGGGTTGGTGAAGATTCTTCCACAGTCTGTAGGCTGTTGTTTTGTTCTATTAACAGTGTCCTTTGCCTTAAGCTTTTAAGTTTCTTGAGGTCCCATTTATTAATTGTTGTCCTTCAAGACTGAGGTATTGGTGTTCTGTTCAGGAACTTGTCTCCAGTGTCCTAAAGTTCAAGGGTCTTCCCCACTTTTTCTTTGAACAGATTTAGTGTGTCTGGTTTTATGTTGTGCACAGTGATAAACATCAATCTATTTGCATTTTTCTTCATGTAGATATCCAGTTAGTCCTGCAAATCTGAGATTCCACCTTACACCTATCAGAATGCCTACGATCAAAAACTCAAATGACAGCACATGTTAGCAAGGATGTAGAGAAAGAGGAATACTCTCCAATGCTTAGGAGAGGGCAACCTTTACAGCCAATGGGGAAATCAATCTGGCTCATTTTCAGAAAATGGGAATAGTGCTACCTCAAGACCCAGCTATACCACTCCTGGGCATATACCCAAAAGTTGCTCCAGCATACAATAAGGACATTTGCTCAACTATGTTCATAACACCTTTATTCATAATAGCCAGAATCTGGAAAACAACCTAAATGTCCCTCAACTGAAGAATAGATTGAGAAACTGTGGTCTATTTACACAATGGACTGTTATACAGCTATCAAAAACAAAGAAATCTTGAAATTTGTGGGCAGATGGATGGAACTAGACAAGATCATGCTGAGTTAGGTAACCCAGACCCAGAAAGACATGCATGGTATATACTCACTTTTAAATGGATATTATCTCAACACAAATGTTTTATGAGAAACTCCACCCAGCCAGAGTTCAGGACAGATATGGCTCTGGGAGATGCATCAGGACCCTGGAAGGAGAGCTGAGAGTTATATGGAACAGTGGAGGATGGAGGATAGAAGAAAACAAAGGGGTCAGGAGTTCCACAGGTAGACCACCAAGGCCAGCAGATCTGGACCCAGGAGGGCCTCCACAAACTGATGCACCAACCAAGGTTAACACATACAGAGTACCTAGAGTCCATGATTAGAAGTAGCTAATGGATGGCTCATTCTCCATGTGTGTGGGGAGGGAGTCGAAAGGGGACTGCCTCTGAAATGAACTCTGGTGCCTACAATCTGATTACTGCCACTTGGTAGGGTGGCCTTGTGGGCACACAGAGGAAGGGGATGCAGGCTACCTTGATGAGACCTGATCAAGGGAGCACAGTCTACCTGTGTTGCTGGATATTAGGCTATGAGTCCAGCCTGGTGCTTGGATTGTAAGTGTATCCTCTACCTCTTTCTTTTTACCACATGGCCACATGTGAGTCTGACTTTCCTTAATCATACCAATTACCATGGACTTATAACTCCCTGCCAAATCTTTAAGAGTCAAATTCAAGCCAGTGCTGCTGGTGTACGCATATTGACTTCTTTCACCCCCTGGATGTTTTCATAGCTCTTTTAGAGAGAGTTTGTCTTCAGGAAAATACTTTAGATCAGTTCCAGCTCAATGTCTTCAAGTGTTATGATACCTTTAACAATAGGATATTATCTTAAATTTATGGGGGGCAACCAAGGAAATGCTAATAACCTGTATTATTTTAACACTGTCTTGTAAACCCCTAACCAACAAACTGAAATGTGCTTTCCCACTGTTGTACCTGACATTGTGGCTTTTTTAGATAGTGTGGCTTTTTTTTTTTTTAGATAGTAGGGAGGGGTATTGCCACCCTAAATGGTTAAACTTCATTCAAATAATTAATAGTGGTATGTATGTAGGTATATATATTAAATATATCATATATACATATAAATATATTATTTAATTTTAGTTGATTTGTTAAGGATAATGAATACGGATCTAATTTCATTATTCTACATGTGCACATCTAGTTGGATAAGAACATAAACAACAAATCCAAAACCAAAATAAAAACTGAACAAAAAACGTTTAATAGTAATTAAAATATTAGTGGCCTCAACTCCCCAACCAAAAGACATGGGTAGTTTGAATGGATTAAGAAACAAAACACATTCCAATGAATTCAAGATTATGTTCCATTTTCTCTTCTACCAGGTCAAGTGTATCTGGGTTTACGGTGAGGTCTTTGATCCACTTGGACTTGAGTTTGTGCAGAGTGATTAAATATTATTTATTTGTATTTTTCTTCACAGAGACTTCCATTTATACCTGACTTCTTTATAAAAAAATCATGCATCCATAGGTGTGTGGATTTTCACCTGAGTGTTTGGTTCAATTTTATTAATAAATCTGTCTATTTTTATGTGATTTTTATTACTACAACTCCATATCACAGGTTGAGATCAGGGATGATGATACCTCTGGAAGTTGTTTTATTGTGTAGCATTGTTTTAGCTATCCTGAATTTTGTGTTTTTTAACATGAAGTTGAGTATTGTTCTTTCAAGGTCTGTTAAGAATTATGTTGGGAAATTTCATGGGGACTATGTTGAATCTGTAGATTGCTTTTGGTAGAGTCACCACTCTTACTATGTTAATTCTACCTCTCTGTGAACATGGGAGATCTTTTCATCTTCTGATATCTTCTTCAAAAACTTGAACATTTTTCATATAAGTCTTTCCCTTGCTTGGTTGGAGTTGTCTTAGGATACTTTACATTATTTGTGGCTATTGTGAAGGGTGTTGATTCCTGTTTATTCTCATTTGTGTATAGAAGGGCTACTGATTTATTGATTTATTTATTTATTTTTTAGTTAAGAAGACAACTTCCTGAACAGAATACCAATAATGCAGGTGCTAAGCTCAACAATTAATAACTAGGACCTCATGAAACTGAAAACCTTCTCTAAAGCAAATGTCATTGTCAAAAGACAAAAGGGCAGTCCACAGAATGAAAAAATATTTTCACCAACTCCACATCTGACAGAGGGCTTAATATCCAAAGAATATAAAGAGCTCAAAAAACTAAACATCAACAAACTAAGTAATCCAAATGGAAAATGTAGTAAAAGATTTAAACAGAGAATTCGCAACAGAAAAATCTTGAATGGCAAAGAAACACTTAAAGAAATGTTCAACATCCCTAGCCATCAGGGAAATGCAAATCAAAGAGTCCTTGAGATTCTATCATATGCCTATCAGAATGGTTAAGAACAAAAACCCGAGTGACAGCATATGTTTGTGAAGATATGGAGCAAGATGAACACTTCTTCACTGCTGGTGAGTGGGCAAACTTGTACAGCCACTTTTGAAGTCAATATGGTAGTTCCTCAGAAAACTGAAAATTGATCTACCTCAAGACCCAGCTATCCCACTCCTGGGCATATAACCAAAGAATGTTCCATGCTACCACAAGGCAACTTGCTCATATTTATTCGTAGCAGATTTCCTCATAATATCCAGACACGGGAAACAAGCTAGATGTCCCTCACCTGAAGAATGAATAAAGAAATGCAGTATATTTACACAGTGGAGTATTACCTTCTGCTAAAAACAGTGATACCATAAAATTTGTAGGAAAATGGATGGAACTATAAAAACCCATCACGAGTGAGGCAATTCAAACACTGAAAGATATAGTATGTACTGACTTATCAGTGGGTATTAGCTATAAAGTAAAGGACAATCATGATACAGTCCAGAGACCAAGTGATGCTAAGCAACAAGGAGGACTTAAAGGGGAAATCTATTCTATTTCCTGGGAAGGGGAAATAGAATAGCTTTCACAAGTGGACTGAAAGTGAGTGGAGTAGGGAACATGAGGGATCAGATGGAATAACAATATGGAATTGAGAAGTAAGGTAAAACCTAGTTCAATGGAAACTCCATTCTGTAAGAGTAACTCTAGAAAAATTCCCAATAATGAGGAAACAGAGACCTCACTGACCATCTTCTGCAACCAGAAAAGACCATGAGTGGAAGGGTTCAGACACTAACCCAGTCACAAAATCTTCCACCTACAGTTTGTCTGCTTACAGAGTCTTCTGGGACTGACCAGAGTCTAGCAGAATCCTTATCACAGAGACAAGAGTCACTTCATCCAACAAATGATGTGAGCAGAGGCAGAGCACTACTAGCCAAACATTTGGTAGAGTACACTGGGTCCTCTGGAGTATGGGGAGAAAGGATTGGAAAACCTAGAGGAATCACGAACACACCAAGAGAACCTGGACCCCAGAATAAACTCACTGAGACTCAGGGATTGAATAGATCAGGAAGCCTACATCAGGGTCTGATGTAGGTCCTCTGCATATATGTTACAGCTGAGTAGCTTGGTTTTCTTATGGGAATCCTAACAGTGGGTGCAGGGGTTGTTGCTGATACTTCTGCCTACTTGTGTGGCCACTTTTCTCCTACTGGCTTACCTTGGCCAGCCTTGATGGGATGGCATGTTCCTGGTCTTATTGTAAGTTGTTACATCATGTTTTGTGATGTACTTGGGAGGCCTCCTTTTTCTGAGGGGAGGCAGATCAGGGAGTGGATCTGAGGGAAAGGAACTATTATAGGAAAGGAACGGAGGTGGAACTGGAGTCCGGATGTAATAAAAGAAGAGTTTTTAAAAAGTAATATATTAGCTTTGTAAATTTGTTGTGCTGTCCACAACAAATACATCATATTTTCATACCTTTAAAGAGTGAAAGAATGAAAAAAAATATTCCAAGCAAATGGAACAAAGAAACAATCTGGTGTCAGTATTCTAATATCTGCCAAAATAGATTTCAAACTAAAACAAATCAGAAGAGATAAAGGACCCTTCTTTCTAATAATGGAAAAAAATTAACCAAGAAGTTATTACAATTCTAAACATAATATGCACTAAACTCTGACCCACCATATTTTATAAAAAGCATATTATTAGGATTAAAGGTACTGGTTAACTCCAGCTCAGTAACAGTAGATAATTTTAATACTTTACTTTCTCTATCAACAGATCATCTGGACAGAAAAAAAATCAGGAAAATATCAGAAGTAAATGCTAAAATACATAAAATTGACTTTACATATATCTTCAGAACATTCCATTCCAACACTGGAGAATACATTCTACTTAGGATCCCATGTGTCATTTCTGTTAATCCTGGATGATTCAGTGTCTGCATTTAATCAGACAGCAATATGAGGTGTCACTGATTCTCGGTCTCTCTGGACTACAGTAGCTGTGCTAAACTCATTACCTCACACCTATGGCTTCAAACCAAAATTAGGCCAAATATCCTAGATGTGGTTCTATTTTCTAAACTAGTATACATATTTTGTTTCCGAAAGCAGGTCTGATGACATCATCCTTTGGAAAATAGTTTTCTATTGGCTCTTTGTTATTTGGATGCTATATCTCAAGCCCTATTAGGAAGACTTCTTGCCATCTGGAACAGTAAAAATATCTGTACATAATGTTAACTACCCAGCCATTATCAAGGAACAAAGATTTGAGTCTGGAATACCAGGGTCAATGGGTATGCAGCTGACTTCTTTGTGGCTATCTTTAGCCTCTGAAAATAAATATTTATTAAATAGTAGTATGATCTTGAACCAGAAGACAATAAATGAAAACATAAACATTTGTATGTGTAATTATTGGGGGACATGTTGTGAAAGTGGAAACTGCTATGCTAGCTACCTGAAGTGGGTTGAGTAGGAAAACACTGAGTTGATTTCTTCATATATGCTCAAGTGCCTCATTGTACTTCATGTATTTGTTGGGTTATGGAAAATTACTTTTACTTTACTTAGCTTTCTTGTAACCAAGCACAAGGAATTTCTATGCTCAATACTTGTTAATAAAAGGACACTTCTTAGCTTTGGCAAATTATTTTATTTTTAAAAATGTTAGATAATATACCAAAGAAAAGAGAATTTTTGGCTTGTTTCTATGAGAATTACATTTCCAGAGACTTACGAAAGAATTCATTAGAAGTGAATCATATTGTATTTCTTTCAAATAATTTTTCCATTCAAGTGACACTTGATTCATAGTTTATACATTCAGGGACAAGTAGCTACACAATACACATTCCATGAGAGATTCAACAAATTTATAAGATGCTTTAAGCTTCCTGAATATAGAGGATATTATGTCTACATAGATGATAGCAAGGGGAATGAAATAGAGAGACTGTCAGCCTCTCTTTGATGTCTTTTAAACAAAGATCTAATGAACACTGACTCATTCTCATTCTATGTGATCATATGAAAGAAAAATTTTGTTTGGGTCTTTGGGATCTTAGGTATGCAATAAACCCAGATCTCATTCCAACCCATTTTTATTTTTGTAATGGAAATATTTTCATTCTTTAGATTTCAGCCTCATTAAATTTGTAAGCTGCAAAGATACATAAATAGCATTTAGTGCATTTCTCCATCTGACAGTCTCAGTAATTTCAGGAGGCCTTTACCAAGTCATCACACTACAGTATCCAGAGAAGGAAATTCATGCCTCCTAAATCATGTAAGTGCTTAAGCTACATACCACTGAGAACAGCAATTGTCAGTGCATTTGTGAATGTAAAATAAGTATTTTCATAAAAGAAACAAACCATGACACAATTACCAGATAAAATAATTTGCTAGATAATTCATAGGAATTCTGTAGTCAACAAGAAGCATTGTCTCTGCCTAGACATTAATATTTAAGCCAGTCTCAGAGCTATATGTTGAGATTATCAATATAAGTTACCTGCTTATTCTGCAGTTTAAATTCTTCACATCCTGATTGTATCTGCTCCCTCATTCCCTCATGATCCCTCTCCCTCCCTCATCACCTCTCCCTTCCTCCCTTAGTACTCAGACAGGGGAGTCCTCTTTCCCTAATATCTGACTTCAGCCTATCAAGTCTCATCTGTATTATCTGTAACATCTTCCTCTGTAGCCTGGCAAGGATGTCTTGCTGGGGGGGCAGGGGGAGGGTGGTGATCTAAGTTTGATGGCCAGACTGCATGTCTGAAGTAGTCCCTACTCTACACATGTGGGATTCACAAGAAGACTGTGCTACTACATCTGAGAAGTGGGTCTAGTTCCACATCATACATGGTCCTTGGATGATGTTTCTGATCCTTTTTTGTGGTGTAGTTCTCCTGTATTATGTGGCTAATGTCTGATTATGAGTGAGTATATACCATGCGTGTCTCTCTGGGTCTAGGCTACCTAACGCAGGATGATTTTTTCCAGTTTCATCCACTTGCCTGCAAATTTCAAGATTTCCTTGTTTTTAATAGATGAATAGTATTCCATTATGTAGATGTACCACAGTTTCTTTACCATTCTTCAGTTGAGGGACATCTGGGTTGTTTCCAGATTCTGGCTGACAAATAAAGCTGCTGTGAACACTGTTGAGCAAATGCCATTGTTGTATGGTGGAGCATCATTTGGGTATATTCCCAGGAGTGGTATGGCTGGGTCCTGAGGCAGAGTTATTTCCACTTACCTGAGAAAGCACCAGATTTCCAAAGTGCCTGCACTAGTTTGCACTCCCTCCAGTATTGGAGGAGTGTTCCCCTTACTCCACAACCTCTCCAGCATGTGCTGTCACCTGAGTTTTTTATCCTAACCATTCAAATAGATGTAAGATGGAATCTCAGAGTTGTTTTGAGTTGCATTGCCCTTATAACTAAGGATGTCAAGCATTTCTTTAAGTATTCCTCTGTTGAGAATTCTCTCTTTAGTTCTGTATCCCATTTTTAATTGGATTATTTGGTTTGGTGGTGCTTAATTTCTTGAGTTCTTTATACATTTTGGATATTAGCCCTTTATCCAATCTAGGGTTGGTTGGGGAAAATGTTCTGCCAATCTGTAGGCTGTAATTTTGTTCTGTTGACAGTGTCTTTTGCCTTAAGAAGCTTTTCAGTTTCATGTGGTCCCATTTATTGATGATTGATCTTAGGGCCTGAGCTGTTGGTGTTCTGTTTAGAAAGTTGTCTCCTGTGCCGATAAGCTCAAGACTCTTCCCCACTTTTTCTGCTCACAGATTTAGTGTGCCTAGGTTTATGTTGAGGTCTTTAATCCATTTGGACTTCAGTTTTCTGCATAGTGATAGATATGGATCTATTTTCACTTTTCTACATGTAGATATCCAGTTAGACCAGCAAAATTTATTGGAGACGCAATCTTTTTTCCATTGTATGGATTTGGCTTCTTTGTCAAAAATCAAGCATCCATAGGTATGTGGGTTTATTTCTGGGTCTTTGATTCAGTTTCATTGATCAAACAGCCTATTTCTATGCTAGTTCCATGCTTTTTTTTATTATTGTTGCTATATAGTATAGCTTGGGATTTGGTATGGAGATTCTTCCAGAAGATCTTTTCTTATACAGGATCATTTTAGCTATTCCTTATGAAGTTGAGAATTGATCTTTCAAGGTCAGTAAAGAATTGTGTGGGTATTTTGATGGGAATTGCTTTGAATCTGTAGCTTGCTTTTAGTAAGATGGCCATTTTTATTATGTTGAAACTCCCAATCCATGAGCATGGGAGATCTTTCCATCTTCTGAAATCTTCTTCAAATTCTTTCTTCAGATATTTGGTATTTTTTTTTTCATACAAATCTTTCACTCTTTTGGTTAGAGTTATGCCAAGATGCATTATATTATTTGTGGCTATTGTGAAGGGTGTTGTTTCCCTAACTTCTTTCTCAGCCTGTTTGTCACTTGTATACAGGAGGGCTACTGAAATTTTTTTAGTTGATTTTGTTTCCACCCACTTTTCTGAAGATTTTTATCAGCTTTAGAAGTTCCTTGATAGAATTTTGGGGATCACTTATGGAAACTATCATATCATTGGCAAATAGTGATAGTTTGACTTCTTCTTTTCTGATTTGTATGCCCTTGATCTCCTTTAGGTATCATATTGCTCTAGCTAGGAGATCAGGTACTATATTGAAGAGATGTGGAGAGAGTAGACAGCCTTGTTTTGTTCCTGAGTTCAATGGACTTGATTTAAGTTTCTCTCCATTTAATTTTATGTTGGCTATAGGCTTGTTATATATTACCTTTATTATATTTAGGTATGTGCCTTGTATCCCTGCTTTCTCCAGGACTTTTAACATAAATGGATGTTGGATTTTTTAATGCATTATTGGCATCTAAGGAGATAATCATGTTTTTTTTTTCTTTCAGTTTGTTGATGTGCTGATTTACATTGATGGACTTCTATATATTAAACCACCCCTGCATGCCTAAGATGAAGCCTATTTGGTCATGATGAATAATAGTTTTGATACGTTCTTGAATTCGGTTTGCGAGTATTTTATTGAGTATTTTTACATCCATGTTCATATAAGAAATTGGTCTGAAATTATATTTCTTAGTTAAGTCTTCCTGTGATTTAGGTATCAATGTGACTGTGGCCTCATAGATTGAGTTTGGAAATGTTCCTTCTGTTTCTCTTTTATCGAATAGTTTGCAGTGAATTAGTATTAGCTCTTATCTGAAGGTCTGGTAGAATTCTGCACTGAATCCATCTGGTCCTGGGCTATTTTTTGTTGAGAGACTATTTGATGACTACCCCTATTTCCTTAGGTGTGATAGGTCTATTCAATTTGTTTACCTGATCTTGATTCCATTTTGGTAGTTGGTAGCTATCAAGAAAGATTACCATTTCATTTATGTTTTTGAATTTTGCGGTATATAGGCTTTTGAAGTAAGACCTGATGATTCTTTGGATTTCCTCAGTGTCTGTCGTTATCTCTCCCTTTTCATTTCTGATTTTGTTGATTTGTATACTCTCCCTCTCCCTTAAAGTAAATTTGGCTAAAGATTTGGAAATCTTGTTGATTTTCTCAAAGAACCTGCTCTTGGTTTCACTGATTCTTTGAATTATTTTCTTTGTTTCCAATTTATTGATTTCAGCCATGAGTTTGACGATTTCAAGCTGTCTACTTCTCTTGGGTGTTTCTGCTTCCTTTTGTTCTAGAACTTTCAGATGCGCTGTTAAGTTGCTGGTATCAGATCTCTTCAGTTTCTTTATAAAGGCCCTTAGTGCAATGAGCTTTCCTCTTAGTATTGCTTTCATTATGTCCCATAGGTTTGGGTATGTTGTGCTTTCTGTTTCATTGAATTCTCGGAAGTTTTTAAATTCTCTTCTTATTTCATCCCTTACCCAGATGTCATTAGTAGGGAGTTTTTCAGTTTCTATGAGTTTGTAGGCTTTCGTCTGCTTCTTTTGATTTTGAGTACCGTATTTAATCCCTGGTGGTCTAATAAGATGTAAGGGATTATTTCAATTTTCTTGTATCTGTTGAGGTTTTCTTTGTGGCAAGTATGTGATCAGTTTTGGAGAAGATTTCATGAGGTGCTGAAAAAAAAGGTGTAATCTTTTGTGTTTGGGTGAAATGTTCTGTAGATATCAGTAGGGTCCATTTGTTTCATGATGTCTCTTAGTTTCCTTGTTTCTCCATTTAGTTTCTGTCTTGATGATCTGTCTATTGTGGAGAGAGGGGTGTTGAAGTCTCCACTTTTAATGTGTGGGTTTGATGTGTGCTTTAATTTTATTAATGTTTATTTTACAAATATGGATGCTCCTGGGTTTGGGGCATAGATATTCAGAATTGAGAAATCATCTTGCCATATTTTTCCTTTGATGAGGATGTAGCGACCGTCCCAATTTCTTTTGATTAGTTTTGGTTGAAAGTCTAGTCTATTTTGTCAGATACTAGAATGGGTACTCCAGCTTTTGTATTTGGTTCATTTACTTGGAATAAATTTTCCAAACCTTTGCTTTGGGGCAATGTTTATCTTTATTGCTCAGGTATGTTTCTTGTATGGAGCAGAATGATGGATACTGTTTTCACATCCATTCTGTCAGCTTATGTCTTTTTACTGGGGAGCTGAGTGCATTGATATTAAGAGATATTAATGGTTGTTAGTTCCTTTTGTTTTGGTGTTGGTGATGGTATAGTGTGTGTGTTTCTGTGTTTTGGATTTGTGAGTGTGGAGTTATTTATTTCTTGTATTTTCCTGGGTGTTGTTATCCTTCTTGACTTGGAGTTTTCCTTCTAATTCCTTCTGTAGGGCTGGATTTGTGAGTATGTACTGATTAAACTTGGTTTTGTCATAGAATCTTGTTTTCTCCATCTATAGTGTTTGAAAGTTTTGCTTGGTATAGTAGTCTGGGTTGGCATCTGTGGTCTCTTAATGTTTGCATGACTTCTGTCTAGGCCCTTCTAGCTTTTACAGTCTCTGTTGAGAAGTCAGGTGTAATTCTGATGGGTTGCCTTTATATGTGACTTGACCTTTTTCTCTTGCAGCTTTTAATATTCTTTCTTTGTTCCACACATTTAATGTTTTGATTATTATGTGGCAGAAGGTTTTTCTTTTCTGATCAAGTCTGTTTGGAGTTCTGTAGGCTTCTTGAATGCTGATGGGCATTTCTTTCTTTAGGATGGGGAAGTTTTGTTCTATGCTTTTGTTGAAAATGTTTTCGGGGCCTTGGAGCGTGGATGATGATTCTTCTTCTTCTTCTTCTTCTTCTTCTTCTTCTTCTTCTTCTTCTTCTTCTTCTTCTACTACTACTACTACTACTGCTACTATTATTCTTAGATTTGGCTTTTTATAGTGCTCCAGATTTCTTGGGTGTTTTGTGTCAGGAACTTTTTAGTTTTAACATTTTCTTTGACTGATATGTAGATAACTTCGATCGCATCTTCCTTACTTGAGATTCTCTCTTCCATCTCTTGTATTCAGTTGGCATAGCTTGTATCTGTAGTTCCTATTCTCTTCCCTATGTTTTCCAACTCTAAGATTGCCTCAGCTTGTGGGTTTGTTGGTGTTGTTGCTTCTAATTCCTTCTTTAGGTCTTGAATACTCTTACTCATTTCTTTCTCCCATTTGATTGAATTTTCCTGTAGTTCCATATAGGATTTATTCAATTCTTTCATCTGATTGAATGTATTTTCCTGTAAATTCTATAAGATTTATTCAATTCCTTCATCTTTTTGATCTCTTTAGATGTGTTCTCCTGTAGTTCTTTATAGTATTTATTCATTTCCTTCATCTGATTGAGTGTATTTTTCCTGTGTTTCTTTGAGTGATTTATTTTCCTCTTTCAAAGCTTCTATCATTTTCATCACCTCAGATTTAAAGTCTTTTCCTTGCATTTCACAGGTGTTCATATCCACAGGGCTTGCTGTGTTAGGATCACTGATTTCCTGTGTTTTTATATGGTACTCAGTTTTGTTGCTTGTCTTCTTATGCTGTCCTTATCTGGTTGTCTCTGGTGTTAGCAGGCCTAGGGATTCTTCCAATGAGGTCACTGTCTGTGTCTCAGGTTGGCCACGCAGATTGGGATCTAGTAAAAAATACTCCAAGCAAAGGTTTTTTGCTAGCACTCCTCAGAGGCCTCCTTAGGATGTTGGACAGTGAGTGTTAGAGCCTGCAGCCAGTTCAGCTCAGCTGGTTTCCCTGACTGTACTTCAGTTGTGTCAGGCATGGGAGGAGTGAGCTGATATATTTCTAAGTCCAAAGTTGCTCAGGTACCCTACAGTCCTTTTGGAGATGTCAGAGCTCTGTCTATCTTCTGTGTTCCAGATGATTCTCTGTGCCCAGTTTGAGCAAGGCCAAATGAGAGATATTAGAGCTCCAAGCATCTCATGAAACAGCAGCTAATGTGGGGTGTGGCCTACACAAGTCTCTGCTCTGTGACCTAGCTGGATCTGGACAGTAGACTGTAGGTGGGTGGGATGAGATCAGGGCCAGAAGCTGCTAGCAGAATTCCAACTAATGAGTAACGTGACTTAAGAAGGTCTCTGCTCAATGAGCTTGTCTTGTGTCTTAGCTGTATCTGTGTGGTATGCTTCAAGGATGGCGGCTAATGTGCAGAGTGGGCGGAGCCTTGAATCTGCTCTGCAGGCAACAAGGTATGTTCCCAGCTGGTAAGCTGTTGAGAGTGCTGTAAAAGATCAAGTTTCCAATGACACAGCCCCCTAAGGACTGAGACAGTATACAGTCCTATGTGGTCTACTTAGAATCCATAGAAAGAGAACATTTCAAGAGAAACATACACTGCTGGTTTTGACTAAGTTCATATAAACCAACAGAACACTCTTGAAATGTTCTCTCTATTCAGATTCCAATAGACCACGTGGTCTGTAATGTCTTGGAATGTCCTATGAAGGCTCTGTCATTGAACAGGTAACAGAGTAAAAACCCCAGAGTCCTTTCTTTAAAATGAAGAGGGAAAGACTGGAATGGAAGGAACTATTCAAACTTCGTCTTCTTTCCTTGTAGCTTGAAGTCTTCCCCTCCTCCTCTGCCACCGCGGAAGCTTCCTTGTCCTCCGAAGCCTCCTCGGCCTCTGCCGCCAAATCCTCCTCTTCTTCCTCTGCCACCGCCTCTACAGGTAGCTTTTTCAAGATGGGTAATAGAGCTAACCCCATCTGTATGATTGAATTTATATTGTTTTATCCTGTGCACAAAACCTTTTTCCTGAAAATGTGTTTTTCTTTTTTGTGTTGGGGATTGTAAAGGAATGTTTAACATGTTTGTTTTTTCAGTGACTTTAGGGACAGATTAAAAGTCCTAAACTCTGAGCCCCCCCCCAAAAAAAAATCGGGTTTCCAAGATGCTCAGAAGTTCCAGAGGCCTTCTTGGCATGGCAGAGGTATATTTATTTGCTCTGTGGTCAGGCAATCTATGGCAGCAAGCAGTTGAGGAGCTGAGATAGCTCAGGGCTCAAAGGTACCTGGTGTTCCTGCACTCTTTTCTCAGGAGGCAGCTAATGTGGATTGTGTCCTGTGCAAGGACTAAGCTCTGCCTGTTTGCTCCCTATCAACAGAAAGGGCAGGGGGGTGGGGGCAGGGGAATTGAGAGCCCTGAGCAGCAAGTATTTCCACAGCTTTTCTGTCTGGCAATCTGCAAGCAGTACAGTAAATGGAAGAGTGCTGAAGCTACAAGGATTTCCCACAGTCCTTCTCAAGATAGTGGCTAACATGGGCTGTCCCCAGAGATTTTTCCTTGTCCTAGTTGAGTGGCCAGGGGTCGGACTCACCCAAACCTGACACAATTTGGAATCCCTCTCACCTGAGAATCAGCAGCACTGGTGTTTTGTAGTTCTCAGTTTGGTCTTTCTGTCCCTGTGCAGTCCTGGATTTCATGCTAATCAGATGCAGTGTGTGATCAGAGCTGCCATCTTGGAATCATTTGCCTCCTTGAAATTTACGTGTGGAGATTTGAGAAAGTTCCTCAGCCTCCTTCCTCTGGACATTGACACATGTATCTGAACGTACACAATAGAGGCAAAGTTCCCAGAGAGTCCTGAGTGATGTGATCAGCAATGAATTACTCCTAGTAATTCTCCAAAGAGCTCAGTAGCCCCTTTAAGGCTGAACACAATAACTCTGACAGAAATGAGTAACAACAGAAAACATATACTGTGTTGAACTGGAAGCCATGGAGGAGATGCATCTTCCCTAATAATTGACTCCTGGCTAATCCTTGTTTAAGTATTCAGATGACTCAGAGGCTGCAGTGTTTATGCAATAGTCCTGTTCAAATCTGTAACCAACCTCTGTCGATGCCAGCCACTTCTATGATGAGTGAGGAAATTCTAAAATCCATTCTTGGTCATGTGAACAAGAAGGCACTATGATAGAAATTTGGGCTACGGAATAAGTTACCATGCTCTGCCAAGCTTTTAAGATCTGGACTCTACCATCAACAAGAGCATTTTGATCATCAGAAACAGGCTGAAAGTTTCAACTTGTGGTCAGACCAATCTAAACTGAAACACAAGGTCATGCTTTCTATTGCTTCCCTCTCTACTTCTTTAACTTTCTTCTTCATTAGCAATGCAATACACCTTTGTTTGGCTCATTTAGCCAGAGAAACTTAAATATAAGAATTGAAACTCACAACTTACTTGACCTTGGTTAATGTACTTATTATTGCTGAGTTATAATGTGCCTCTATCAAGTGCAAAAAAAAAAAAAATCCACTCTCTTGCTTTGTCTGTGAGTTAAGAAGAGACACAGTAGGAAGTGCCAATACTGTGTCAGTTACATTTGCTCCAATAGGAGATATATCACCCTTCTAAACACGACTCTTACCTAAGTCTTTAAAATGTGCTTATTCATTGTTTTTTCTTATGAGCCTATTTTAATATCTAATATTTTAGTGCCGTTCTAAGTTTCCTACTGTGCTCAAACTTTGGAGTTTTGCCTCTAATTTAAGCATGTAGATGTTGTGTGATTGTGGTAGTTTGTTGAGCTTGTTGGAAGTAATACAACTTAACCAGTTTTTTTTTTTTTTTTTTTTTTTTTTTTTTTTTTTTTTTTTTTGCCTGTTTGGAATGGGCTGAAGGATTTTCTTTTAATCATATCACAAACCTCTTCATATACATTATGAATCAGTTGACTCTACATCATTTTAGAATGCTGTGGGAGCAAATAAAGTCAGTGGATAGAGGGCTGGAAAGCTTCTGGTCTCAGGTATACCTCTCTTTCTGAGAAGAAAGAGGAAACTGTGGAAATTGGATGAATTCACCTCAGGCTAGAACTGGAACATCAATCTGTAAAATCACTGCTCTGATGTGCTACACTGAGCTGGTTCTATAGCTGTGTCTGAACTGCCTTGTATTTGTTTGGATAAAGGGGACATGTTAGAAAGCACACATTATAACTCTATTATTCATCTCATTACAAATGACACTTACAAATGTGAAGAAAGGGGCCCACTTATGTACTACTCATCACACGCTCCTTACCAATCAGCCCACATCCGCCCACCCTGACATTTCCTGATCCAAACTGTGTAGTACCTCCTCTCCTCATCCTATGTATTCCACACATTCTCTCAGGTCAGTACACAGATGTTGTTACTTCTCAGAGTATGAGGGGGAAAATCAAACTCCCACATCAATCTATAAAAGATTATTCAAGGTCATGATAATAACAGCTCTTTCTTCCTCCACAAGGAAAAATAACTGTTTTCTTACAATGGATGTTCTTTCGAGTTTGCCTTAACATACTCTTGGGATAAAAACAAATTCAAAATGAGAATAAAGTGGAACTGTCAGGTCCTTCAGTGTAATGTTAGTGTGGCATATATCTCAAATTTGAGGCCTTCCTAAGTCCACTGTAACACTTAGCAAGTTTTCTTGCTGTGGGTGGATACAGGAATCACCTGCATCACATTGCACAACTCTTTTGTAACCTCTGGTCCTCACTCTTCCGTATTATGGTTAAGACAATCTTGGCCAGGTCCCAGAAAATGTGATGAGTGTTTTTTAAACAGTTAAACACTTGGCTGGGGTCAAAAATTACTACTCTATGGAGTATGATTAGAGGCTAAGAATGGAGACTTTGGAGTCAGCCTCACTGGAAGTCAAATGTTCCTTTTCATTAACAATTAAGCTGGAAGGTTTCATTTAACCTTCAGCTTCCATCTCATCTAGAAGCTGCTTTAGCAATGCTCAAGAGCTATTATTTAAAAAAAGCATAACATAATAACTGTAAGGTGTTTCATGAATGCCTAATAAATAGTCACTACTAGATGCATGATTTTAGTATGACAATTGAATTTCTCATAATTTTATATTGTATTGTTTTAGGACCTCTACTAGCCAGGAACAGGGATTTCACTGACTGAAATTTTATTAAAATCTCTACATTTGAACATACCACAAATTACCATGATAATAACTGAGAACATTTGTGTGCTACAATAGCATGTACCAGGTTCTATGCTGTATTTATATCTAAATTATATATTTTTTAAATTTATTTATTGTATATGAGTGCTTTATCTGCAGAAGAGGGCATCAGATCACATTATAGATGGGTTTTGAGGCACCATGTGGTTGCTAGGAATTGAACTCAGGACCTCTGGAAGAGCAGACGGTGCTCTTAACCACTGAGCCATCTCTCCAGCCCTGTATTTTTTATTTTGATCAAAAGTTTTGAAACTATTTTACTCAATTTAAGACAGAAGATAGTTTGACACCTTGAAACCTGTTGTCAAAACAAAAAACAACAACAACAAAAAAAACTGTGTATGGAAAGTTTTATGAGCAGATACAGGAGGAGGTAATCCCCCTCAGGAACAGTCATAGGGGAAGGGTATAAGGGGAAAATGGGAGGGAGGGAAGAATGGGAGGATACAAGGGATGGGATAACCATTGAGATGTAACAAGAATAAGTTAATAAAAAAAAAAGTAGAAAAAAAAGAAAGTATTATGTAAGCTAAGGTCACTCTGATTCTCAACTTAGAATTTTTCATTATTATACTATATTACCCTGAAATCAATTGATCTATACAAGATAAATATCCAGCCTTTCAAATAAACGAATCTTCATACTTCAGTGCTTGAGTGAATTCAGAGAATATTAAAGTTGCTTCTTAGGCATGCAAACATTCAGTAAAATCACACAAGACATAGAAACACTGGCACTGGGGATTTGACTCATCTTGAAATGATTACTAATTCTATCTTTTAGTTTACGTGTAGCAAATGAAAACTGACAGAACAATAGAAAATGCACAAGTCACTTAGCTAGTGTGTGCTTAGCTTACATCTTCCCTCCTACCTCTGCTTAGTGATTGGTGATCAAGAGGCCTCTTGCCTTAGGGTTCATCCAGTTCTACCCACCAGATTCCTAGTCTACTGGTGATTCTTCCTTATATGTCCTATGGACTGTGCCCTGGAATATACCCTGGTATGTTTATAAGAGAGTCAGAATTGAACTTGCCACTTAGCAGCATCTCTGGGGAAAGCAATGAAGAAATTACCCCACATTTGTTACTCATTTAACAGGTAAAATGTCTGGGGTTCTTACTCATTTTCCAGAAGTCAGACACTGAATGCAGAGTTATAATTGATTGGGATTACCTACTTTCTTTGGGATGTCTTATTTAAGGTATCTATTGCTGTGAAGACACCATTACCATGGCAAGTCTTATAAAGGAAAAAATTTAACTAGGGCTGCCTTACAGGTCAGAGATTTAGTCCCTTATAACCATGTCAGGAAGCATGGTGACATACAGGCCACATTGATCTGACTAGAAATCTATAAACAAGAAATATTGCTCATATGTACGCTCCTTCTTATTCCTCACATTATTCATTAGGTTTTAACAAGAAAACCCATACAAATGTATTTCCTATCTGTGTAGTCAGAGTCAAGGGAACGGTTCTCTTCTGTTACATGTTCACTAGTAGTTTTTTAAATCATCTGCACCTACAACTAAAATTCCTGCTCTTCTGTCTCTGTTCTCTGATTCTAATATAGAAGTAGGCTAGTACAACCACTTTGGAAAGCTATGTGGCGCTTTCTCAGAAAAATGGGAATAGGGCTTCCTCAAGACCCAGCCATCCCACTCCTTGGAATATACCCAGAAAATGCCCTACCACACAACAGGAACATATGCTCAACCATGTTCATAGCTGCTTCATACATAATAGCCAGAACATGGAAACAGCCTAAGTGTCCCTCAGTAGAAGAATGAACTAAGAAACTGTGGTACATTTACACTATGGAATACTACTCAGCTATTAAAAACAAGGAATTTCTGAAATTTGTGGACAAATGGATTGATCTATAAATTATCATAATGAGTGAGTTCACCCAGAAGCAAAAAGAGACAAACAGTATATACTCACTTATATCAAAACTAGTCCAAGGGATACGTACCATGAAAAACTTTACTTATCAAGAAAGTGGGTCAGAGGAGAGGACATCCTATTGAGGCTTTAGGCAAGAGTATCATGGAAGAATGGGGAAATAGTAGGACCCATAGGGTCCTGGAAACCTACAAGAAGAACTTTATGACAGGCAGATCTGGGTCCTGGGGTCCTCCTCAAACTAAGGCACCAGCCAAGGACAATATAGGCAGTAAGCTTTGAACCCCTACCAAGACCTAGCCAACGAACAGGATATTCTCCACCGTTGAGTGGAGAGTGAGATCTGACTCTCACACGAACCCTGGTGTCCCCTTGATGGGGAGGCCTGGCAGCACTCAGAGGAAGGATAGCAAGTTACCAAGAAGAGACTCGATATTCTGAGAGCATATATAGGGGGAGGAGGTCTCCCTCAATCACAGACATAGGGGAGGGGAGAAGGGGGAAGTGGGAGGGAGGAAAGAATGGGAGGAAACAGGGGAAGGGCTAACAATCGAGATGTAATATGAATAAATTAATTTTAAAAATGTAAAAAAAAAAAAGAGTTCTTTCCAGGAAAAGTGGTGAATACCAGAGAAAACTATCATCTCTTTTCCATTCATAGTCATCATCATGTTCATATGTTGTATTGAATTTTTTAGAGCAGCAACAAGGAATGATATTTTTTAAAGTAACAGACTAAGAACACAACTGTATGATTTTTAAAATGTAGCTTTTTAAAAGAAATAAATACATAGTATATGGAGATAGCTAGGAAGTTCGAGCTTTCTGGCCTCAGTTTATGTCCTGTAGGAAAAGATGAGAAAGATATTATGAATGAAAAATTACATAAGTAGGTATTACTAACCAAACAATTGTGAGAAAAGATAAATAGAAAAATATTGTACAATGAAACCTGTTCATATTGGTAAGTGATGCTAACACAATAGAATATTTTTACATTCATTAATTTAAAAGATTGCTCTTAAAGCTAATTTTCTTGATGGGGAATTGGATAGAGAAAAATTACAACATCTGTGAAAGTAAATTGTAATTTTAACAAAATTATAACAGAAATATTTTTTGGGTAAATCTCAAAAATGTTAAGTCTATGCAATTCTATCATTCAACACCCAAAAATGCTGTGAATCTGGGCCCAGGGGTCCTACCCAAGCTATGGCACCAGCCAAGGAAAATACGTGCAGTAAACTTCAAACCCTTACCCAGATCTAGCCAATGGACAGGACATTCTGCACAGTTGAGTGGAGAGTGGGGACTGATTTTTCACACAAACTCTGGTGCTCCATATTTGATCACATCCCCTGGTGGGGAGGCCTGGTGGCACTCAGAGGAAGGATAGCATGCTATCAAGAAGAGACTTGATACCCTATGAGCATATACAGAGGGAGGAAGTCCCCCTCAGTCATAGTCATAGGGGAAGGGACTAAGGGGAAAATGGGAAGGAGGAATGGGAGGATACCAGGGATGGGATAACAATTTAAATGTAACATGAATAAATTAATAAAATATATATTTTAAAAATACTATGAAAATAACAGGAAAGTATGGACAATCATGTACATACTAAAGTGCTTGTTTTCATCAGTTCTCTTAGTGACAAATTGTGGACCATAATAAACTGGTGAAACATGATGATGAACAGGTTATTGTTTTTTCCTGTATTTTCTCTCTGCGGAAGTGTTACCATTCTCTTTCCCATACTAGATACCACTGGATCTTAGAGTTTTGTGGTGTTTATCCGAGAGCTATATGTCAATATAAGAAAGGACTTCCCCACTGCTTATCTGTTATCTGCATCTGAATTCCTGTGTGTATCTGTGGGTTCTAGAAACATCTGCACCATTGGGGATATTGTACCTCTCCTTTCCCAGTGGGTAATATCTACTTTAAGGACTAAATAACTATTAAAATTAAAAGTAGATTAAGAAACTTTGTTGGAGAACTCATTACTTTTCTGATCACTATATTTGTATGTGTGTGTTCATTCCTTTTAAGATAGGCATACATTTAACTGACAAGAAATACACAACCATTGTTATGCCATTTCTAACAGCAGAGATCTTTACAATGGCATCATCTCTTTTCTTTCCACTAACACAACAGATACCACTAACACAACATAAAATACCATAAGTTCAGGCCTTTCCAGAAAAAGATTAACTGCTAATTGTAGACCTCTACAAACATTGGAGTGTGAGATCAAAATGATCCAAATGAACATTAGATAATTTCTATATGTCATCTTGATGGAAAATAGAAACATCTAGTCACTGGTCAATGAAAAACTTATTGTTCAACATGTTTCCAAATTGTTTTACCAAAGAAACATTCATTTGATATTAACCTCCATTGTGATACAAATTCTAAGCTAAAGTTGGAAATATATACGTATGAAATACCTCCTTTGTAAACTCTAAGTTAACATACCATATGCTTAGAAATAGTTACATAGTGGGCATTTGTTACCTTGATATTCAAAAAGTCCTACCTGTGAATTGTTACACTATGAGACATTCCTTGATGAAATGTGTGCAATAATCTGACAGAACAAATGTTAAGCATCATTTTAGATTTGGGATCAGAATGTACTTTCCTCCCACAAACAACAATCATCTGACAGAAAGTAGAAGCACAAGGAAGCAGAACTGAATAGATGAACACGGTGATAGCAAGAATACCAAAAGACCCAGTTTTAAATGGCAATATGGTCAGAAAGCAAAATGATTCAGTCACTTTGGAAAATAATTTGCTAGTTATAAAGTTAAGCAGGGGTGTTATAATATGAAGTCTAGTGATTCTACTTTAAATTGAAGTCCATGAATGCATATGCTGGTTATATTTATAATTACTCTAAATCAGAAATAACGTAGGGAGGTATAGGGCTGCGGAACAGAGATGGAGGGTAGGAACAGGAAGATAAGAGTGAGGGTATTACAATCGAATGTAATATAAAGAAATTATAATAAAATAAAATGAAATTGAAAAAGAAATGTTCTATATACTGAGGACTATGATAGACATAAGACTACTATATTTTTAAGACTAGTAAATGTTTTAAAGCTCATAAAATCAAAACAAAAGGTTAATTTTATTGTTAGTCTATTATACATCTAGTAAAAGTAAAGCAAAATTTCCTTGAGTGAATGACAAAAACAGTTACTTCAGCATTAGACTGAGAGGCATGGGGCAAGGCTGGTGGACAGCGAGGGAGGGAGGCAGGTGAGGTACAGGAGAAACAGATCACTGTGCTCAGGGATGCCGCTATCCTTAAAGCAATGTGAGCTTTCAGTGAATTAGCCTGGCTGCAAACCACTCAGCAGAAACTCTTAGCCCATGCAGAGGAAGCTGGAAACTAATTGAGATATTCTTCAGACATGTGGTTAATCAGGAACGAACCAGCTTGATTTAAGGAGATGCAATTCATTTTTTAAACAAATATGTTTAAGAATCTATTGTTACTAACAATGAACTAATTCCTGGAGAAAACAAAATGTGGTAACTCAAACCTGAGCACACACATTATTCTCTTAGATACAATATTTGTCTGTGGTAAAATTTAAGGTTAAGTTCAGCTAATATAATGAAAATATATATTGAGGAGGACTGTGCAAGTGGTTAAGATTTACCCTCCCTTTCTGACTAATAGAAAGTCTCACTGGGACAGGGCAGAGATATAGCTTGTCATTTTTATTATTTTAAAATTGTGTGTGTGTGTGTGTGTGTGTGTGTGTGTGTGTGTGTCTGTGTGTTAACTTTCCATCCCATTATGGGGAATCATGTGATACAAGAGTGACCAATAATACACAAATGGAAAGCAAGAAGCTGCTTACTGATGGAAAGGTGGTCCTCTGATATTTCCTGCTTTATATTGAGACTCCTTTGTTCTTCCCATCCAGTATGTGTAACAACAATAAAGTTTAATGACAACAGAAACATTTTCATTGCATGGCCACTATAGGATAATTTCTGACTTTTTTTTTTTTTTTTGATGAGGAACAATGTGACTGTTTATTACATAGACAGCACTGTGGTTTATTCTTTTCTTTCTATATCATAGTAGAAAATTTTCCAAAAGATGCAACTATTGTGTTCTCTTTCCTTTCCATCTTCTCTTCCTTTTATTCACCACCCTAATACAAGTGTTGGAGGACATGAGTACTTCAAATCTAAATCATGGTGAATATGTTTTGGAGTAGGTTCATCTTGGCTGTTTTGGGATTTATTTGTGCATAGCAACACAAATCAATTACCAGTAGCTTTACCAAACATTGTGATGACGACTCTGCAACTAGTGCCAGCCTGAGCCGGAAAATACTGTCTTAATGAGTAATGTCATATATAAGTTATATATATATATATATATATATATATATATATATATATATATATATATATATATAAACTCATGATGGAATATATATGTATATATATATATATGTATATGCATGTGTATTCAATTATCATCATGATTCAATGACTCAATCAGAAGCACAGAATGTGAGGGCAGTCTTTCAAATAAGGCGTGTCTTCTTAACAATACCAAGCCACTATTATTAAATAATAAAATAACCAATTTTAACATGCATGAGCCTAACAGCTTCTGTGTAAACAAATCTGTGAACAGTGAACACTTTCCCCAGGATGAGTTCCTAGAGTGAACCGAAGTGTGAAACACGTGGCATAATTACTATACTACGTCCCTCTTTTGCATCTGCCCATGATTACTATCATGAACTCAAGGCCAAATTCTTTGCAGAGCTTCCTTTGGCTAATCCTATTTCACATCTACAGAAGCCATTTTCTTGCCTGCCGAAAAAAGGTGAGGAGAGGTGAGGAAGTGGGTTGTGAATCAACGAAGCCTCTTTTGTCAAGCAATTCAGTTGCAAACTGAAAGAACATGGCAGAAGGTTAATTTTGTCCGGTTTTAGGTACAAATTACTTTATTTTAGTTTTGGGGGAAGTAAAATGAAGCAATTCAGAAGGAAGAAAGAATTCCGGAAAGAAATTCTATTCTTACCAGCACAGCAGGGATGTACATTTCAATTGCTGAGAGGAAACAATATTAGATGTAATACTAGAGGCTCATTGGAAGCGGAAGCAGAGCCTAATTTGAAGCAGGAGCCATTCATAAAATGACTCACAAACGTGCTTGGAAGAATTAAAGAAAGTTTATAAAGAATAATTCTTGTTTGCAATTTTTTTCATTTCAAGAAAGTAATGAACAGGAATGTGGCTCATACCCGAGGTTGCCTCAATCCTTTTTTCGTTTTCAAACATGATCATTATTAAAGCAAGAGACAGACAGATAAATCTGTTGAATAGCCAAGGGCCAATCAACAATAGACAGGCAAATGCCTGAAATCTTGGCTTACTGCCAAATACACAGAGTAATAACAGAGCAGACAGCTAATGATATTTTATGTATTAGGAAACTCTGAGTCCCAGATTTCTCCCAGAAAGGACATTAGGCAAAAGTTTAGCCAATGACAGGTCCTTACATACACCAGTTTGGCTGCGTCAAGTGAAGTGTATGATGAAAGCAGGCAATAAATAGAAAGAGTGTTTTCATGTCAGTCTTTTACACACTTCCTGCGCTGCAGCCCTGGAGTCTGAGTGCACCTTTTAGCATCATGTCACCCCTTACTGTGCTCTCCCCCACACTCTTGTAGATATACTCTCTCTAGAAATAAAACAGCTTTGTAGGCAGTAGATACAAGCAACATGTTGGTAGTGCTGAACAAAATGATCAATCCCTCTTTTGATTCATTTCTCAAGACTTCAACTACAACTGTGGGGCATCCAAGCCACTCTAGATCGGAGTTGCTAAATATTCCCAAATTTATATCATGGGTCTCAGATAACCTCACTTCTTCCCTTAGGTTGGTGGTGTCTCTCATTAGTGCCAAGGAGAATGATCCTACTTTATGTCCTTAAGATTACTCTTCTGCACACCAGGACTCAGCTTTCAACTTAATAATTAGACCTTTAACCATGGTTAACCAAATCCCAGTGTCAAGGCTTTGTCATCTGAAAGATATGCTATAGGCCAAGTTTGTCAGGGTGGTGCATGTGAAGGATGAACCTTTTTCATGGGTACAATATTCTTGTTCTTTCCTGTGTTCCTTTCCAAAGACACATTGTCCCTAATGTCTTAGGAGAAATGTTCGTGTTACATTTTTATTCTGTATGGCAATAATGTTAGATAAATCATAAAAATACTGAATACTTACCTTGTGCACAACCTGAGTGATAATTATAATTCAATCACCAGAAGAAAGTGTTGTCTTCTTGCAACCTGAAGGTTGAAAAAGGAGAAAAGTTGAAAAGGGTTAATCTGATGAATTATGTATTCAGACTTAAGTACTATGGCTACAGAGGACTCAATATGTGGGCATATTTCTCAGAGCATTGATTTTTAAAGTTTAGTTGTGTGTGTGTGTGTATGTGTGTGCATGTGTGTATGTGTGTGTGTGTGTGTTTGAGAGAGACAGAGACAGAGACAGAGATAGAAAAACAGAGAGACAGAGGGAGAGAGAGAGAGAGAGAGGGAATACAGATGTCTGTGAGGGTCAGAGACAATATGTACCCGTGAAGCTTCAGTTACAGGTGGTTGGGAGACGGCAAATGCGGGCCTTAAGAACTGATGTCAAATCTTCTGAAGAGCAACAAGTAATTTTTAACTTTGGATATCTCTCCAGGCCCTATTATAAAATATTGTACTAACGCTACTGAGGATTTCTGTGCCGATGAATATAGTGAGCTAATGGAAGGAGCTTTGTAAACCTAATGAGAACTAAAAGAAATGGTGTGTGTGTGTGTGTGTGTGTGTGTGTGTGTGTGGCTGTGTTTGATATATAGATGCATACTCACACACACACACACATGCTCGTGTGCGCCCATGTGCACACACACACATGCACTGGAATCATTAAATATTGACCTTAGAGTACTGCTTAACTAAATAAAACCATCTCTTTATACTTATCTGATATTATAATTCAAAGCCAGTCTACTACTACAAGGGCTGCTAGGAGACAACAAAAACACAATACAATAGCAGGGTAAACATGCCAGGCAGGCCTAGTAAGAACCAAGGCCTGAAAATGGTTTTTAGTATTTATCTATTTTTCAAGGTACATACACAGACACTAGCTTTTAAAAAATAATGCAGTGAACTCAGAACTCATATTTGTATACACGTAATGGTTATTCAGTGTTTCCTCTGTATGATAGATGTGCTACTGTAGATATTTTATACAATCATCTTAAGATTTATTTTGTTCATTAGGAAAATGGAAAGGCTAAAAGTAAATACAAGTTTATATAAATTAAAGTAATATGAAACATATGAACAATAAACATGGTTTTTCCCAGAGTATAGTTCAATTTTTATTCATTTTAATGAATTAATTTACTGATGACTAAAAATAGAAACAACAAGCAGCTAATACTAGCTGAACTCTAAAGACATAACACTTAGGCTAGAAAATATTATGTGCCCTTTAATGACGATCTTCCTCTCCCACGCCATATTTCGTCACTGAATTTTGTGGTTTTGGAGTGCCAAGTTTGTTTATAGGCCAGATTTTATTGCCACACTCCTGAATATCACTTTGGTTTCACAGCTTGTTTCATACTTGATGCATTTTCAAAGAGCTGACTTTGCTTTAAGGTTCTTTCTTATGACCCAGAGCTTCATTCTGAATCCAAACTAATTCAGTTCAGTTCACTGAAAGAAAAACAAACCTTGTGTTTTCTAAACCATGATACAGAGATGATTAAGACAATTTCCGGCATCAGGTTTCTTGCAGTCCTTCCTTGTTCTACCTCAGGTCATACTGTTGATAATCTCTCTGTATTATTGGGATTTTAGCTCAGCTTTATCATCCCATCTTCTTACAGAAACAGGCCCAAGCAAGTTAAAAATCGGAAGACCGCTAGCTGACCCTACGAAGGCAAGAATAGCTGTTTGAGGTTCATTCATTATGTGGAAACAAGGAATTCTTCAAAAGAATGGTTAATCTTCAACTGCATCAAGAATTTAATAAAGCTGCATGAGTCAGGGGTATTTTCAAAGCAATAATGAATCTGACATTAACTAGCCTTGCTCTCTAAGAGCAAAGTGCATTCCAGTCCCCTCCTTCTTCAGGGGGCTAACTCCAATGGTTGCACTAGGACTGGTTTCTCCCTACAGCCTCTAAGTTCCTATTCTTTTGTTGAAGACATTATCACGCCAAAGTCATTTAGGAGCCTAAACACTTCCCTTTGTTTGAATTAGAGGAATAACAACCCAAATACCATGACCATGAGGGAGAATGGAGTCTATAAAAGCAGGTATATAATTCTTCCCAGATGCCATTGTTTTCCAGTGACATAACATGTTCACTTGAGTCTAACATTTCTTCACTACCCTGACCATATAAAGTAAAGGGCAGATGTCCAAAGGGCAACAGTCTCATTCACTTAGATTCCTTAAGTCTCAAACTTATCTGAAAGCAGATAGCAGAGAGAGAAAGAGAAAGAGAGAGAGAGAGAGAGAGAGAGAGAGAGAGAGAGAGAGAGAGAGAGAGAGAGAAAGAGAGAGAGACCTTGATACCAGAAAATAAACTGAAATATTTTGTAGCAATTTTCAGATAGTCTATATAACTGGAAACACTGCAATATAATGTCTTTGATGTTTAAAAAAACATTCTGAGTTCTGTGGATTCTGAACTGCCTCTCTAGAGCAACAGATCCTTTTTTAAATAGTTGATTGTCAAACTTATCTCTATTTTCAAAGGAGCATGTATGGACTTGGGGACAGTTATTATATGTTTATTTTCTACATTAATAATTTAGAATTTTTCATGTTATTTCCTTATTGTGGCTTATTTAAGTATGGTCTGTTGTTGATTTCTCTACCTGTTCGGTTGAGAAGGATGACAGAATGTGATTCATGCAATCTCCTTTGTATTAACACCCTGATTTCAAATCTTTGTTATCAGGTAGAACACTGCTGTTTAAGTAAACTCAACTTATTTCCTGTACTGTCTCTTTGCCCTATGTAGGGGTGTGCATGCTGCCACCTCTTCAATAAAAGAATTACTATATATTTTGAGGCTCCTACATGTACTGCCTATGAATTCAACAAACATTAGTCCAATCACCTTTCGAAGTACTTCTACGTTATAAGCAACAATCCTCTCACCTACTCTTTACTTTGATTATATTTTTATTATGCCAGAGAAGAGGTCAGAATGTCAACAGTAGAATTCAGCAAGAATATACAACCTAGATTGTATCTAAAATATACATTTTAGAAACTGTAAGAAAAATAAATCAAAAACATGCTACATACTCAAATTCTGCCTGATGTTATAGAAACAAAGCCCTTAATACCCACTTCTCAGAAGTGTCCTTTTTGTTGAGTTAAATAAAGGAAAAGCGTAGAGGACATTTACTCTTGCTTGTCGACTTGTAGAGATTTAGAATTACCATGGGAAAACCTCTGTGTGTCTGTGAGATTCAATAAGATGGGTTGATTGAAGTAGAAAGAACTACATTAAATGAAGGCAGCACCACTCTGACGGGCTGACTGAAAAGAAGGTGAACACTAGCAGTCATTTCTTCCTGATTCCTGACTGAGGACGCAATATGACTAGTTGCTTATTTTCCTTCTGTCATGCCTTTCTTGTGACCATGAACTTCTGTATGCTCAGACTGTAGCACAAATAATCTTGGCTTACTTGAGTTCATTTTTGTTAAGTAGTTGGATGTGGAAACAACAAAAGTAACTGATAAGGACACCTGACACTGAGAAGTGGCTCTATTGAGGTAGCAAGGCTAACTACATGGTTCATTGTGAATTTGGAGCTGACTTGTGGAGGATAACTTAGTGACAGTACAGAGCCAGAAAATATCTGGATGAGAAAGAGATGCACATAGGCATCTTGTCCCAGGCTATGCTGCACATGGATGTTTTATGCTGACTGATGAGTAGTAGTGAGCCAGGATCCTCACAGTGAGCATATTTAGTCATTGTATCTATATTACTAATTTAAATCTCATCCAACAGATGTCTTGAGAAGCTGAAAGGCTGAAGCTCTTACTTTGTAGATTTGCAAGAAAGTTCAGTGAATAAACCTAACTAATAATTTTAGAAAGTAATCTTACAGAGACCCAAGGAGCTCAAATTCATATTGTCAAAAGAAAGCAATGACTTTCCTCTTTATACACCACAATAGGCCCATTTGTCCTTATTTGGGCAGACTTCTGCAGTTTGTTCAACCTGACATTTAAAATAAAACAAAACAAAACAAAAAATAAAAGCCTGAACTTGAAACTTGTTGGCATAGCCTCGAGAATACTAAGCTTTTCTCTGGTTCTGGTGCTGTTCTAAGAAAATACTCAAATGAATCTTCTCATTCAGTCCATACTAGTAAATAAAACCACAGAACTAGGAATAAGTTACCCCTTTTTGGAGCTGTTGGCCAATAACAATACATAGTATTGCAGGCCATTGCTGGTATTTCTTCTAAGCCTAAGAGGTTGATGATAAGACACTATGGCTGAAGATACTACACATTTGAGTCACAAAACATGGAGACTTAAACTAGTTCTCACTTGGAAGAGAAGTTCCATCTCTATTAGCTAGAGTTTATGATGTTATAAGGCGTTATGCAAGCTACCAGAGGAGAAAACTAGGTCTCAGTCTCACCCAGCTATGAACCTTGCAAGCTACAATGAGTGGCCTGAGAATATAGCTCCACTATTGCAATTATAGCATAAATGTTTTAGGAGTTTTAAAAAACACTTTTAAGAAGTCAGATAAAAAAATCTACTCCACAAGAGGAAACCTATACCTCACACAAATTATAGAGGCCAACCACCTCTCTCAGGTCCTAGGTGGAAACCTAATTATATTATTCCCCTAAATGAATATGGTATTTAAATGATTCTTAATGGCATTGTTTGGCCCATATATCATAGCATCTCTCAACTTTCCTGAAAAAGATTCTAAATTCACTAGATGGTAATTAACATTGAAACACCCCCAGTTGGTCAACATGCAGAGAACAAAAGATTGTGGAGATATCAACCCTAAAACAAACACCTGACATGAACTCTGTTGCCCCCAGTTTGATCACTTCCCCTTGGTGGGGAGGCCCAGTGGCACTGCAGACGAAGGGGATGCAGGCTGTGGTCATAGGAGGGAGAGGAGGTTCCATCTGTCAGAGTCTAGGGGAGGAGAATAGGGAGAAAGAGGGAGGGAAGGTAGGAACAGGAAGATAAAAGTGAGGGGATTATAATCAAGATGAAATAGGAATATATTATAATAAAAGAAAAAAGATCAAGGGGATACAATCTGGATATAACATGAATAAATTATAATTTAAAAAGAAAGAAAAAAACATTCATATAATAAATCTTCCCCAAGGATCAGAGATCCTGTTGGAAGATGGGGCAGATGGCTTTAAGAACTAGAAGTGGTCAACATCAAAGAAACTGTTCTTTAGGCACAGCAAGGCCAGTACACAATGACGTCACAGCAGTTGTAAGAGCAGACACAAGACCTTTGCACAATCTAACCAGATAAACTATAGTCATGGATGGGGGATGGATGGACAAATAATTATACCAGTAGTTGAGGAGCAACTGAACAGGTATGACAGCTAAACGTGGATGGATTTCTGGACCACCAAAAACAAACAAACAAACAAACAAAAAAAGAGCACTGGGTAAAATTAAGGAAATCAGAATTATCTAATATTTTAAAATGTGTCATGAAACAGGACATGACTGCAAATGCCTGTCACCCTAGCATTCAGGAGGTAGAATATACATCATTTGTGATTTCTAGAGCAGCCTCAGATACACAGTGAATGTCATACCAATCAGGGGTACATAGCAAAAGCTAGTCTATTAAAAGTGCTATGCTAATCTAAAAGGTAAAATAATATGATAAATTGAGGTGAAGACTAACATATAGAAATTCTTTTAGTACCCTTATAATTTTTCTCTAAATGAAAATTGTTATCAAATAAGGCTTATTTTAATTTTTGTTTTCATTAAAATCCAATCGAAACATTTCTTCTTCCCCTTTTTTCCTCTCTACACTCCCATATATTTATTCCTATTGCATTCAACATTCATTGCCTCTTTTTATGTACTAATTGATATTGTATGCATATGCATATATAAATATATATCACTAAGTATAGTCTGTCTAATCTATATAATTCTATCTTTGTTTTTAAAATAAATATAGTAAAACGATATGTTCTATATACAATATTACCTTTTTAATATAAAATATCAAATTAGCATTTATTTTAGATTAAAAGTGGCATACAGTTAGCACTCCTTTTTTATATTCAGCACTGAGAATTGAACCTAGGACTCATTCGTTCTAGCCAATCTACCCTTTTGTGATTATCAATTTATTTACAATTTATATCTCTTTAAGCATATCTCTACATGTTTCACTCTAAATTTCATTTGTAGATTATCTGTATTATGGTTGCTAAAAAAATCATAATTTTAGCATCATTTCCAAATAATTTGACAGGATGTACAATAAGACATATAAACAATGAAACTATTAAAATAGAAACCAAAATATCAACAATATTGTACAGAGAAGGACATAAAAGAAAAATATAGTACTTGCATGGTAGGGAAAGCAATTATCCTTCCTATTAGCAACAATGACATTAATTTACTTAGGAATAGTATTTTTATTGCCCTAAAATTCCCCTTGCCAGATAGGTTGTTTGTAACTGCTATTGATATATTAAGTAGTTTTCAATACATGAGTTGTCACTGTTTTCAAGGTTGGAAAAGCGAACAGATGGAAAATATTAAATAGTGTGGGTGGCTTACTTGACTGGGCATTGGAGATTGAATTCTATAATGTGATAAATTATGCTGAATTTAATCTTACCTACTCTCCTGATGCTCCCAAATCTGCTGCTTTGCCCAGGAGAGGATGGGCTGACTGCTTGGGGCCTTTCATGCATATATTTAACAGTATAATTTCCTCCACTTTCAGTTTCTACAACTCTTCACAATAGAATTAAAAATGAAGCATGTGGGCAGTCTTCCAAACTTTCTGTTTAAAATATTGAAGCCAATATCAAGTTAGTGACATGTAAGAGAACAAATGAAAGAGAGTCCAGAAGAACTAGAGGAAACCAGGAGGATGGGGATACTGTCTACATGGGAATTTACTTGAAAACCCCAAGACATGATGGACTTCTTACCATTGGTCAATATATGAGAATATTATCTATAGAACACATAACACAGACACCTATAATATTCTTAATCCATTTTAGGTAAGCAATATGACTTTTAAAGAACATAAAATAAAATGAGCATTCAGAGGACACTAGGCTTAATCCTAAATGCTGTTTCCTGTCCATTGTGCAAATCTTACATTTCAGATGGTAGATTGTGGCTACTAATGCAGAGGTGACAGGATTCTTATAAGAACCACAGTAGAAGCCATGTGTTAATGCTTGAATATTGTGCTACAATGTTGGATGAAGGAAAGCCTGATCCTACCAATAATTAGAGGAAACAAGGAAAACTTGAAAAGGGAAAGTTGATCTTCCCCAGGGAGCAGCTCACCAATTGGTGGTCCAGTGCCAAGCAATCGGCCCTAGAAACATATATACAAGTGACACTATATGGACCGAACAGGTTATATTTAGGAATATAAATGTATATGCCTGTATTAACAATTAACAAAAAAAGAAGTCATGAATCTGAAAGAGCCTGGATATACATATGGGATGGTTTGGAAGGAGGCAGGGCAAAGAACAAATGTTTTTATATTTTTATCTCAAAAACATATTGGCTTGAGTTGCCAAACCAAAATGATGTCCATGTACACATCTTTACATAGTAAGGCATTTGCCTTTGCACTGGGTTTCTTTGACCAGAAATCATGCACTTTTTTACTCATAGTTTTCTCTGCAATAAGTACATCCTAGTGGGTGTGTCAACTCTTTCAAAAGCATTTACTACTTATTATGTCCGTTTCACTGTTTTTTTAAATGTTAGAATATGATATTTTCATTTTTGAATATATATAATTGGTAATTCTGCTCTACATACCAAAAGCTGTCATGGATATATGCGTGGCAGGCCATCACCCAGCAGATAATATTTCTTGTGAGAATTCTTATTTATCTACATGTGTTTTACATGAAATGTAAAAGCTCCCTTTCTAAACACCTCTAGTACTATGAATATGGATTGTATCATTTTCACTAGAGATATGTACCTGAAATTTGGAATATAAAGTGACAAAGAATCCATATCACTTCATTTATTATTCTGGAAGTAAAATTGAAAGATATTTAAGTCTTAGGTGGAACCTATAGAAGGTAGGATCAATATTTGCCTCGTGAATGCTAGGTATTGACAATGATAGTGGTTCTGGAAGCAGCTGCTAGAAATCAATAGTCCAGTAGCTAAAATCTGACTGCCATAATTAATGATTTCAATAATCTTATGAACTTAATTCTGTTCACAAAATCTCTGTGGGCATTATATAGAATCAGTTCTACTTTCTACAAAGTTGTATGACTGATAATCTATGTAACTTTTATGAAGGCCTGGACTTTGAATTCCATATTTCCTGGATAGAAGTAATATTATACACACACACACACACACACACACACACACACACACACACACACACACGATTATTTCTGTACTGAAATGTATATGATCTCAATGGTCATTGCTACTCCCACCACAAGCACCAATTTGAATTGGGGTTAATATAAGTTATTTATATCCATCAAATTCCTTTACTGGTGTTTTTTGATATATTAGAGGTTATTCTTTAGGGCCTGTGTCACCAGTCTCCCAATTTTCTGGCTACGGTTGGGTTTAGCCAATGCAAAGCCTGGTAAGAACTGGATGAGACACATGAGTACATATGAAATATCTGTTATCACAACTTAATCCTTCCAGGTGGCCTTAGGTTTGTCATTTTTATTGTTAAAGTCCATTGCTTTTCTCAGGAGTATTCTCTCCAGCTATAACTGAATTGAACTAATGACTTTATTCCTCTTAACAATTTAGGACTATGATTGTGTGAATGAGAATGGCCTTGATAGGCCCATACATTTGAATACCTGATCCCTTGTTGCAACTATTTGGGAGCTATTAGGGGGTGTCTTAGTTAGAGTTACTATTGCTACAATGAAACACCACGACCAAACAACAAGTCAGGGAGGAAAGGGTTTATTCAGCTTAAACTTCCACATTGTTTTTCATCACCAAAAGAAGTCAGGACAGGAACTCAATCAGCGCAGGAACCTAAAGGCAGGAACTAATGCAGACGCCATGGAATAGTGCTTTTTACTGGCTTGCTTCCATGTATTTGCTCAGCCTGTGTTCTTATAGAACCCAGGACCACCCTCTTAGGGACAGCACCACCCATCATGGGCAGAGAGCCATCCAACATCAATCACTAATCACTAATTAAGAAATTGCCTTAACGGTAAACTTTAAACCCCTACCCAGATCTAGCCAATGGGCAGAACATTCTCCACAGTTGAGTGGAGAGTGGGATATAACTTTCTCACGTGCTCTGGTGCCTCATATTTGACCATGTCCCCTGGAGAGGGATACCTGGTGGCACTCAGAGGAAGGATAGCAGGTTACCAAGAAGAGACTTGATACCCTATGAGCATATATAGGGGGAGGAAGTCCCCCTCAGTCACAGTCATAGGAGAGGAGAATAAGGGGAAAATGGGAGGGAGGCAAGAATGAGAGGATACAAGGGATGTGATAACCATTGAGATGTAACAAGAATAAATTAATTTAAAAAAGCATATATAAAAAAAAAGAAATTGCCTTAAAGCTGCATCTTATAGAGTCATTTTCTCAATTGTCGTGTCTTCCTTTTAGATGAGTCACTAGCTTGTATCAAGTTGACATAAAACTAGTCAGGATAGAAGGTGTGACCTTGCTAGAAGAGATGTGTTTCTGGGAATGGGCTTTAAGACTTCAAAAGTCCACACCATACTCAATTAGTTCTCCCTTTCTCTCCCTTGTGCTTCTGGATTGAGATGTAGCTTTCAGCTACTCCTCCTGTGTCATGCCTGCCTGCCTGCCACCATGCTTCCCACCATGATAATCACTTACTCTAGACATCTGGAACTCTGAACCTCATGTTTTCTTTAATAAGTTGCCTTGGTTATGATGTCTCTTCTAAGCAACAGAAAAGTAACTAAGACAGGGCCTAGTTTATGCTTTCTGTTGTAGCTAGTTGGAATGTCAAATAACTCCTTGTTGATCATCTTTCACACTGCCTTTACCTTAGTAAATATTCTTTCCACTGAATTTTTTTTCAGTTTGCTGTGTCATCTGTGTCCTGGATATCTCTTGTTCAAATAAGAATGTAAATGACAGGAATTAAACTAAAATGCAAAAAAAAAAAAAAAAAAAAAAAAAAAAAAACTCCCACAAAACTCTAACATAGAGTGTTGAAGTAAGCCTTGTAGAATACATTTCCCCAGGCAAGAATCTGCTGCTCTCCTTCTACCTACATGTTCAGCCTTTCATGCCCACCTGTAGGCATTGTGTTCACGTTAACTGATAATCTAGGTTAACACTGGACTTTATTAACTCCAGTTAGAACTTCAGTGGCTCTGTACTGTCTCAGAATCACCTAAATTTATGTTAGAACATAAAAGTATCTATATCCCCTACAACATATCCTTAGCCATAGCTTTTATGCCATTCTTACACTGTAGAACTTACTAAAACCTGCTTCCTTTGAGTCTTTAGTCACTTTGTTGCCTTTAAATGTATTTATAAAATTTAGTGCAACATCTTTTGGCAAGAGAAAGAAACTATTACAAAAAACCATAACCAATCAAAATGCAGTTTTGGGGCTCAGTCCCAATGAACTCATCTACAAAATAAATCTCATACCTAAGACTCAGGAAACATTATGGAAGAAGAGGCAGAAAAATTGTAGGAGCCAGAAGATCAAGAGTTTTCCTGTGATATTGCATCTCCTAGTATCATCGAAAGCTATAGCCATAAACTTTCACCAAAATGAATGACTAACGAGCTGCACAACAACGACAGACATGCCAAAAGAGACAAAGAAAAGTCCATGAGGCATCAATCGTACACAAAGAAATATAAGCAACTAAGATATGCTTAAAAAATACAGTCTTCTTCAGGGAAGTGTACAATGATCGGCTCTCCAGTACCAAATGTCCAGCCCTGAAACATATATACACATAACATTATCCAGACTGAGCATATTATATTTGAAATAACTGTGTATATACAAATACATACATGTATGCAATAACAATTAGTGAAAATGGAGCCACGAACTTGCAACAGAAAAAGGCTGTAGTATATAGGCAAGCTCAGAGGGAGAAATGGAAAGGGAGAAATGATATAATTATATTATAATCTCAAATAAAATCAAAGAAGTGTTAAAAATTTCAGCTCAAGTTTCAAAGGCAACCAAAATTCTGTAAGTTCCTTGGACACTTTTATAAGCAGTGTCATCTCCTTTACAATCAATTCTTCCTCCCCCTTTATATGCTCATAGAGTATCAAGTCTCTTCTTGGTAGCCTGGTAGCTTCCTCTGAGTGCCACCATGTCTCCCTGTCCAGGGGATGTGGCATTCTAGAAAATTTAAGTATTGCTTTTGAATATTGATTTTGGATGCTGATCTTTCTGGTATATGTATGATACAGATTGAAAAAGTCATCTGACTAGAAAAACATACAAACGTCTCAGGAAAGGTTGGTGTTTTATGATCGTTATTTCTTGAAAATTTTACTAATGTGGCCTCATTTATAATAACATGAAAAAGAAAATTTCTTTGTCTATAAGGAAGATGTACTATAATACCTGAGTTGCATAGTAGCTGTGGACAAAGGTAATAGCTGAGTTGCATAGTAGCTGTGGACAAAGGTCTAAACTAGCTCCTGGATCCTTCCCTCACATTCCTGCTGCACAGCTAGTAACTAAAATTAATGAAACAAAATTAACGACTCTGAAGTTTTAGCTCTTCCTTCTAAAAATTAAATTATAATAGCATCTGAGATTTGTAGAATGCTTATAATCTGCCATTTCTCTTTAGATGTCTTTCTATATTAACTTATTTAATCTTCACAATGACCTATAGAGTTGGGATGATGATGGTGATTGGGGATAATGAGGATGAAGACAGAGGTAAGAGGTATGAGCAGTGTCCATTTTGGATACAGAAATTTTTTTTTAACTCAGTAATCAACCCACACACACATATCATGGTTACAAAGAGTTGAAACAAGAATTTTACTAATTACTTAGTGGTGTTAGTGCAAAACTTAAATGTGATTGATATACTTGAGAAAATGTTTAGTGTGTGGGAAACATTTGACAGATATACCCTAAAACTTTTAATGATATAAGTTAATAATGAGCATATACAGGGGGAGGTAATCCCCCTCAGGAACAGTCATAGGGGAGGGGAATAAGGGGAAAATGGGAGGGAGGGAAGAATGGGAGGATACAAGGGAATGGATAACCATTGAGATGTAACAAAAATAAATTAATAAATAAAGATTTAAAAAATTTTCTAGAATGATAAGTACAATACCTTCTTGCAACATCATTTAGAAAATATATCTATTTTAATGAAGAAATAGTATGCATCATTTTCTGTAAAATGTACTTTGGAGGGAAGTTAAATAAAATAATATAGATAATTCATTTCTAGATTCATATCCTGATATAATAGCCATCTTGCTCAATCTAGGGTATTTTCTGTAGCACATGCATTGTTTGACCATGTCAGCCTAGCATTTGTCTTTAGTGATACAAAGCAGAGAAACTTAGTACAAACACAGCTAATTAAAATCCAGCCAAACATCTTAGATATTCAAATGGAAAAAGACTCAGGAAATTAAGTGAACTTCCTTTAAGATTGTGGTTTCAATTCACATTTTATCTGTTACCTCTTCCCATATTTTCCTGCCAAAACCATTGTATTATGCTACAATTATCCAGTGGTGCTATTTTACACTTGGGTTATTATTTCAGAAACTCTGCTTCCGATGTCTAATAAGGTTTCCACACATGACTCCCACACCCCAGAGCTGCCTTCAAAGGTCATTTCTTCATCCTGTTCGTTCTTTGCCGGTATAATTGCACCTGCCAGGTGAACTGCAAAACAAGTCCCAGGCGCACACAGTGAGTCAGAGGCTGTCATCCCAGCCGCTTTCCTGTTTATGCTAGTCCTGAGCATTATAGGCTGGGAAGGCTCTGGGGCCATTCAGAGCTTCTCTTTTTGATAGTCAGAATTTTCCATACATTGGTCCTCAATTCCCAATTCCCCATAACAGGAAGTCGAAACAGAGTTGATATCAAAGAAGGGACTGTTAAATGAGCTCAAACAAAGGGGAGAGAGAGACCCCTAACGTTTCTAAAACGTCTCAATTTGAAAAGGGAAGTGTGTCATGTTCCTGAGATGGTTTTAAAGGCTTGCAGCTGACTGCCAAATCTTTTGCTCACATCTCCCTGTCATGTTTACCTTTTGTGTAGTCTCCCCTGGGCTCCCTCAGTTAAAATCCACATTTCCTTATTGCTAGCTGCATGTCTCAGCAGAGCTAAGCATTTTCTCTGAACAAATAGATGTGCTCATATTTTCAAGTTACATTTATAATTTAGCGAAAATGTCTTCAAGATTCCATCCTATCCTTGACACATAATGTGACCTCCCTAACATGTTGTCTACCATCCGGAAACTGAGGAGCAGTGTGAAATGTATAACCTCAAAGCCAATGGGGGCACCTGCTCTTTTTTTTTTTTTTTTTTCAATTTACATTTTTAAAGACCAAAGATCTTGTAAAGCTTTGAGTAAGCAAAGGTAAACAATATCATTCACAGACTTTACAGGCCATTGCTAATGCTCTATGTAAACATCTAGAACTTGACGGTAAGATCTTATTGCTGTACAGGCCTCACACTTGAATCATAGAACTAAGTCAAGCAGACATAGAACTGGAAGCTGCACTTCTCCCAGTTAGCATATGTGGTGCTGGAGGGCGCTATGCACATGATGTGTGGGGAGAAAATAATCATGAATTTCACCTATCTGTGCACCCAGCAAGCTGCAATCATGATGGGTCTGAAAGGAAATGTGGTGTACTGGTGCTATACTGCTACAAACACCATAGGAATATTTAGTCCCTTTCTAATCGGATGTAAGGCCTACTTCACAAATGAACCCATATCTGTTACCATTACCTGGTTGAGACAGGTCATAGGCCCAAGTACAGAATGTGTTATCATTATTCTACTAATGGGACATAATATTGAACTAACTCCTAATGGCTTGTCATTATACTCACTGATTAAATTACCTTTCCACCCTCATCAGAAAGGCTTCCATTTGTAATAGATGACAAACAATGCAGACTCACAGGTGGCCCAAATGCAGAGAATAAGGCGCTCTAGAGTGCTTATCCCTAATGAGAGCATATATTCTTCAGCCCCACCTCCCAAGGCATAGGGATCATTGTTGCAGTGTATTAGAAAGAGGGTAAGAGCCAGAAGTAGTGGATGATAACAAGGAAGCAGTGTGTTCTGGACACAGCAGGACAGCTATATATTGAATGGACAGTAGTTATGAAAGTATGCATAGACGCTGTATTAGCCCAAGCCAGAGAAATCCTAGCAGTCAGTGAGTAGACAGGCTCAGGGCTCCATCCTGAGATAAGGGGAAATCGACAATTGCTAACTTCTGGGAAAGGATGGGTCAGTGTTCTCTAATTCTGTAAACACTAACAAGTCAATCATACTTGAATGCAAGGCCATGCATTCATGGATATTTGAGCAGTACAAAATAGCAGTGATGGGGGAAAAGAAAGACACAAATTTGGGTCAGACAGAAAATGTTGGCAGACCTGGAAGGGTTGGAATTGGGAAGTGATTAGGACCAAAATTCATTGCATAGAATAGTTTGTTGTATATTTAAAATTGTGTGACACTTGAAGTTTGGTGGCATTTCTTTTTTATGGCATCAAAATATCCCTGCAAAAACCACTTCAAGGTAAAAATATGCATTTGCCTCACAATTCCGGGTTACAATATATCCCTTGATTTCAGAGCTATCAAGGTTGTAGGAATTTAACACAGCCAGTTACATTACCCCCACCATGAAGAAAGAAAGCAATGAATTAATGTATGTATGTTAGTATTCATCTCAATTTGTCTACTCTTAAACAGTCCAGAATACCCTGTAAAGAATGATGTCACCCACAGTACATGGTTCTCCCTACTTCAATTAATGCAGTCAAGATAATCCGCCACAGACATACATAACTCCTAACGTTGGCAATTGAGATGAACACTCACAGCACTAGATCACGTGATTTATGTTCATAACATTCAAAATTGGCCTCGCATATTTTTTAATCACAAAAGGTGAAATTTTCTGATACAAAAAAAGGAATCATACTAGCAATGAAAGTATGTTTGGCACTCTATCCTATTAGTTTTCCTTATGTGATCCCCAGAGGTGTGTACCAGTGTTCTCATTTTATATTTAACAACTACCCTCAGTGAAAGTGGCCACAAGCTGGCAAGATAGCATCAGAATATTCTCCCAAAAAGCCTGACTCTAAATCTTGTGCTCTTCCTTCCCCATCCTGTCAAATTTACAGGACTGCATCATTAAAATGTTATATAATACTACTATGACAAGCAGAGTAACAATTTCTCACATTACTTAACTTTAAGTTAATTTGATAGATATAACAGAGGTAGATAAATGCTTCAATTAATAGTAATAACTGCTAAGAATAAGTCAAAAAAAACCAAAAAGTTGCCGCCTCCAAACTAATTCAGGACAACAAGAAGAAAGAGAAAAATTTCCTGTGTTTGTTTGTTAGCTTTTTAAGAAGCTAAAGCTTGAACAGTGACATCATTTTTAGGTAATTTTGCAACATGTCATGGGAAGTTCCTTACTTAAAAGTCCCAACTCATGATGTTTGACTTATGAGTTTTATTAGTTACTTTTCTTGTTGTGACCAAATATCTAGTAGGGAGTGTTTTGTTTTGTGCATCAGAAGCCTGTGATCCATTGGTAGAGAGGGTGTGGTCTCAGGAGCCTTGGTCCATGGTGACAATCAGGAAGCATATGCAGGGGAATGCCAGTAGTGAACTTATTTTCTACTTCTTTTTCAATTAGTCTAGGAATTCAGCTGGTGGAGCAAACCTGTTGTCCATATTCAGGTTTGGTCTTTCTTTCTCAGCAAACTTCTCTAAAAATTACTTGATAGACACACCGAGAGATATGTTTCCTGAGTAATTCTAGATCCCACATTAAGACAATACTGAACAAATTCAGAGATCAGAAGTCACAGGTGAGAGGACAGCCAATTGGCATTTGTACTACAGTGTTCTTCTCACTAGTGTGCTGCAGGAGTCCCTGGTGAAAAGGGAATGGATATGTCACTGGCTTTTTTTTTTTTTTCTGGTTTGATTTTCAAGTTCAACATTCTCTTTCTTTCACAACTCAAAAGATGCTGCACATCAAAAATATATATATATAGGTGGAAATTAGAAGCTTATTGCTTATTCAGAAAGAAATGCAAACAAGGAGTTTAGAGGGACATTTATACAGACACTTGTTATACATTTTCACAATCCTGTCTTTCCTTAAAAGCTGTCTTGTCATTAAACTTCTACTGCAAAGAGCCAAAGAATTCCTTACCTGAAATATTTCAAAGTCAATTTTTAAATGAACACTCTGTATTCCAAGCTCCTCTCTATTCTGCCTTAATTATGGTCTTTATGAAATTGAAATATGATAATGATCCTATGCTTAAACTCTGGAAAATATATTTTCTTACAAAATAAATTATGCCTTCAACGTTTTCAGAAGCAGCCTTTGATAAAGCCAACCTGTTTGCTGCCCCAAACTCTCTTTCCCTCTTTTTACATTTTGTCACTATTAATGTATATGTAGTTCTCTGACAATGTCATTTTTTTATCCATAAGACTCATCAATTATATTTTATATTAAAGTTAGTGTTTTTTCTTGAACATTTTATAAATGTATTTGATGAAACACAATCATACCCTGCCATTACCCCCTTAAGAGTTCCCCAGTCTTCCTTAATGTCTTTTTGTGGTCCTATTAACCCAGTAAATCCTGTTAGTACTGCCTATATGTGTATATGTATGGGGCAATCTACTGGAGTGGCTCCATATTAAAAAATAAAAAAGATTGATTTTTGTCTTGTGTAATATCAGTCAACTGCCATCAGTTTCTCAGTACTCAGGAAGGTATGGGGCTCAGTAAGCACTTTTGCTGACATATAAATGATAAGTATCAATAAAACATTTTTGTACAAGTGTGTGTTGTCCTTTGGCCATATTAACTCCTAATCCTTTCTTCTATTCCTATCTTCCACTATTTTGTGTTACTGTTGCTGAGGTTACAGTCTTAGCTTGAGCATACTTAATTGAGTTTCAGTTCAGGTCAATGCCTATGGGTTGTTCAGAGTTCTTTGGTCCTTAAGGCCTCCTAGTCTTAGTTGGGGAAGTGGAAGGAGTCGGACTTTAGATAAATGAGTTTGAAGAATACTGTATTCTTCCTACGCAGCTCCTCTTGTTTGCAGTTCTTTCCCATCTTAACAGGTAGGTAGTATCTCACAGGACAGCAGCACTGAGGGATTTCCTGCATCTTCTTCATCCACATGTGAGGTCTGGCATCTAAACTGATGCTCTTGTTGTCTTGGTTTCTCGAGATTTCCTTTTCTACTTGGTCTAACGTGATACTTGGGGGCGAAGTTCTCTGCCCTCTCTAATGTTTTGATTTGGATATCTGTTTTAGTCTGTTACTTTGCTTACAAGTTTTACCTTAATTACTTCCATGTTTAATCTACTATTTCACTACTACCTTTGCTATCACCTCCTTGCTTCTCCATGCTTCTCATCTCTTTCTGAAGTCATGGATCAATTGGTTTTTTGTTTTTGTTTGTTTGTTTTTTTTTCTAGATTCATGGAGATTTTGAAAAATGTGCTGTCTCTAGTCTGCCACCTACTGGTTTATTACCATGCTTTTAATGACTTTATTATAGCCCAACATAAGAATTCCTTTGGAGCAAAACATTATTTACCTTGCTTCTGATGAAGATTTACATGATTTTATTGAATTTATTAAATCAACTGTGCTGTTTGCAGGATTTTGGGGGGGCTCATTTACTAGAACGGTAAGATTTTAAAAGTTAATATTGTCTTTTATATCTCTTTCCTCAAAGATGTGTTTGTTTGTTTTGTATTGTTTTTGTTTGTTTGTATTTTAATTAGTCTGGGTAGGAAACCTAGAGGCTCATGCATGTTAGGCGAGCATAGCACCACTGAATTCTATCTCAAGCTCAGTGTTGAATTGAATTGTGTCCCTAGCAAATTTTTTTCTAAAGTATCTTAGTTCACTCTGCATATCTCTCTAGTTATTTATGGAGGCCAGGGCACTACTTTAGATTAGTGACTTTTTTCTTTACTAGTGTATAATTTGTTTTTTCTGAAGGCTAATGAGCTAAATATCTTCTTCAAATGGAGACCATGGGTGACTTGGATGGTAAAAGCATCGAAGGTGTGATGATTTGCATTGACATAATCATGAGAATATATTTCAGAGAGACATGCTTTTTTCCCCTCTCTGTTTTTCAGCACTCTAATTTAGTGTTTTCACAGTCTGTGTCAATGATGGCAAATATGTGACACAAATCTCATTGCTGTCATCCAGTGCAAATATAAATGCCATCTGAATCTATTGACTCATCCCTTGTTTTATAGAGAATGCATGTTTTATTTCTTCAAATTATTTCACCAGGTCATTTAGAGGAAACATCAGTTGTTTGAAGACCTGAATATAACAAAGAGGTAAAGACAAAGCAAATGGTGTCTCTTGGACATTTGGCTTTAGGTGAATTGAACAATTTAATTCATCATATTTATGCTATGCAATTATGTAATATATTTAGTCTGAATTGAGTTAATTTATTATATAATATTAATTATAAAGCAATATTTAATTAGGAATTTTCTAAAGAAGTGCTCAAGAAGTAGCATCTAGCCAAATTATGGCCATGGGAGATTAGGATACAGTAGAAATTAGGCATGGATACTGTTATTACTTTTAAAAGATGAGCTTGACTTGATGATCATAATCTCATGGAAAATGGTCTTATTCATAATCATCCCAAGAATCAGTGACTTCTGTCTCTGTGCCACTTAGCACTGAATTTCAGTTGGCATACTTAATTTACCACAGTTGAAATTATATGACAAATACAACATGAGTATTCTCTATGAACACTCACTTTCAAGGAGAAGGTCATAGATTTGTTTTTAGAAGAAGAAAAAAAAAAAAAAAAAAAAAACAGGAACAGTTCATCTTGCCAGAAATTATCACACAAACAATTCACCAAACATATAATTCCAACTTCTTAATGTTCTGGAGAATAAAGTAATGAACAAAAGACACTTAGTGGACTTAAAAGTGCAGTCATTCCCATAGAGTGTGAGCAAGTTAAGAAATAAAGAGGCACTTGGCAATGGATCGCTAATGTATCTATAAGGGTGATTTGGAAAAGAGCAAAATGAATAACTGAAACAATGGGTAAAGAAGATTGGCCTTTACACTGTGTAGACGACATAGGAGTTCTATGGACCTAAGAAGAGAAGGAAGGAAAGAAAGAAAGAAAGAAAGAAAGAAAGAAAGAAAGAAAGAAAGAAAGAAAGCAGGAAGGAAGGAAGGAAGGAAGGAAAGAAACGCCAATGCTTTCTCTTATGGCATTGAGATACTCTTTTCTCCTACTACTGTGTGTCATATTCCAAGTTCAAGACCTTCAGAAGTTTGAGATCGCACCAGTATGTCTCTGCCTCTAAAAGACACTTCAAGCCTTCAGCCTCAAGCTGAGAGCTGCACTGTGGGTTTTCTTTGTTTCCAGGTATTCAGGCTCTGACTACCCTATTGTCCAGCACCTTCCCTAACACCCCAGCTTGCAGACAGCATACAGGAGGGTGCTTTAGTCTCCACATTTCTACAGTATACTGCATGTGCTCTCTCTTCCCTCCCTCCCTTGATCTCTGGCCTTCCATTCCCACACCTTCCATTTTTCTTTCCCAATCACACATGCATGGACAGATAGCTATATAAACACACACACGCACACACACACACACACACACACACACACAAACGTGCTCATACCTATATACAATTAAATCTTACTAACACATCTATAGTACAAGTTTGAGAAAAAGATATTACTTTTATCAGTTAGCTCTTAAAAACTTCATAGTGGCTAAAACCTCTTAAAGAACCCAGTGATAAATAATCTTTCTTGAAGTATGTATACTTCCAGGAGTTAACTGTGACATGTATTTTTACATTTATTGTCTAAATAATAAAGCTGAGAAAATTTTATGAAGTGCTATGCTTGAAAAGAATCAAACAAAACATTTTATTAGTCTTGCATTATGAGACATTTATCCACTGCTTTAGATATGAATGTTGGTTTTATTTCTATTTTTCACATCTCCCATAAAAGGAATTCATTATTGCTCGTATCTTATTTCTTTCATGTCTAGGGCAACATAAGAAATACAGTACATACTCTACCAAGATATCTGCTGCCAAATCTTTTTCATGGAGGGTTGGTTCTTATTTTGTTTATTTGGGTTTTTTTGTTTGTTTGTTTGTTGTTCCTTGGGTTTTTTTTTTTTTTTCAAGACAAGTTTTCTCTGTGTAGCCTTGACTGTCCTAGCTGTACATTCTGGCCTGGAACTCACAGGGATCTGCCTGCATCTGTCTCTCTGAGCACTGGGATCACAAGTGTGCACCACCATGCCAGCTTGGATGGATAATTTTAGGGATTTATCTTGATGCTTATCATCAATGTATGATTACATCTTCTTATAGCATGTGAAAACATTCAGGAAGTGCAAGAAAGAGATTTTATTTTGTGCAAAGCTTATTTTATCTATAGTTCTCTCTCTCTCTCTCTCTCTCTCTCTCTCTCTCTCTCTCTCTCTCTCTCGCTGTGTGTGTGTGTGTGTGTGTGTGTGTGTGTGTGTGTGTGAACATATGAGTGAAGGTATCTGTGGATGCCAGAAGAGAGTGTCAGATCTTCTGAAACTATACTTATAAGCAAAAGTATGCCAACCAATACATATGTATATACATACATATATATATATATATATATATATATATATATATATATATATATATATGCACATACACACATATATATATATACACATATGCTTTTAATTAATGAACATTCTGTCCTTCTCAGAAATACTTTTTTGATCATTATTATTATTATTATCACTTTTTGAATTGACTCTTAAGGAAACCCTACTAATGTGTGAATCCTTTTCAACTTGTCAATTCATTCAAGTAAAATTGTTGAATTTGGTCAAATTAATTCTAGGTTTTTTTCACTTGCTGAAATTCTGTATATAGAGAATCATCCGAAATTGCAAATGTTTAGGAAATGGCACGCATTCATTTTTGTTGCAAGTTAACTCCAAGTCAGAGTGTGCAAACTACATCTTCAGGAGGAAATTTAATATTTCTGACTTTTGGGTTCTATGACTATGCAAAAGGCCCAAGGATTTATTTAATCTCAAGACATTGAAGGCATTTCTCCACCAATTATTTACTGGTTGCTGCTTGTTTGAAACAAAATATTCCTTGTGAAATCTCATAGCTTTTTAGTGTCCTAGTCTCTACATTAATCAGAACCATTCTTATTGTCATCGCTTGTCAATATCACTTTTCAGCATTTCTGTCCTGAAGTAATGAAGCATTCATCATCTGGGAAATATTATGCATCACAATGTGCTAATATTTCTCAGTTTTTGTTTCTTTATTTTATGTTTTGGTACTGGGTATTAAACCTGGAACTTTACACATGTTCGTCAAGTAATGTGTAACTAAGCTACATCTCCAACCATATTATTATTATTATTATTATTATTATTATTATTATTATTATTATTAATTATTATTAAATTTCAAGTCATGAGTTCATCAGGATTCAGCGTATACTTGAAATTGTTCAGTGGTCCAAGCACTAAGATTGAGGTCCTCCTGCCTAGGCTTCCTGAGTAACTTAGATAATTGAATTAGGCTACCAATCCCAAGTGGAAACACAGACATTCTAATTACACTTCAGATGCTAGTGATCAGCAGGAGCTTTTCACTATCGACAGTACTGAAACATGCACCATTTTTATTGTTAATTTTAAGCACTAAATTTGCACTAATTTAACAGTTATCACACCATCTACTTCACTGGCATCACCTCAGCAACCATCTTCATTATTAATGATGGTGGAAATGATATCTACATGTGCCAAAAGGGGTTTCGATCTCACACACTTATGGTAACTGTTGGATAGATTGTCTTTGTTTCCTTCCAGAAATCTCTCTTTTGAGAGAGTGTCTTGATATAGAGCTTACTCTAGCCTAAAACTTATGTAGCTCAAAGCAGACTTAAACTTACAATTTTTCTTTTTGGCTTAACTTAGCATGTGCTAGGATTGTAAGCAAGTTACACAACCATTTAATAATCTATAAAAATGCTCATTTTAGTTAGAATAGCCACCATAGAAAAAGGTGTGGCAGTGCCTCAGAAATGTAAAATCTGGTACTATATTGCCTTAACAAATCCAAATCCAAAGAATAGCAAGATAATATATATAATATATATGATATATTATATACATCCATTATATAATAGCCAAAATGTGGAATCAACCTACATGTCTATGAACAGGTGAACATGTAAAGAAAATGTAATAAATATGTCTTCCTTTTTCTATGTAAAAGCTAAGTCTATATTTAACCTGAACAGGAAAAAATGCTTACTAGAAGCCAAGGGGATCAGAAGAGAATATGAAATAGAGCAGTTGGTGACAGTTACTATGCATAATAGTAGAAATAATTTTTGATGTTGCCCAACAAGGAGGAATAACTATCGCCCATAAAACCCATTATATCAGGATCTAAAAGATGAGCTCATAGGCCTCCATTATAAAGAAATAATAAGGAAGGGAAATGCTAACTGAAAAGGGAAATGCTAAAATGCTAGTGTTTTGATTACTGTATCTTGCAACTGGTTGGTTGGGCCAATGTTGGTAAAAAGAGTTGAGTTGAGCAGGATGAATAAATTCAGGAACAGGAGTTACTTTGTATATCATGACTGTATTCAGTAGCAATTCTGTGTTGGTTGTATTCAACTGTACTATGAATACATTGAATAATAACACATTGCCATTAAATATTGCCATATATTATGACCTAACTTTATAATTTCTAAGAGTAGATTTTATGTTAATGCAAAATAGAAAATTTATTTTTAAGATGAATATTTTAACAAGATTAATATACAATAATCTGTTTACCTCTGGTTAGTAAATATACTTTATGACAGATTTTCTTAAATGACTTCAAGGGGTAATAGGAAGAGTGTCGTAAAAATTTAAAAAGATTTATTCTCTGGAAAATCCTAAAGCATATACAGTAAGCAATTAAAATATTCCCAGGACCTAAACTGGGGGAAAAACCCTATTGATGTTAATATGTTATTAGTCCTGGTGCACAAAACAGCTGGTACTTGTTCTATAGATAATAAACTTACAAACAACCAAAAATCTGTCACTAATTATAAATCTCATGGTTATAGTCCAGACACTTCACAAATAGTTTGTTTGCTTTCATGAAATTTTGTATTTACGGTGGAAGAAGTATATGTTTAAAGCTTATACTGCCCTACATGGCTAAAGTTGCCACTAAGAAGCGACTGGAATCTGTGTAGTGGTGGAATTTGCCTCTCTGATTGTCTCAGCAGGTGTTCTCTGCTCACAACCATCATCACGCTTTGTGATGAATGGCAGCTGACTGGGGAATTGTTCACCAAAACCAAGAGAAGGGTTGGTACAACCTAAGTTGAGACCAATAAACCTAACAACTTAAGTAGAAGATACTCAATTTGGAGCTATTAGGAGATTATAAAACTATGAAATCTAATATGTACTATTGGTGTAAGATATCTGTTGTGAAGAACTTTAAGATATTACAGAAAAAATATCCTGATAAAAATCCATCTACTCTAATTTAGCGAACCAAAGCAACACCTCTTGAATCCTGCTGTTAAGGTCAAAATCTGGCATTACCAGATAGCTTCTGAGCTCTTGTTAAAGTGATGGACTCTCTTCCTCAGCTCCTCCCCACCTGATCTCTGGAAACCCAAATCTTCTAAGGAGTGTCACATAGCCCTCAGGGAGATTGTGGGCATAACACTTTCCTGACAAAAAAACCTGTTCAGTGTGCATCTGGTATTTCTGGAAATACACTCCCCAATGCTAATGAGATGTTTTAGTACCTTAGCCTTCAACCAATACCTTTATCCACTCTTCTAACTGTACAAGGAGTTCTACACACTGAGAGAGAGAGAGAGAGAGAGAGAGAGAGAGAGAGAGAGAGAGAGAGAGAGAGAGAGAGAGAGAGCTGCCCATAGGATAATTAAATATTCTGCTCCCCTTCTTGTGGTAGGACTGTACTTCTGCATGTAAATGAAGCATTCCTGGCTCTCCTAGCCACAGGGAATCAAATGCATTCACCCCTGAAAACCCTCCCATGATTTATAATGTCTCTGATTCACAAAATAAATACTTGCTCTGTCACTCCGTACCTCCACCATGACCATCTGAGACTATTCATTTATACTGGTGAAAGGAAACTTCCCCTCCTCCCTGAAGAACTTTCTTCTAGATCCCCTGGCTTGACTATCAGCCATAGCTGCCTCAGATGCCCTGAAGCCTGTCTGAACTCAGTGAGCTCAGTACCCTTTTGCTGGAACTCAAAGCAGCTGATGGACCTACTTTTGGGCTGTGAACTGACAAGGCATAGTTGTCTGCCTGCACTCTCTGCCTTTAGCAGGCTTATCTGAAGGGTTATACCACTGTGGTATCACCTTGGACTTTGGAAATCCCAAGTCTCCTCTGCCATCTGGTACTGGCAATATTATTAAAAAGAGTTCATTGTAACACAGTGGAAAACACTTTTCTACATCCTCGGCAAGACCAGGAGTCTTGCACAGGGATCTTGCTCTGTGCTCTCTAGCCTTTCTTTAGCAAAGTCGAACCTGGGACAGCAAGGTGCCATCTCCCCTGGACCTCCACTGCCAGGAAGGCCTCATTAGTCTGACCTTCCTGAGAAAGAAGTAGATACTTCTGTTTTGGTGCTTGGTGGCAGCCCAGCAGCCTGTCAGTGGCCAGAGACACAGAACAGCAAACTCCTTATCTGAGTTTCTAGAAACTAGCATCCAAAGGATCCTAAGCTGTCAATCTCAAGATCATTTTTCAATACAAAGCCCATGGCTTCTTTTTGTTTGTTTTGTTTATAAGTTTAAACTATTAGGAATAAAGACCACTCTCACAATAAGATAAGAATGTGAGGCAAAAAATTGAGAGAATACAACTTTTTTTCATTTGGTATAGGATTCCAGTCAAAGAACACATTAAATTTCTATTCTATATGCCTTCCATTATTTGCACCCACATTTAAGCAGATAGACAAAGGTTCTTAAAAGTAGAAATCCACACATAGTTTCCAACTCTTCAAATTTATTCAATTTTCATAGTTACTGCTATTTCTTTTCTCTTCTTTACATTCTTTATAGCCTTACCTCAGTTTTTGTTTTATTCTACTTTTTAAATATGTTGATTTATAATTCAAAGTATGTTGTATTAAGGGAAGTTATAATAACACTTATAATGTTTTATAAAAATATAGAACATTTGAAATGTTTCTGATGTCTATTATGAGTGAAAAGTACAGTAATTTAGGACAAAGATGAATAAATGAATTTGTTGTCTGAAAGTGGATGGAGGAGTACCAAGGGTGAAAAGATTTAGGAGGGATGAGGTAGTGAAAAATTATAGGTAAAGAGGATGTTGGAAGAGGTCAGCCAAAGTTAAGGATATATGCAAAAGCCAGAAGCAAACCTCATACATGATAAGTTAATGTAAAAAATAATATAAAACCAAGACAGGGGGGTTGAACACATATAGTTTGCTTAGGTCAACAATGCTTCCCCCCAGTAACTCCAGACTAAAAAATGAAAATCCTATTGTAACAGTTAGGCCACTTCCCTTCAAGGGAAAAAGACAACAAAACCCTTCCTTCAAAACAATAGAGGCTATTGTTACTGATGTTGGTTGCTTACCACAACTAGACATTTTAGTCATGGGACGTAAAGAAGTCAAACTGGAACTGAACTAGAAACTTTAGCCCTACTGCCTAGCTCTCTCAGTACCGAATGAATCAATGGCTTCTGTGAAATACAGTCATCAATATCTTACTCATCCATGGACCCTGTGTGCTAAACTACTGACTGGCCAGGCAAATTGAGACTTCTGGTACAAAAACGGCATGTCCAACTACATTGGAGGGAATTTATAACTGATACTGTATAAACCCAGGGAAAAGCTAATGACAAGAGAGGTCCAAATGTAGAAGCCATTGCTAGTGTTTTGTAAAATGGACATGATGTATATGTGACATTGCTTTCTACTCATTTTATGCCCATATATTAGTGTTTATGTCAGCATTTGTCAGAGAGGCTTATTTTTGAAATGAGCAATGGTTACTGCAGACATGTACAACTAGTCAAAGTGCTGAGAATAACTGACTGCTAAAAGCAGAGTCCTGAATGAAGTGTCTATGTAACCTGAACAATAACTCAAAGAACATTTAAGAACATGTAATAGAATTTAAGAGATGAAAGAATGAATGGAGCATTGTGGCACATCCTCCCCAAGCCCTTGCATTCGTGAACTCTCAGCAGCTATGGTTAACAGCACAAGATGCTCCAAAGATGAGATCCAGTCTACATTAAAGAACACAGGGTATGAAAATTGTAAGAAATAAATGACCAGAATACCTGATATGAGATTGTGTATTCTATATGTTACAAGGAAACTGCACCCATGAAATCTCAATAGTATTGCTGCCTAAACAAGACCTGAAAATTACAGCACCGCTCTTTTTGCTGATGTGGATGGGAAATATATCACAAGGCCCTAGCTCAGCATGAAGAGCTACAAGGAACTAACAAGTGCTGGGAGAGGGATAATTAGTCGTCTTCAGGGATGAGTTCCCTAACTGGTTATCCAATGTTCATTTGGTCAGGCTTAAGTACATACATACATACATACATTTGGTAAATATGAGGAACACTAAAATAAATTCAGCAGGGTTTGTGTTAGTATGTGCATGCACATGGGTGCAATAGTAGTAGCTAAAATAAAAAAGAAAACTAATTTGAGAAGGAACAAGGGATAAATGGAAGGAATTAAGGGAGAAAACGGGGAAATAATAAAAACAGTATGTATATATGAAATATTTTTTAAAATTAAAAATAAAGAATATAAGACTAGGCCCATAAACCCATTTTCACAGAAAGAGAAGATCAGAATGTTCCAATTCCCCCTGAAGATATAGATGCAATTAATGTTGAAGGGAGAAAAGGGGAGAAATTTTGTCTTTAGTGATTTGGACATTGGCAAGGCAACTAGTAAGCATTTACTCATTCATGCTGCTGTAGATTGCACTAACTAAACTCAGGGGGCCAAAAAAAGTTAAGTTGTTAAGAGGAGTTAGACATGATAGAACAAATGAAAGGATTTATAGTTGGGGGTACAAGATGTACTTAAGTAGAAGAAAATATGAAGAACTTGAAAAGTAGAACAATATGATAGGCAGATTTGGGCCCAGGGGTCCCGCTCAAACTAAGGCACCAGCCAAGGACAATACAGGAGGTAAACTTTAAACCCCTTCCCAGATCTAGCCAATGGTCAGAATATTCTCCACAGTTGAGTGGAGAGTGTGATACGACTTTCTCACATGTTCTGGTGCCTCACATTTGACCATGTCCCCTGGAGGGGGAGACCTGGTGGCACTCAGAGGAAGGACAGCAAGTAGCCAAGAAGAGACTTGATACCCTATGAGAATATACAGGGGGACGTAATCCCCCTCAGGAACAGTCATAGGGGAGGGGAATAATGGGAAAATGGGGGGGGGGGGAATGGGAGGATACAAGGGATGGGATAAACATTGAGATGTAACAAGAATAAATTAATAAATAAAAAAAAAAGAAAATGTACTTTCAGAGTTAATGACAGCATTAGATATTCTAAAGTCTACAATCAAAACAGAAGAAAAAATACAATAATGTAATAAAGTATAGTATTTTGATGCCCTTACGGAATAAGAAAAGAAAATACAAAACACTGAATAAGTAACAGATGTAAAACAAATAAACAAACAACAACAAAAACAAAACAAAACAAAGAAACATGAGTGAGTAACATAGATGGGGTTAGAAGATATCCTGGGCTAAATGATTGTTGCCAGTGTTGCAGAGTGCAACAGCAAGACTCTCTCTCTCTCTCTCTCTCTCTCTCTCTCTCTCTCTCTCTCTCTTTTTCTCTCTCTCTCTGACACACACACACTCACAAAAAAAAACACACAAGACAAGACAAGCAAAAACTAAACATGGTAAATATAACAGGATGATATTTTGTAGATGAAAGGTCTATCTATAAATCTCAAATATCTACTTTAGAAATTAATGAATTAAGAAACACCAAGAAATAGGCTCAGAATATTTTCAGTATTAAGAACAAACAAAATGAAGAGCAACCAGATAGGCTCGGAAGCTGGGGATAAGACAGGGAAAGATTGCACATTACTGAAAACAACAAAGATAACAATAACAATAACAATAGCAATAACAATACATGTTGAACAAAGAATCCTGTCTTTATGCCTTTAGAAAGAGACTCCAAAAGACAGAGGAAAAGCTCCTAGAGTGTCACCACTAAAGTGAGCTTTATATTATTTTGTCTTTTTTTTTTTTTTTTTTTTTTTTTCCAGAGCTGAGGACCTAACCCAGGGCCTTGCACTTGCTTGTCAGGCGCTCCACCACTGAGCTACATGCCCAACCCCGTGAGTTTTATTTTATGTGTGAAAAAATTAAAAGGTTAAATACCCATCCAAAGCAATGAACAGCGACAAACACATTGCTCAAGCAAACAAATGAACCTCAAGATAAATGTCAGGCAGCAATCACAGAAGAGAAAAGCACAAATGACTGGTGGAGTAGAGGGACAAGAGTGAGTGTTTATTTGAAAAAGAATGTTTTAAGAATGACCCCTACATGGCAACAACCTGATTCCTTGAGTCATCCACTTATTATACAGCATTGACTGGCTGCTCATTTTCTATTTTCAGTATTGCTCTAATCAAATTGATTTTGTACCTTTAATACATATTCAGTGAACAGAGGCGTAGCAATCCCAGTCGTGAAATGTATCTAATGGGAACTTCATAAATTTTTCCATAGATGTCCTTAAGATTGGTCTGTCAGTGCAGAACATTTTTATGTATAATTTCTTTATTATAATGTATTCACATTACATCCCTATTGTTATCTGCTCCCTCTTATCTTCCCATTCCCTCCCTTCCTTCCTCTGCTGCCTAGTCTCCTCACTTAGACCTCTGATGAGGGGCCCTCCCGCCCCAGCTCTCTAGTGACAGCCTATTAGGTCTCATCAGGATAGCCTGCATCCCCTTCCTCTGTGTTCCCACTAGGCTGTCTTGCCAAGGGGCAGTCACCAAATCATGGGCACCAGAGTGCATGTCAGAGGTTCAACAGCCCTTTCCCCCTGTGTGGAGAATCAGCGTTCCATTGGTTATATCTGAACAGGAGATCTTGGTTCTCTGCATGCATTGTTTCTTGGCTGGTGCATCTGTTTGTGTAGGCCTCCCTTGTATCCAGATCCTTCCTAGACCTTCCTTCCCCCCAACTCTTTCCTACAATTCTCAGCACTAATTCCAGAGTGCAGCTTCTAGTCCCAGTATCTGTCCCAATCCCTCACTAGATGGAGGCTCTCCGACTGTATCTATGTTGGGCCAGTGTCCAAATTATAAGTGAGTATATAACATGCATGTCTTTCTGGGTCTGTGTTATTTTACTTAGGATGATCATTTCTAGTTCCATCCATTTCCCTGCAAATTTAAAGATTTCCCTGTTTTTAATAGCTGAGTAGTATTCCAATGTGTAAATGTACCACAGTTTCTTTGGTTGCGAGATATCTAGGTTGTTTCCAGATTCTGGCTATTACAAATAAAGCTGCTATGGACATGGTTGAGCAAATGTCCTTGTTGTATGGCAGAGCATCATTTGGGTATATTCCCAAGAGTAGTGTAACTGGGTCCTGAGTTAGCACTATCCCCAATTTTCTGAGAAAGCACAAGATTGATTTTCAAAGTGGTTGTATGTTTGCGTTCCACCAGCAATGGAAGAGTGTTCTACTTTCTCCACATCTTCACCAGCATGTGCTTTCTCTTGAGTTTTTGATCTTAGCCATTCTGCTGAGTGTAAGACAGAATCTCAGAGTCATTTGATTTGCATTTCCCTGATGAATAAGGATGTTGAGTCTCTAAGTGTTTCTTTGTTTTTTAATTTTTATTTATTTTTATTTTTATTTTTTAATTTTTTATTAATTTATTCTTGTTACATCTCAATGGTTATCCCATCCCTTGTATCCTCCCATTCTTCCCTCCCTCCCATTTTCCCCTTATTTCCCTCCCCTATGACTGTTCCTGAGGGGGATTTCCTCCCTGTGTATATGATCATAGGCAGATTTGGGCCCAGGGGTCCTGCTCAACTAAGGCACCAGCCAAGGACAATACAGGCGGTAAACTTTAAACCCCTACCCAGATCTAGCCAATGGACAGAACAGTCTCCACAGTTGAGTGGAGAGTGGGGTATGACTTTCACATGAACTCTGGTGCCTCATATTTGACCATGTCCCCTGGAGGGGGAGACCTGATGGCACTCGGAGGAAGGATAGCAGGATACCAAGAAGAGACTTGGTACTCTAAGTGTTTCTTGCCCATTTGATATCCTTCTATTGAGAATTCCCTGTTTAGCTCTGTACCCCATTTTTTTCCTCTTATTTTTTTTATTAATATATTCTTGTTACATCTCAATGTTTATCCCATCCCTTGTATCCTCCCATTCTTCCCGCCCCCATTTTTTCATTGTATTATTAGGTTTGGTGGTGTTTAATTTTTTGAGTTCTTTAAATATTTTAGATATTAGCCTTTTGTTGGATGTAGGGTTGGTGAAGATCTTTTCCCAATCTGTAGGCTGTTGCTTTGCTCCTTTGCTCTGTCGACAGTGTCTTTTGCCTTACAGAAGCTTTTCAGTTTCATGAGGTCCCATTTATTAATTGTTGATCTTAGAGACTGAGCTATTGGTGTTCTGTTAATCAAGAAGTTCTCTCCTCTGTCAATGAGTTCTAGGCTCTTCCCCACTTTTTTATACCAGATTTAGTGTTCTTTTTACGTTTAAGTCTCTTATCCACTTGGCCTTCAATTTTGTGCAGGCTCATAAATATGGATCTACTTGCATTTTTCTGCATGTACACATCCAGTTGGACCAGCACCATTTGTTGAAGATCTGTTTTTATTTTCCCATGGTATGGTTTTGCCTTCTTTGTCAAAAATCCAATGTTGGCAGGTGTGTGGATTTATTTCTGGGTCTTCAGTTTGATTCTGTTGATCAGCCAGCCTATTTCTATGCCAGTACCATGCCATTTTTATTACTGTTGCTCTATAGTACAACTTGAGATCAGGGATGCAGATTCCTCTGGAAGATCTTTAATTGTACAGGATTGTTTTAGCTTGTCTGGGTTTTTTTCCATATGAAGTTGAGAATTGATTTTTTTATACTCTGTAAGAAATTGTATAGGTATTTTGATAGGGATTGCGTTGACTCTGTAGATTGCTTTTGATAAGATGGCCATGTTTACTAAATTTACTTTCCTAATCCATGAGCATGGAAGATCTTTCCATTTCCAGATGTCTTCTTCAATTTCTTTCTTAATATACTTGAAGTTTTTTTCATATAAGTATTTTACTTGCTTGGTTAGAGTTATGCCAAGATACTTTATATCATTTGTGGCTATTGTGAAGGACATGGTTTCCTTGATTCCTTTCTCAGCCCCTTTGTCCATTTGTATACAGGAGTGTTGCTGACTTTTTGAGTTGATTTTTTTAT